>NC_000075.6:67277281-67584245 GCF_000001635.26 Mus musculus
GTTTAACCTGACAATATCAAAAGGACATCATTAAAGACAAAATCCTTGGAGGAAAGTAGAAACCATAGAGTTGAAATTCTTTTTGGTCTGAAGCACTGTCAATTGGCTGTTGAGCCAGAAAATGATTTATGTTGTCTCCTATGCCTGTTGCTTTTGAGAGCCCACCAAGACCTTTCATACACACTATTCAATGGTTTATGCATTTAAGTAGATATCAAAATGTAAGATTTTTGGAAGTCCCATTAGAGATTCCTAGGATCTACTCAATTGAGATTGTGATAGAGCTAGACAGCAGTAGAGACCAGGATCCTGAATTCTAGAAAGTTCCTCAATTCCAAAGTAGCCATTCCAAGGGCCAATGCTTGGAAATAATTTCCTAACTCCTCCTGGAGTCTCCTCCTTATCCCAGCTTATAAAGAAGACATGAGGTGTAAGTAATTATTTCCATTTTACAAACAAGGAAGCCAATGATACTTTCACAATGTCTGTTTTTAAGCACAACTGGGAAGAACTGTGCAGTAGCTTACAAAGCTGATGAACTGATAGTTAAGAAAAAAATGATGTTGGAGATATGGCTGGCCATCTGCTGGCTCGTGGGTCTTGGCCTTGACTGACAGTTTCCCAGAGAAGACCGTGTAGGGATGATTTGTGAAAGAGCTGGAGATGGGACTGGAAAGGTTCAGGGGCTAGCGTGAGCCTACCTTGCTCATAGCCTCTGCGATGGCGTCCACCATGCCTCCCACCAGTCCCACCTCACTGGCTGCTTCATTCAGTGTCACCATGATGTCATCCACAGCTTCCTTCATCAGCTGCGCAGCCTCTGTGATGGCGTCGTGGGTGTGCTGTGCCTGAGAAGGAAATTAAAAATGTCTTAAGTAGCAGGAGACGTTGCTCACCCATAAGAATCACTTGATGTGCTAAGAATAACCTTTAAAAAAAAAATTCAGAAGACAAGGCTGGGGATGGTGTTGCCTGCCTAGGATCCCAGCACTCAGGAGGCCCTCAAGTTTAAGGCTAGCTTAAGCAGTATGGCGAGACTTGAAAACAAACAAGCAGACCTCAGGAGAAATCACACCCCGGAAAACAGCCACACAATGCATTTGAAATGTTCCCCCACTCCCTTGACTCCATACATTTACTTGCAGAATCAAAAGCAACCCCCCCTTTTTTTTTTTACAATAATAAGAGAAGAGAGAAATGTACCACCCAACTGTCAAGACTAGCTCTCTATGCTGCTATGTTCGGGATGGTAGAGAATGCCACGGGTTCCTAGACACACAGATTGGCACGTGTATTTAAAAAAATTCGGTAATACAAAGAAGAAAATGGTTCTCCTAACAAATGTGCTTCTCCTCAACAATGCCCAGCACACCAGCATTCTCTTTCTATAGAGAAGTTGGATCATGGAAATGTCAGTGCATGGAAGAGAGATAAATTGGCAGAGAGCCTAGCAGGCTTTAGAAGCAGGCTGTAAGCCTTTATATTGCTGCTATGTTGGCAGAGTGGATGAGCACAGTCCACCAAGGGCCGAAGCCCTGCAGGTAATACCCAAGTACCCACATGTTCCCTAGACAGCATCCCGGACACTCGATGATGTTAAGGGTGGGATTGGGGGCTCGAAGCGAAAAGGTGAATGGCTAGGAAACCATGTCAGTACAGAAACCTCACACGGCAGGAAGATGTGCAGGGAAGAGTTACGCTATGGGTGCAGGAAACCTAGGTTCTAGTTTGTGCTCTACCACTGACTAGCCACATGACAGAGCCCAGCCTCCTTTTCAGTGAAACAGGGAGGACTGTAAGAAGTCCATGTTCTAAATGCTTGATGAACCAGGAAGGTGCAGGTGTCTCACGCATAAGAAGGGCAGGCTAGCGGGAACTCTGCCCTTACTGTGTACAGAGTAACTGTGCAATGTAACAGAGTGCCAGTGACTTAAACATCAGAACTTCACTGTCCTTAAGCACTGGATCCATACAACAGCTGTGGTTATCAGGGCTATAAGCCTCTCCAAAGGTCCAAGATACTGTGTTGTTACCTTGGTGGGTATGAAGGAAGGGAAGCCAGTGAGACTTAGAAGAGGGGAACTCCCTGCTTTTGTGGATGCCAACAAGAGCTTGCTGACAGAAGCCTGATATAGCTGTCTCCTGAGAGGCTCTGCCAGTGCCTGACAAATACAGAAGTGGATGCTTACAGCTATCCATGGGACTGAGCACAGGGTCCCCAATGAAGGAGCTAGAGAAAGGACCCAAGGAGCTGAAGGAGCTTGCAGCCCCATAGGAGGAACAACATGAACTAACCAGTACCCCCAGAGCTCCCTGGGACTAAACCACCAATCAAAGAAAACACATGGTAGGACTCATGGCTCTAACTGCATATGTAGCAGAGGATGGTCTAGTTGGTCATCAATGGAAGGAGAGGCCCTTAGTCCTGTGAAGGTTCTATGACCCAGTATAGGGGAATGCCAGGGCCAGGAAGCTGGAGTGGGTGGGTTGGTGAGCAGAGGGACGGGGAAGGGGGTAGGGGATTTTCGGAGGGGAAACTAGGAAAGGGGATAACATTTGAAATACAAATAAAGAAAATATCAAATGAAAAAATAAAGAATGCCATGAAAAAGCAATGTGAGCCATAGGCCCTGTCTGAACTAAAAGGCCCAGGGAAGCAAGAAGAGTTACTCAAATATGGACTCTGACAAGGTGTCAAATATGCTGCTCACAGCTATCCTCTTTATACCTGTTGAGGGACCAGCTTGACTTCATCTTAGGCTCAAAAGCATCTTATAATAAAGACAAACTAAGTTCACTTTTGTTTTTTTTTAAAATATATATATCTTTATTGGATATTTTCTTTATTTACGTTTCAAATGTTTTCCCCTTTCCAGATCTCTCCTTCAGAAACCCCTTATCTCCCCCACCCACCCACTCACTCCTCTCTTCCCTCACTGGCATTCCCCTACACTGGGGCATCAAAGACCCTTAGGCCCAAGGGCCTCTCCTCCCACTGATGTCCAACAGGCCATCCTCTGCCACATATGCAGCCAGAGCCATGGGTCTCTCCATGTGTATTCTTTGGTTAGTGGTCCAGTCTCCAGGAGATCTGGGGTGGGGGCCCTTGGGCAGTTAATACTGTTGCTCCCTCCATGAGGCTGCAAACCCCCTCAGCTCCTTCAGTCCCTTTTCCAACTCCTCCATTGGGGACCTCACACTCAGTCCAATTGTTGGCTGTGAGCATCTGCCTCTATATTTGTCAGGCTCTGGCAGAGCCTCTCAGGTGACAGCTATATCAGGCTTCTGTCAGCAAGCACTTCCTGGCATCCACAATAGTGTCTGGGTTTGGTGGCTGTATATGGGATGAAACCCCAGGTGGGGCAGTCTCTGGATGGCCTTTCCTTCAATCTGTTGTTTGCTGTTTTGTCCTAATGACAGTGTCCTATTGACAGCGTCCTTTGCCTTACAGAAGCTTTTCAACTTTATGAGGTCTCATTCTTGATCTTAGAGCATAAGCCATTGGTGTTCTGTTCCTAAGTTCACTTTTGTTTATGACTAAATATGTTTCTCAAAGATTGGGCTATACCCCCGCCCCCAACCTTAACTACAAATGGTTGTGTATGTCCTGTTCAGGAATGGCAATCATGTCTTTGTTTCAAACAGTTGTTTATAACCATCTTGCAACCCTACTTTTATTATCTGACTGTCTATGACTACCTGGTTATGAATACTTGTTGCTATAATACCTGGTTATGAATACCTATTGTTATGACCATCTTGTCTTTGTTTCAGTAAGGACTACCTTGTTATGGTGCTCTGCTCCTGTAACTGCCTATTTTGCCTGCCTTGTCTTCCTCATATCCAATGCTGACCTCTTGAACCCATCTTAGGGAGAGGCAGCCCATGTACACGGACAAAAAAGCTTTGATTGCATTGTTTCGGCCATGATGATTTGGGTCAGTGGTCTTTCCCCTCCCATCTTTGGGATTAATGCTGTGTAGACAGACAGAATTCTGCCTTCGGGACAGAAGTCAGTAAGCTCCTAATCTAGGCTCATAGCCAACTTTATAGCACAGAGTAAAACATTCTGTGCAAACTGCTTTATTCTGTTACAAGTCTTAAAGGTGGCATTCCCACACAGAACTCCCTAGAGAAAGCTTCTAAAACCACAGACTCCCATTACACAAGCTCAAACAGAAGGGGTGATTTTCTTCTGTGTCGTAGCTACGATGAGAACACTACTGACACAATTCTACAGGACCACATTAAAGTGAAACACATGTTTTAAGAGAGAGGTGAACAGCTGCCAGTCAGAGGCTTGCTTTCATCTTCAAGGGTCTTAGGAGTACAAACTCTTAACAGGAGTGGGGCAATTCCGAAGAGAGATGCGTGTGCTCCTGGCTGATAGACCATTAAAACAACGCTCCCGGAGAAACTGCAATCTCCTCAGGGATTTCATGCTGGGAGAAAGAGAAGGCCGAGTCTTGGTGCCAGCCAGAGAGGGAAACTGTCTTCTAAAAAGAGGGTTCACACAGTTTGACAACTAATGAGTCAGACCACGTGCATGAGAGGCCAGAGCCCAGATGATGGTTGGGACCACATCATGACGCAGATGACCTAGTTATACATACTCCCCCTAACCCATGTAAACCTAAACTTTAAAAATGGACTTGGGGGCTACAGGACTCCTTTATTTGTTCTTCTTCGCAATGTGGCTGCAATGAATGAATTATCCCCCGCCACTCACTCTTCCTTGTCTCTTTAATTGGCCCACTGAGGGTGGGTGGACAAACTGAGCTCATGGGCATACAGCAACTTGGGGACAGGCACCGAGGATGCCACAGAAGGGAAGAGATCCAGGGTCTGATCTTAACAACTCTGGGAATGAGGACGTAATTCAGGGAAGGCATCAGTAAATTACAGAATGATCTTTGAACCCCTCAGTAAACATCTTTGCTCTTGGATAGCACAGACATAAACTATCTGACTGTCGGACTGGAGAAAAGCTGACGAATCCTCTAGGCTTGCTTATTTTTATACCCCCCCCCCCTTTGGGTGCGTGTGTCCCTGCTCACATGTGTGTGAATGCATGTGTATGTAGCTGCATGTGTACATGTGTGGAGACAGATGCTTATCTTAGGTCCCCGCCCCAATCACTTTCCACCTCATTTGTTGAGGAAGGGTCTCTCACCGAACCTGGAGCTGGCCAGTGAGCCTAAGGTCTCCTTCCCTGTGTGTACTGTGGGGCACCGTTTTGTATGTGGATGCAGGGACCTGAGGCCTTTATTGTTTGGTGGCAAGCACTTTCTTGACTGAGCGATCTCCTCAGCCAGTGCTCTTCACTTTTGAGCAGTACAGGTTTCTAGAGTGTCAGCTCAGAGGTCACCTCCTCGCTAACATCCCTAGGTGTGCCTTCCTCACCATGCCTCCTCTTGTCCTCTGAAGCTCAGGGTCAGGCTTCATTTTCATTGAACAGCCTGGCCCTTGTCCATACACTGTGGTCTGGCTAAGCACAACAGCCTTAGCCATCCAAAGACATAGCAGGATCTCAACGACAACACACTTTAACAACCAGCAGCCCTCTGGGAGGGAAAGCGAGCAGGGCAATAATGAGGTCATTATTTTAGGGTCTGGAGCGACTCCCTTATTATTGCTCCTCACACACGGGAAAAATCACATCTGTTCTTTTTCGGACACATGTCTGAAGACAGCTTCCAAGGAGCCTTTTCCTTCCAGATGGGACTTCTACTACAAAGCCCAGGACAGCAGGCAAAGACATCAGAGCAGCTTGGAAAGCGGGAGAAGACAGGAGTGGGTCTCAGGCTTTAGGGGCTGGGGCAGGCAACTGATAATTAGAGCTCTCTGGAGGGAATGAGGATGTGGCTTGGCTGGAGTGTTGCATAAAGCAAACTTGAAGGGAATTCTATAGAAGAGGTGGGGAGAGATGATGCTTCAGGAGCTAAAAGGGCTGTGAGGGAGGTCATGAACATGTGCCTCTGTACTGTCTTGATTTATTGATCACCTGCCTGATACGCACAAGGGTATCAGCCCATGCTGGCCTCAAACTTCCCATGTAGCTGGAAACCTTAGACTTCTGAGCCTCCTCCCAAGAGCTGGGATTAGAGGTGCACGTTACCAGTCCCGGCTTATACAGTGCTGGAATAGAATCCAGGGCATGGTGGATGCTTGGCTAGCGCTCTACCAACTGAGCTACATCCCATATTCCTGTTGTTAAACGTTATTTGCATTCAGATTTAACCTCACTGCTTAGTAGAGGACACAAAGAAATGGATGAACTTGCTAGCTAGCAAGAGGTGGTCTGGGGATTTGACTACTTTTACATTTGACCCTGAGTGTTTGTTTAACCAAACCAGAACTATTGCTAACTAGTTAAGAACATTTCATTGTATTTTATTACCTATTTATTTAAAATGAAATTTAACATGCAGTTAGTATGTGCATGTATGTGTGCATGTGCGTGCACGTATGTGGAACACTGCGTGTCCTAGCACAAGTGTGTAGGTCAGAAAATAACTGAGGGAACTGGATTACTCTTTTGTCCATGTGGGTCCTGGGAATCGAACTCAGATCAATAGGCTTGATGGCGATTAACCATCAGCGGAGCCATCCAGCCACCCCACTTAACAACGCTGTAACTTTGTTTCTTCTACAAATGAGATAGCAACGCCAAGTCAACAGCAAACAGAGCTTAATAAACATTCCCCCAAATGATAACATCCGAGTTGATTCATTATGTGGCCTCTTAGCCAAGGGTCTAAAGAAGCAATCTTGATAGGTGAAGCCTGTTATCTCAGCCCTCAGGAGGCTTCGGGAGGAGGATCAAAATTTGAGACCCTCCCTGGGCTACATAGCCAGTTTCAGGTCAGTATGGGCTACATTCTGTTTCTAAAAGAGGAGGGGAGGGGAGGAAAGGGAAAAAATGAGGGTTAAGGAGACAGTATCAGCAGCAAACTTAATGACCAAAATGTCCTTTGGAGCAAGCCTGTTACAGTCTTCAGACAAAACACAGATTGAACGTTGGGATGGGGCAGAGGTCTTGTTATCAGTCCCATCACACCATTTGATCTAAGAACTAGTCTTACTGATGGAAACCAGTTCTAGCCACTACTTCCATATGGGGAATGTCACTATGGAGCGTCAGTACTGACTATAAATGTGCTCAGCCATGAGGGTCCTTAGGGAGTTTTGAGCTCAGTCTAAGCAGGTACACCAGCATCTTCAAAGTCCAGAACTCCTACTTGATATTCTATTGGCACTGAAGGTTTCATGTGGAAGTTGACAACACGTGGCAGTAAGAAAGCCCCAGAGTCAAGCCTGCTCCAGTCTGAGGGGTGCTGCAGAGGGGTCGGCCCAAGCTCTGGACTCCCACTGCTGACCACCACAGTCAGAGCTGTGTCCACTGTGCTTTTGGTCCTGCCCACTGATTTGGTAGCCAGAGTTATTATTTCCAAAAGACTCTGAACATCTGAGGGTTGATGCTGGCTCTTAATTATTTTAATAATTGCTAGATATATGAAAGATGGGATATAGAAAGGGCCAAGTGTCTCTGTCCTGAGTCCTGCCATAAGTCAAAGTCACTGTTTATAGTTGGATATTTAAAAAATATAGATTAAAAGGGGGCTGGAGGAAGGGCTCAGTGGTTAAAAGGGCTTGCTGCTTCTGCAGAGTGCTGGCATTTGGTTCCCAGAACCCATGTCAGGGGGGCTCACAACTGCATGTAACTCCAGCTCCATAGGATCTATAAAATACCTCCATTAGGCATGTGCACATATACAAAGGCACAAATACACATAAAATATGGATCTGTCTTAGTATTAACTGTCAACTTGACACAGGCTAGACCCACTTCAAGATCTCAGCCCAGGGATTGATTGCCTTTATCAGGTTTGCCTGTGGATATGTCTGTGAGGGATTTTCTTAATTTGAGGGCCCAGTCCGTTTTGGTTCACACTATCTGTGGTGGTTCTGGGTATATAAAAAAGCTGGCCGAGCATTAGACCAGAAATAACTCGGCAGGCAAGCAGCATTCCTCCAAGGTTCCTGCTACTTCCACGTTCCTGCCTTGAGTTTTGTCTTGATTTCCCTCCATGATGGACTTTGGCAGTGTAAGACAATAAGCTCTTTACTCCTCTAAGTTGCTTTGGGTTAGAGTAACAAAGAAACTAGAATGGGTGGTGCCATTTTCCCTGTTTAAGGCCACCACCAGCTCCCATGCCTTATGTAAACACCATACTCCTTAGCAAAGAAGATGAGATGCATCAGTATATCTTTGTCCAACTTCTTGTCAAACTGTGCTCATCTGCATATTCCAGACCCACCAGACTGCTGACAATTTTCAGAAGGCTCCACATTCTTTTTTAATTCTATATTATGTCCATGCTGCTGCTAAGTTGTTGCTTATTTATCTGTATATGTGTGTGCCTGAGTGTATGCATGTGCACCATGTATGTGGAGACCAGAAGAGGGCACTGTATAATAGGCACTGTGAACTACTTGTTCCATATACGGTACTTGGAATGAAAGCCAAGCCCTCGGCTAGAAGAGTAAGCACTCTTACCTTTTAAGCCATCTCCTCAGGTCCTGTTACCTCTTACGTTCTAAGCAAAATGCAGTACAAGGTCAGTCATCCATGACAGACTGCTGCCATGTCTGGCTCTTAAAAGCAACTCACTGAAGAAATGTCCTCCTTACAAACTGACAGGGGTGTGTGTGTGTGTGTGTGTGTGTGTGTGTGTGTGAAAGCTGTTATATTACATTAGCATCTTTTGGGCTGGGGAGGTGGCTCGTGGTAAGAATGTTTGCCTAGCATGTGAGTGAGTAAACTACATCACCATCCCTTAAGGAGAAGAGAAATCACATTCACTGAAAGCAAATAGCATTCCTTCAAGCAAGTTAGATGTCAACACCTAACAGGCACCCAGTAAGTATATCAGCTTCATTCCTACCATCAACATACCATGTACTCTTCTGCCCTATGAGTGCTTGCCCACACACCCTATCAAAGAAGGAGAACTTGTGAATAACCCTTACCTATATCTGTTTGGAAAACCACCAGATTATTTCTCTTTTAGATTGGGAAATCAACTTGGAGGTGTTTTTTGAGGAAGACGACGACACAGGAGGGACCTGGACTCCCACGCCATCCCCCCCCCCCCCCATGGCTTAAAGCATACCTTGGGGTTACCTCCACCTTCCTTGGCTGCATACAGCATCTGCAGGGCAGACTCTGCAAGAGTCTTGGTCTGGTCCAGCACTGTCATCTGTTGTTGATGGTCCAGCATCTTGGAGGCGACACCAACTGCAGCTAAGATCAAGGGCTCAAAGTAGCTCGCCAGCTGTGTCACCTTTCAAGAAAGAAAAATCCCAAATATGTCATGTAAGTTCGGGTCTCCTTTGGGGGGCGGGGCCTTGGTGTAAAGGGGATTCGGAGCAAGGATGACATGACTCATTGGAAAAGGCGTGTTTGGCTACAACTTTTTAAATACTCGCTAGTTAACAATCTACTGCTTGGCTTTTCTTCCTGGGGGAATTCTCTATCTCCTTTCCATATACGGTAAGAAACCCATCCTGGAATTTAGAGGTAGACAAGTTTTATAAATTGTCAGTTTTATAAGTTAGAATTGTTAAGAATAAGAGACATCCCTCAGATTCAAAAGGGAAGGAGGAGGGAAGAGAGGAGGATAATGAGGTGGGGACAGATGAAGAGAATCTGCAGGGCTTTTCAGTAGACAGCCTGACTGGCGTCCTCAGCAAGCACTGGGCCAAGCCTTGAGAATGGAATAAAAGCAAAATGATTTCAGCGCTGTCAAACTTCTGTGTTTGACTCAACCTGAAGAAAAAAAAGCTTGTCAAGGGGCTCAGAATGTAGCTCAGTGGTAAATTACTTGTCTAGTGTGTGAGGGGTCCTGGATACTATGATCGCCAGAGTGCAGACCAAACCAAGCCAAACTCCACAACCAACCAACCAAGCAAAATCAAACTAATTAAGACAACTACCTACTGCCCCAGGATAGAATGACTTCCTTCCAGCAGATAGCAGACCATGCCAAATACATTCTGTATATAGTACACATGTATGCGCAATGCACACGCTCATGAACACACACACACACACTTCGGTGTCCCAGGGTCAAATGTCACAAATATTTATCAGGCCCATCTCCTGTGTTTTTAGTTCTTTGGTAAATGTTTCTCATCCAATTCCTCAGTTAATTTCAGTTCCAGTTTTAAGAAGCAGACCCAGATGGAGAGAAACTGAGGCACAGTTGTGGGTTGTAAGGCTGATGTTACGCTGCAACAAGGTGGAGCTGAGGCTGGGGCCGGGCTCCCGTCACAGTCTGGCTCTTGGCTCCCTCTCTCTTCTCAATGACATCCTCTTGCTTTAGTGTTTATTTTAGTTCTGCTGTAGTCACACTTGAGAAGTCCATCACTCACTGTCTGTTTCTTGCTTTATAACATATCTGGGGAGGGTGTGTGTGATGTGGGGGGGGGTGATAGAGCGTCACCCCCTATTTAACAGTGAGAGGACCATATTTTCACAGTTTGGCTCCATTCATTCCCATGTTGATAAAACAAGCCAGCACTACTGGCTATTCTAATTCCTTATTTTTGTGCACCATGACTAATCGCTAAGCTTCCTGCTGAGGGCATTTTATGTAAATCTTTAGCCTGTGGCTCCCTTAAGGCTTCATTCCATCACATAAACAGATAATGTTGTGGGGATAAAGGAGAAGAGGCCACTTCATACAAGCAGGCACTGGGTCACACACAAAGCAAGGGTTGGGAGGT
This sequence comes from Mus musculus, assembly GCF_000001635.26. NCBI lineage: Eukaryota > Metazoa > Chordata > Mammalia > Rodentia > Muridae > Mus > Mus musculus. The sequence continues at coordinate 67,288,073 of NC_000075.6, forward strand.
TATGAGGACCAGCCCAGTAGTGAGTAGCAGAGTCCCCCCCCCCCCAAAAAAAAAGAACAAAAATAATCGTTAGTGCTAAAGGTGAGACAGGACCAGCGGCCAGTGGTGAGAATTCAGCTCTATTATTCTCATTAGGTTATCCTACAGAGACATCCGAGTACCGCTGCTGCTGGCCTCTTGTGCTTCTCTGTGCATCTGCATGTGTCTGTATACATACGTGCGGGTGCATGTGGGGGCCGGAGACTGATATCTGGTGTTTTCCTTAATTGTTCTCCACCTTATTTTGTGTGTGTGTGGGGGGGGGATATGTGTGCACATGTATGGTTAGGTCCATATGGCCATGTCCAGATGTGGCAGTCAGAAGATGGTTAGCACCTTCCCGGATCAGTCTCTGCCTTATTCCCTTGAGACAGGGTCTTTCATTGAATCTGCAGACCACCATTTTGGCTAGGCAAACTCCCAGGATTCACTTGTCTCTCCCCATCTAACACTAGGATTGCAGGCACATACAGCAATGTTCGGCTTTCTACGTGGGTGCTGGAGATTCAATCTCAGGTCTTCATGTTTGTACAGTAAGCACCCTTATTGAGCCATCTACACAGATCTTTAATCTGAATTTGTGGTCTCTCACTGAGCTTAGAGCTTGCAGATTTGACTGCATGTCTTCATGGTCGGTTATAGCCTGATTACTGGGATGAGGACTAGCTAGCTCTACTTTATCAGAAGGAGAGACAACATGGTCCAAATGAAGACAGCTAACCAGGGACAGAGGAACTTCTATGAGATAGCCTGTGAGTTCCAGAGATAGTCCTGTTCCCGCCTCCTTTGTGCTGGGGTTATAGGTGTGTACCGCTGCCTCTAGTTATACAGGTGCTAAGGATCCGAACTTGGGTTCTCCTGCTTGCAAAACAAGAGCTTTACCTGATACTTCCCCAAAGCCCTGTGTGTGTATCTTAAAGGAGCCCCTTGAAGGCCAGGTGGGCAGCCTGAAAGCAGCGCCTGCTCTCTGATGTCTTCTTTGTCCAGATGTGGAGGTCCCAGCCTGAGCAAGCAAAGGCAGCCCTGTTCACAGGCACAGGACTTATCCCTTCCCCAGGAATGACAGTGGCTTCATCACCAAAGGCAACAGGGCACTGTGGTGATGGTTAGAATGAGAAATGGCTCTCATCGACTCCTGTGTTTGAACACTCGATCCCCAGTCGGTGGCTCTCTGTAAGGTTATGAAGCTTTTAGAAGATAGGGTCTTGCTAGATAGAGGAAGGGAGTCACTGGGGCTGGCTTTGGGGTCTCATGGACTGGCCCCACTCTTGTGTTCTCTCTGCTCCTCAATTGCAAGGCTGGCCTCCTGCTCCTGCTGTCATCAGACCTTTGCTGTCATGGCAGACTCTTATCCTTTTGGAACTGTCAGCCAAAATAAACCTTACTCTCCTAAGTTGCTTTTGGTCAGGTTTTTATCATAGCATTAGAAAAGAAACTAATACAGGACCTGATGGGTCTCTCGGGAGTGGAAACGTATAGCCAAAATGTTTAATGCATTAGAGTCCTACCTGTTCTCTAGGTTTATCTGGTTTGTAATTAAGTTCCCTAATGCAGATGTAACAAGTCAAGAGTTGTTAAGTGGTGGGAAAAGTGAAACATCCTAACTAAACCAGTACCCAGCATCCTTAGAGATGTGAGCAGCATCTGAAGGATAAGCCTAGCCTTGAGTCCTTTACACAGATTTCGTCATAGACCATGTTCTAGGTTGAAGAGGGATTTGTGATAGTGCTAGGCTCATGGCACCGTGAGGGGTACTGAATCACAGCACGGGAGAACACTGAGCGCAGGCTTTGGGAATAGTGATAACTCTCCACCTCCCTACACACATGCACCATCTCTCTCTCAGCAGGATCGCCTGCTTGCACAGTACCTTATGTCCAAGTTGGGCAGCTTCTCCTCGGGCAGCTGTGGCAATGGGATCAATAAGATGTCCGATTTCTTGGACCACTGAGGTCAGCTGCTCCTGTAGGGCCTGAAAGAGGGAGAGGCATCATTTGACAACAGGCCCTTACACTGCTATGTCATTCTGAAAAGCCCTTTATGAAGGCCAACAGGACCTGTATGATATCAGAATGCCTGGATGCTCCCCAGGGTGAGATTCTCTATCCTTCCTCAGATGAAGCAGGCATGAGAGGTGTGTTTCTCACTGGCTTCATTCTTAGCAGCCCCAACAACTGCTGCTGGCGGGATCTTCAAGGTTGGTTATATACCCTGATTATGAGGACTGAGGACTAACTCTACTTTCCAAGAAGAGACAACATGGTCCGAATGGAGGCAGCTAGTTGGGAACTAAGGGAACATCCTGGTCTTGGTGTTCTCAGAACTTAAAGAGGAGGGGCAAAGGGTGATGTGAAGATGAGATCAGATCTCTGAAGGCTTCACTGTTGGCGCACCATGAAGGAACCAGATGGGCTACATGCAGAGCTTAGCCAGGCTTTGCTCATTGTTCTTGGTGACTTGCAGGCACATATTGGAAATGACACTCTTGAGGGATTTTTTTTTTATCAGGTCTGAGATGGTTTAAACTCTCTGCTCCAAATAAATGAGTTTAGGCTGTTAAGAGACAGGGAAAGAAAGCCAGACTATGTTGGGAGGGGGCAGGTGGGGAATGGGGAACTTGAGGCTGGAGAGGAACTGGAAGCAGGAAATCTCCTCCCTTTCTCAAAATCATCTTAGGAAGTGTACTGGATAGGTTCAGGTTAACGGATCAAAGAATGGACATCATAAAGATGTATGCCCTGACCTGTCATCTGAAGAGTCACAATATCCTTTCTGCATTTATCAGTCTGCTACAGAGCCACCATGCACTGGCACATGAGGGCCTCAAGCAGATTTCACTCTGGGAGAGAAAAAGCTTAACAGATAAGCTTCAAAACAACAACAATAACAAAAGAGCCAGAGATAAGGGGCAGGCAAAGAAAGGCTTGCTAAGTCCAAAGGCCTTACTTAGCTAATTATTTATTGTCCTCACACAGTCAGTGTGATTATGGGTAAGAATGACAGAGAGTGCAGGGCATGGTGGCGCACAACTTTAATCCCAGTACTCGGGAGGCAGAGGCAGGCAGATTTCTGAGTTCGAGGCCAGCCTGGTCTACAAAGTGAGTTCCAGGACAGCCTGGGCTATACAAAGAAACCCTGTCTTGAAAAAACAAAAAACAAAAAAACAAAAATCAACAACAACAACAACAACAAAAAACCCAAAAACCAAAACAAAACAAAAAAAAGAATGACAGAGAATCCCTTTGGCGTTTTTTGATAGATGCTTTGCTAAATTCAATATTGTATAATGATGGACCTTGGGTATAAAAGGAGTACATTTTTTCTATTGGGGGAGCTAAGGCAGAGGATGCAGTTTTGAAGTGATGGTAAGAGGGGGACACTTCTGTGGTGGTGGCCACAGGCCTTTTTGGGGTGGCAGGCAGTGTCTCACTAAGTAGTCCTAGCTATCCTCAAATTCACAGAGATCAAACTGCCCCTGCCTCTGGCGCTAAGATTAAAGGTGTGGGAAGCTACCAAACCTGGCTTCATCTTGGCTGCTTGAACTGGGGGCTACATAAGGGTGTGGTCTGCTGAGAAGTCGTCAACACACACACACACACTTCATGTGTGCTTACTGTGTGTATGTTCGACTTAAGAACAGGCTTAAAATAGTCATGCTAGCTTTCTATTGCTCAGTCCTGCTTCTTATTTCCTGGAATTGTGTGTGTACCTGTGCATGTGTCTGTGTCTGTGTGTGTGTGTGTGGGGGGGAGGTCTGTGCGCGCGCGCGTGTGTGTGTGTGTGTGTGTGTGTGTGTGTGTGTGTGTGAAGCTAAAGTAGAACAGATAGCTCTATTAATAAAAACGAGCAATGTTTAGTTCTAGGTCCATGGTTTGAAGAATGGTGACAGAGCTCATTATGCCTAAATTCTATGCAGTAAACATATCACTCATGCAAACTAAATGCCTGACTGTTGAGCACTGTCCTCCTAGAGAGAAGTATGGATTGCAAATTTTGATGGGTAGCAAGCAGCTCAAGAGCAAGAACAGATTAAGTGAGGCCGGGGAGATGCTCAAGGGGGAAAATGTCCGCTATTCAAGCATGAGGACTTAAGCACCTACAATCCCAGTGCAGGAAGTGGGGCAGGGATGGAGACAGATGGGTTCTAAGGACTCACTGGCCAGCCACCCTGGCTAAGGATGAGCTCCACGTTCAGGGAGCAACCCAGACGCAAATTAAAAAAAAAAAAAAGATGGAGGAGCACATGGGGTGCACACCCACACAGGGGCACATGTGTATAGAACACACACAGAGAAAAGATAAAGTAGCTTGAAGTAAAAACTTATGGTTCTCGTGACAAGTCAGTTGTATCGGATGGTGTTTTGTTGGGGTAGACAGGTAAAAAGGGTGTTTTCTTAAAGCGGACCTACATGAAAGGATGTTTCACTGAAGCAGACACCTCAGTGAAAAGAGGCTCTGTTAAAGTAAACATGTAAAGACATGTGATAAGGGATTGCTCGCTAATGACACACAGATAGAGCTCTGCCTTATATTATGTTGATGAGCTTTGTTTATTTCGACTCTAGAGAGAAAAATGTACCAAAAAAACCTTTTGATGATGGCTTTTTGCTGCTTTTGTGGACTGGGGCAGACTGGCAAAAATGATGTCAGCTACTATAGACTCATGTTGAGTTTCAACTCATGTGCTATGACACCTAGTGAGACAAGACCCACCGAGGATACGTGATGTTTAGGGAGTATAAATAAGACTCAACAGACAGTGAAGAGGGGCTTGTTTATTTAGTTAGCTTTATAACACTTCTTGGTTTTGTGTCCTTGTTGATCTTTGCTGAGAGAGACACGGCTGAGAACTTCTCTTGACATCGCTAGTGAGTGGTCTTGGTTGTTTTTACTGACTCGTGCTGATTTGGCTGAGGCCTGGCTGTTTTTGTTAGGCCATGTCAATGCTGCTGACTTGTATTTGTTATCTTGACACTATTAAACTAGACTGTTGGTATATTTATAAAGTGTTTACAAGTAGATCGAGCTGTCACTGCTAAATTCTGTAGACTAAACTATTGATTTTTTGACAACGTAGATGAGATTTACTGAAAAAACAATTTTTAAATAGGTCTACTTGCCCCATATCCTAATAACCTTTCTTTTCCACTACCTCTGGTGGGTCATAGACTAAAAGAAAGGTTAAAGAGTTTAAAAACCGTTATTAAAAATAAAATTAAAAAATTTAAATATACAGTGAACCCAAATGATAAGATGCTAAGCCCCCCAACACACATATACAAGATAGAGAATAACTCAGGGCACAAGTCTTTCCCTCTAGATGAATCAAATGCATTAGCATTTAATGCTAAACTTGTTTAAAAAATGCAAAGAGAAAATGTGGCCAGAGAAGCACTTGAGTTCTGCCTGCCCAGGCCTCCTCTGTGTACAACTGAACCCAGCAGTCCATCTTAGGACAGAACTACCCAACACTGACCATTTTCCTGCGAACTTCAGCTGCATGTGAACCCTCCTCTATAGCAGGTGAGGTCTTCTCCACACCATCTGCCTCGTCTCAGCACTTGTCCTACACACCCCCTGCCAACCCTACGACCTCCCTATCTGTTCCACAGGGACAGCTGTCCATTATCACTCTCCAGCCTTAGACATTTAGTTCCATTTCCCCTGGAGTTTCCAACAGAGCCCCAGCCTACCTCCACAGAGATGTCATCCCTCGTGGCCAGGCTCTGGCTGACCGCGGCCAGGGAGGCCTGCTCGATGTCCCTGATGCACCGGTTGATGCCATCAATGGAGTAGTCACATTCCCTCTGCCCTGGGGCTTTGTCCCTAAAAGGGACAGAACAAATCAAACAAAAGCCCATGAGGCTTTTTTTGTCACACCATGCTCCTGTACGGTGGGACAAGAAGTGAGCCAGGAACCTCTGTCCGCTTTCTACACAATCACCTTCATTGAGCAGTGCATCTCTGAGGCTTGCTCAGCAAAATGGGCCCAGGGCCATGCATTTCTTAATTAACACTTGTACCTGACATAGCTCTATTTCTAGCAGGAAGAGTGGAATCTCTGCCTTTCCTCTCAGGCTAATAATAGGCAATTGCAAAGGAAACAATTTGCACTTGGGTGCTTGCTTTCATTTCAAAGTTAAAAAAAAAGTATATGTGTGTGCGTGCATGTCTATTTGAATACAAATGCATACAGTACATGGAGACCATAAGAGGAAGTCAAGTCCTACTTTACCAGTGTCTCTGTTGGTTCCTTAAGACAGGGTCTCTATCAGAACCTGGAGCTACTGTGGCAACCAGCACGCCCCAACAATCCTCCTGGATTTGTCTCCCACAATTCTAGGACACGAGCACACACCTATCCCTGGCTTTTTATATGGAGCTAGGTATTCAAACTCAGTCCCTCCGGCTTCTGCAGCAAGCATCTCCATTGAGCCATCTCTCCAGCCAATGAAAATAAAAGCACAGCACCAATTATAGTGCTGACACGATACTAGTGTATACTAGTTATAAGCTCATGGGCTACAGGAAGAGCTAAAGTATTCAGATGGGTTTTCTTTGTAACACATTAAGGAAAAGTTTAATTATGGCTTTGAACTTCAGAAGCAATTAAGAAGCAAAACCCTGTAACTTAGGAAATGAACACACCATGTTGTAGGATATTCATTTTGGCCAACTTGAAAAGTGTCATTTTCTCAGCCTCTGGGTATTACCAAGAAGGTCAGGATACCTGGAGTTAGTATGAGCTGCAGAAAATTCCTTTCATCTTATTATCAGGCTAAAAAACTCTGAAAAGTAGTGCTCTCAGGCTAAAAGCTGATGATTCAGTGTGGTGGTTAGAAGGGCTGGGACTGGAGCCTTTGGTTGACCAAGAGAACATGACCTAAGTTCTCCTGCCTGAAACTTCATAGAAGGAAGATGGAAACCATGACAATACCTACTTTAAAAGGTAATGTAGGTAAAATATTTAGAATAAAATCTAGTTTATAATAAGTGCTTAGATATGCTGTTATTGTGACCAGTACTGTCATGGGTCTCAAAGGGATAAGACATAGGTTCTTAGTTTTCGTTACTGTTACTTCAATAAACACAAAGGCAACCTGGGAAGGAAAGAATTGACTTTATCTTACAGGTCACAGTCTATCATTAAGGGAAGCCAGAGTAGAAGCTCAATACAGGAACTTGGAGGTAGGAACTGAAGCAGAAACCATGACCTAATGGTGCTTACTGGCTTGCTCAGCTACCTTTCTTCTATAGCCCAGACCCATCTGCTCAGGGATGGCACAACTGCATGGGCTGGACTCTCTCACATCAATCATCAATAAAGAAATCACCCCACAGTCATACCCACAAGCCAATAGGATGGAGACAATTCCTCAGTTGAACTGCTCTCTTCCCAGGTGACTCCACTTTGTGTCAAGTAAATGACCGAAATTAGCTGTCACAATAATGATCAATGGACATAGTCCCCTCCTACTCTATTCAGATGCAGGCTGCTAGCTCCCTTTAGATAAGAAACTGACCTGATAGACGTGATGAGACTCTTAATGGAGTCAGACACAGTGTGGGAGTGTCCAGCCAACACGGACCAGGTGGGCGGATCTTTGGGGTTGATGGCCAGAGAGCGCGCGGTGCGGATGAGGTACGATGAGCTCTCCAGCATGGTCTTGGCTGAGACCAAGATTGGTTCCTGCGCCTGGGAGCCCTAAGATGAACCAACAGAGAAGTGAAGGCTGAGTACACAGAGATGGGTAAACTGGGCCCTAGAAAGACTTATTCTTTAAGCTGGTACTTCTATCTATCCTACGGGAGGGAAGCTAGCTAGCAAAAAGGGCCCAGGGGAAGCAGGGGCCTAGGCTTGCTCCTTAAATAATAAATATAGTTTCTCTTAAATATAATCTTTGAGTTTGACAGACTTCACAAAAGAATTAGCCCCAGTCCCAGGCACAAAGATTATTCTCAATATCAAGCTATTATTTCTTTAAGATAGGTATTCACCGAACATAGTTAACTGTGCACCAAGTACCATCCACAGTAACAGAGTTATGTGTACATAACATAGTACTTAATAATGCAAAATTCTGTGCATACTGACAAAAGGTCTTTTGGAGTTTTAACTACCCATGCTCACTCTATTTCATACAGAATTAGCCAATGATGTTTGAGTTTTACTTGCTGCAGGCTCCCTACCTCAGAGCTGATCTGTGCAGGAATGCTGGCAAACTCGGGGTTTGATGCAAACGCTGTTAGGTTCTCCACCGCCTCGATCAAGGGCGTGGTAGCAATTCGACACTTATTGCGATTGTCTTCAGAGAAATCCCCATCCAGGGCCTGATGGGAAAGAAATGGAGATCCATCCCACTGAGCAAGGCACATCACTTCTAAGACACAGCAATCGCCTCCCAGCAAGGGAAGGTAGTTCCTTGGGAATACTGCTCATCAACAAGTAAGAAGCAACTGGAGAGATCCCTGCTGCCACCCAGAGAGGCCCAGGAATAATCCCTAAGGAATAATCCAGATGTACAGCTCACAGGACAGCTGTCCTGCTGTCAGCTGACTCGTCCCTCACTCCCTCCAGCCATGCTGTCATGACCGGCTGCCAGGTCACTTTCTCTTCCACTTCTGAGATGGGATGTTCTATTTCCAAATGGAGTAAGTCCATTTCCGTCCAAATGACAAAGATCTTTAAATAGTGTGGCATTTCTGACCAGCTTGCCTTCCTCCCTTCCCTCCTTGCTCCCTTCCCTTTTTTTTTTTTGTTTCTTGGAATTAAAACTAGAATCCACTCCTGAGCTCAATCTCCAATCTCTCACTTCCAACTTATCTAAGTTCCCATCCAATGGTTTTCCTGAACCACCAGCATCTTAGAATGAATCCAGTGGAATCCAATGGCAACGAATAGGCTAGACCTACCCAACCAACTGGGCCATTCAGATCAGATCAGTTCACATAACACACACACACACACACACACACACACACACACACACTGGTCTATCTAGTTAAGGAGGTCACACATAAAAGGGTACTTATTGCACAATTTCACTCACGAAGTACAAAAAGAAGTTACACTAACTGAGGTGTTAGAAGCTGGGTAACAGTCTGGAGGGGTGTGGTTAATATGTTTAGCTGGAGATAATTCATGGGCTCTCTACATGATGTAGATTTCCTCCATACATTTTATGCTTCATCTTTAATTAGTGGCAGACAACACAAGAGTACGCAGTGATCAGTCATGTGGCTGATTAAAGGCTAGCTTGGTGAATTTAGGATGTGGCCTGGGATACACGTCAAGCAAGGCTCTTGGACACTGACCCTGCCTTTCAAGAACAACACAGCCCATGAAGCATGGCAGGCGCACTGCCTTCTAGCAGAGGGAGACAAGGCAGAAGCAGCTATGCTTGCCGAAGAATGCAAATGTCCTTGTTAAATGACCAATTAAACTTTTAATGTAATCCTTATGAGCCATATATAAAAACCTACTTAGACAATTAGTGAATGAACCACCCAGAGGCACTGGCATTATCGGACCAGCTGGGTCTGAGGTGGGAGTGGTCTGCTCCTCAGGAAGGCAAGAGGAGGCAGGCAAAACAGGTCTGAAGGGCACTTCTGAATAACAACTTCTGAATAATGACATTCCAGCCAGGTCTTGGTAGCTTGGTATAATAATTACATAGCCACAATGCTAATATTTTCAGAATCATTCCCATGAGCCTACTCACTTACCATCCTCAGTAATTACGGTGCCTGGCTTGCTTTGGCTACCACCCTTCCCTCACCCAACCAACTATGACCCTGCTCTAACCACTTGGACTCAGCCTTTTTTCTAGGCCCACTGGAGACCCTAACCTTGCCTGGCTACTTCTTGCTCACATGCACGGCCCCACCTCTAACTGCCTCTGGGACTTATAGATGTTGAATTTACACTGCTGTCCCTGGCAACCCAGAAAAGGACTGCCTCAGAGTGCTGACCTCACTGTGCTGTTAACATCATAGCCTCCTCAAGGTTGGGTGCTACCAAGCAAGCCTCAGTGCAAGCTGGGGACACCAGCGGGAGGTATGGTGGGTGTCCCCTGACAAGAGCCTGATAAAGATGGCCTCAGCACAAGAAAATGAGTCAAGCAGGGGCTGGCCGTAGTGAACTCTGGAGTCTGAGGAACTTGGGCCCCAACTCCACAAGTCACATTGCCCGGGTGCTAAAATGACATGGCTTCCTTTCTTTCTGCCATTTTTCCAAACTCACACATGCTCCTTTCTTACATCCTTCTATATCTGCCAGGATGGAAAACATCTGCCTAGGTGACCAACCCTCATTTGAACTTACACAAACCAAAAAGATGACTCCTGTGTCCCTGACATACATCTCAAGGCTCAAGACATGGACCAGCTCTGTCTGCCTGGCACGGATCATAAACAGCACATCTCAATAGAGCCCGTTGCTATTCATAGGGCAGGGCACTGAACAACATGAGCTACAACAAAAGCCTGTATTCCCCACCGGCTTTGGTTTTCAAACAGGAGAAGATATTTGCTCATAAGGATGCACTTGGCATGAGAAGGGATGACCTGGAAAGCTATTATTTCACTTCTGAAGTTTGCCTCCACTGGATATGACTGAGGCAACCCAAGTAAAATGGACACTCAGGTCAGCCCCACAGTGAAATGCTGAGCAGCTGAAAGTGCTTCCTCGTGCCTCTTTCATATAGAATGTCTCTTTAGCCACAGAAGGGTTAAAGCCACACCCATGGGGACAAGAGCATTCCAGACCTCCAAGCCTGACACCCCTCTAATCTCACAGGCATGTGGGGAAAACATCCAGGACTTAAGGGGTTAAAGGGCACTGCATACCAGCTTCATTTTCCCAATAACATGAGCACCTGGAAAAACGGACACAATTTACCCAGGTCACCCTACTACTTGCTGTCATGTCAAACCATCACCTGAGACTCCAGCTCTCTTCTTTCTTACAAATCCTAGACGCCATCAAAGGCCCCAAGGCCTAAGATGTCTCAGAATGTTCCCCACCCCAGTTTGAAGAACTCTACTTTACCAGTCCAAACATAAGGATGACCAAGAAAACACACTTACAGCCAAGTCAAAGTCACTCAGAGGGAGCTCGATCGGGTGTCTGCGGCATTCACTGGAAGTGCCTAATTGCAAAAATCCAAGCACTCGCTCTGCGGTGACCGACAAGGCTAAACTTCAACTTCTCAGCAAAACAAAAGCAGGGGTTGCATAATTTCCACTTGGCACTCAAACCTGAGTGGCTGCACATTTAAAATAACATTCCATTCCACACATCTGATTCAAGGCTAGGTAATGAGCATAATGGAGAGAGAAAACAGGCAGAGGGTGTTGTGTGGACCAGGGGCAGAGTCCTTGTAACTCACTGAAAGCCCTCCCTGGTAGGAGAGGCTGAAATGCATTCTTGCTGGGCTATGCTTGGGAAGTTTAGAGAATGCCATCAGGAGAGAGCTAAGGTCCCAGTGCCATCCTGTCTTCTCCCTTCTTCAGGACTAGAAGGATGCGGCAGCTGGGCTGATGTCTGGGCACAGACTCATGGTGCAAAGCAAACACACTAAGGAGCACAGGACGTTGAAGGAAGCAGCTGTGGTACTGAACTCTTCAGAAGATCAAGGACCCACCTGATACCTAACCATTCCTTTAAGGGGAGATCCACTCAGTACAGAGCAGGGGGCACCAAGGATGCAACCTGTGCCATTTTCTTATTATTAGTGAGTGAAGGCGGTATTCAAGTATGGACTGGACCGACAAACCCTGCCACACAGTGCAGACTGAAAACTCTGGGCACCTTTTGACAAGCTGAGGCAATAGGCTCACTTCTGTTCCCCTCATATTGATGCTGGTTTGCAGAGATGCTCATGGGAGACAGGCTCACCCAGCTCTCCTCTGATGCTTTTCACAGGCCTATCTTTTGGAAACCATCACATGAGCTCATTTGCTGCAGGGATTTGCAGAGGGACTGACACTGTGAGGAGAATGTGAAAGAAGATTCGATCTTAAGATCTTAACAGACAGAGCAGAATTTAAAAGAGAGGAGGCAGCAGGAGAGAGAAGCAAAAGGAGCAGGAGAGAGAGGCTTCAGGATAGAGAGAGGCTACAGGAGACAGTACAGGAGAGAGAGGGATTGCAGGAGAGAGAGTGCAGGAGAGAGTGGCTGCAGGAGAGAGAGAGGGGCTGTAGGAGACAGAGGCTGCAGGAGTTTTTAAGGTCTTCCCTCCCCTGCACTGCTTTATAATGATCAGAAAGTGACTGATTTTTAACTGAGAAAAGTTAATTATGCAGTAAGTGACAATGACGTCACAGCTTTTAACTACATTGTCCTTTCCACCCTCAACTCCCAGACTTTTACACTCGGGCTCTGTAAACACAGCCAGGGCTTTTTCCCCAGGCAGGAGGGATGAGCTCATGCCCTCTGTTCCAAGGAGCCCAACAGCATGCTGGGACTGAGAACAGGGGCTCTGGGACTTGGGCTTGAATTCTCATCTATCATTTATTGGCTGGTTTACCTAAGCAGTTACTTACACTTTGTGTCTCAGTTTCCCATCAGCAAAATGGCCATGATAAACACAGCATAGCTGTGAGCATGAAACCGAGTACCATCCACAAAGCATGAAATGTACACTTAAAAACATAAGCTTCTTATTTGCTAATCTCACACACTGTGATGGCAAGGGAGCCACGAGGATCCTAGAGCAGGACGACACTGGATTTAATTTGTTTATTCATTTTCCATCTAGTTTCTTGTATCCTTCAAGCACAGAGGCCTTTTGTTGGTTTTTAAAATGACTCTCTGTTGAAACAGCTAAGGAACTGCTGACTGGGCTAACCGGCCTTGCTCTCACCAGCCAGCTTCCAGCTGCCACAGGCCGGATGGATGCTCTTTCCTTTGGCCTCTGCAAGGCTCACTCTGACTGACTTCTGGGTGGGGGCTCTTCAGAGATTTTTGCAGAAAAAAAAAAAGAGAAAAGTCAAGTTGCATTAAGGTTGGAATCCCTTTTACTGAGGCTCGGGGAGTTGCTCAGTGGAAAAGCAAGTACCTAGTGTCAGGTCCCAAAGAAACCTGGGACAAATGACTAACGGTGGTGCCCACTAGCATACCAAGGCACACGCAGGCCTCCAGGCCACTCAGTACCTGTGGCACCTCTCAGCTCTTCTCACCACGCCCCCTACATGAACCTCTCTGGCTGCAGGGGCTTGCTTTTCCTCCCCCAAGCTTTTCTCTCTCATACATCCCTGCCAATTCGACCACACTGTCTCTTGGTTCTCTTGGTCCTCAGCGCCTCTCTTGGTCAGCCTGCCTTCTCTCCTCTTCTGGCTCAATTCAGTCTGGACTCTTCCAGATGTCTCTGGCTGTATTCCCCTCATATCTACACTAAAACCTTTTTCCTCAGCCACACCTGGAGTGGTCCTTTCCTCATTTCAAGTCCTCATTTTACTTACTTCGGTATACAGAAAGCCACTGGTTTGATCCCTAGCACCACACAAAATCGAAAACAATCCCTTTCTTTTCAGTACAGCAAGGTTTACAGAGAACTGGTATCCTGCCCTCCCTAAACAATGATCCTTTGAAGGCTGGGGTGGGGACCCAGATGACACATGGGTGTGGGCCTGTGGTTTGCTCTCCAGGTTTTGGCTGTTTTCCCACAAGATCAGCTGCCTGATCTGTGCACAGCCCTAGGTTGCTTAGAGCTACCACCTACAAAGACCACTGTCTGGCCAACTCAGTTTTCTTAACTCAAGGGAGCCTGCCTCTCCTGCCACACACACACACCTCATCTACCCATGCTGGGAATACAGATGTGCACTAATGTGTCAGGCTTTTCATAAGGGTTGTGGAGATTTGAACTCAGGTCTTCATGTTTGCATGGTGAGCACTTTACCCACTGGGCCATCTCTCCAGCTCCAAAGTGATTTTTAAAAATGAAGTTGTTTTATAACTTCCCATTTCCTTTCTCCATATTCTCTCTTGGCTCTAAGTCTCCAGCAACAGTGGCACAAGCCCCGACCAGACCTCTCAAAACCATACCAAGTACACATAGGCTATACCCACACATAGCAATAGGAAAGGACCCTTAACCTCCCTATCCCAATTTCAGGCCCTAAACTCCTAGCTGCAGAATCGAGAGTGACTCCCTGCTTACCACCATGGAGGTTAGTAGAGGTATAGCTGGGCTTTCCTGGTGAACATTTCCTGATAAGTAAGTGGAAGCAACCCCTCCTCACCTATGACTTAAGGGCTACCCCTTACCACTCATACATCTTAGGAGATAGAGCTTTAGTCACATTACTCTCCCGGCTCTGTACAAGGACCAACAAAGCCTGCAATCCAGTCATCTACCTTGATGGTCTTGACCAGGTTGGCGGTGCTGTTGGCAACCTCCTTGGCTGACTGGACAAAGTGCCGCTTGGCAACAGGGTTGGCCGTCTTGGATGAGGCGATGCGGCAGGCATTGCATAAGGCTGATGTGTGCTTGGCAACAATAGTGGCAGCCGACAGAACCTACAAAGCACGGAGCTGGGTTAGGTGGGGAGATGGCACATGCTAGTGCAGAGGAACCTGCCTTTCTCTGCAGCCCACATGTCCAGAATCTGGGCAGTCTTGTTTGTTTAGCTATGCTGTGCCTAAAGTCACCCTGAGGAAGGAAAGAGCAAGAAACATGAAGCAAGAGAGAATGAAAATAGAAAGGGGAAGGAGGTACTGGGCCCCACTCTCAAAGGGTATATAGTCAGCTAGTCCTTGGAACCCCCAGAGTCCAAAGCCCAGCCCCAGGACAAGGCCTAAAACATCCGATTTAAAGTTTCCCAGTAGGCACATTAAAATGAGTAGAGAAACAAGAGAAATTAACTTACGTAATATAGTTTATTTAACTCAGTATATCCAAAATAGTTTATCATAATCAATTTATAAACAGCAATATGACATTGTAAGTTTAGGTTCATGCCAAGTCTTTGAAATTCAGCATGCATAGACACTCACAGGTCATTGCTATTTGGACTAGCTATTTTACTAGTGATTAATAGCTTCATTTTGCTAGTGGTCAACTCCTTGGAACAGGTTTGCATGGGTACAAAAAGTGGTTAGATACACCACTCCCTCCTCCCCCCAGGGGGAGCTGTAGTTGGTGACTAGCAGTCAGTGTACATCTATCAACTGCCCATTCTCAACTCAGGTACTCTCTTGAAGCCACAGACTTCCCTTGGTGGAGGTTAGACAGGCTCAAGTGCAACTGAGTATACATTTTGGGCTGTGGCAGGCCCAAGTAGCCCTGTTACCATTTTCTTAGATCTTTGTACTGCTGTGAGAACGGTGGCTTAAGTTCATAGTGGGCATTCCACTCTGAAGGCTACCTCTGGTACCCCCACAGTAGGCACTTTTCTTTCTTTTTAGTATGTACTGCTTTCCTGTGTAACTAGGTCCCCATGACACCAGAGGCACCAAGCTACGTGATACACACCATCTGCTCCTCAACTGTCTCTCGGGCTCCTTTCTGTGTTGTGGATTCTGACCTCAACTCTGAGGCTTGACTGACTGGGTGCCATCATCTCTGAAGTGACCTGAGAAAACTTGTCACATTTGTCCTTTTTATATCCCTGTCCTGGATAGTTTTTAATTGTTAACTTGACACAAATCATCTGGGAAAAGGGAACCTCAACTGAAGAATTTCCTCAACCAGATTTAGGCCTGCGGCCATGTTGAGAGGCTATCTTGATTGATAATCGGTGTGTGAGGGCCCAGCCAACCTGTGGGCAGCATGTCCCTAAGCAGGTGGGCCTGAGCTATATAAGAAAGCAAGTTGAGACTAAGACCATGAACGAGCCAGTAAGCTGCATTCCTCCATGGTGTCTACTAGCCCTGGGTTCTAGCCCTGACATTCCCTCTCTGTGGATTGTAACCTGGAGATGGAAGATGAAATAAACCCTTTCTTCCCCCAGGTTGTTTTTGTTTAGAGCATTTATCACAGCAACAGCAACCTAGAACAATACTCTATCTTACCAACACATCCCAATCAAACTCCCAAAGGAGTAAGAACCAAAGGGGCAAAGGGCAAAGGTCAGGCCTTACTTATGCTGACTTAGTGCTGAGCACAGAACAAACTGTCAATTAATAGCCAAGAGATTCCTCATGAATTCTGCTACATTGTTTCACTCTGTTGCCTCTCAGAACCTATATGTAAGTATCTTCCTGCCTTTACCACATTTGCAATACTTTCCTAGTCATTGTGATGGCTAGTTCATTTGTCAACCTGACATAGCCTAGAACCACCTGGGGAAGGGAAGTCTCAACGGGCATGCCAGTGGGGGACTGTCTTGATGACCTTAATTGATGCCTAAAAGTAGGAGGCACCGTTTTCTGTGTGCTGAACTGGATAAGAGCAGAGGAAGCAAGCTGCCCAGAGGCATGCATGTTCTCTCTTTGCTCTTGAGTGTGGGTATGATGTAAGTAGCCCCTTGAAGCTCCTGCCTTGATTTCCCCCCAACAATGGACTGAAACCTGGAACTATAAGATAAAGAACCCATTCTCCCCCAAGTTGCTTTGGTCAGGGCATTTCATGAAATGAGGACAGCTGTTATCTGCACAGTTGCAGGCATCTGGGTTTGCAAGCCCTGAGAACACCGGATTCTCTGGTCATTTTCCCATTTCCCATCGCCCACCAAGAGAAGCCTAAGAGATCACATGCCCCACATCCTTTCCTGGTTACCTGTGATGGGCTGCTGCCAGGGTCCACCAAGTTCTGACATGCCATCTGGATCGCCTGGTTAGCCCTGGCAAACTGGATGGGGTCCACCAGGCCTTGGTGACCTGCCTGGCTGTTCGGATCAGAGATGCCAACCAGATACGCAGCCTAGAAAAGGAAGGGCAAAGTCACACCTCAGACTCCAGGCTCCTCCAGGAGCTGTGGGAGACAATGGTCCGCAGTGTATTGGCAGCTGGCAAGCTCAGGTGCTCCTTAGGGCAAACTACCCATAGTAAGCTCACCCCTCTCACCAATGAAGACATGGTGACAGACAGGCTTATGCCAGCTTGACATACCATCAGGAGTTTGCTGCAGGCATCAGGGAACAAAGCCTCCTTGTTCGTAAAAGAAAGCCTTTGAGGCGCTCTTCTGTGGGATACGGATGTGGATGGGAGCAGCTTGCACAGCTGCTGGCAGCCATCATTTGACCATGAGGCTGTGTGAAGCTGGCTGTGGCTTATAGTTCGAAGAGGCAGAAGATAGCCGGTGCAAACTGACATAGGGAGCTTTGGAGTCAGTTCATCCTAGGGCCTTTGCTGCCCAAAGGTCTCCTAACCCAGAGGGTCCTTGCCTAGGTCACTATTTCTAATAGAATCTTGGCTTAGGCAATCAAGTAAGACAAATGGGAGGAGGGAAGAAAGAAAGAAAGAGAGAGAGAGGGGGGGGGAGGGAGGGAGGGAGGGAGGGAGGGAGGGAGGGAGAGAGAGAGAGAGAGAGAGAGAGAGAGAGAGAGAAGGAGAAGGAGAGAGAGAGAGAGAGAGAGAGAGAGAGAGAGAGAGAGAGAAGGAGAGGGAGAGAGAGAGAGAGAGAGAGAGAAAGAAAGGGGGAGGGAGAGAAGGAGGGAAGGAGGGGAGAAAAGATAGCATTTGCCCAACAGGACGGTTGCAGAAAAGGCTGTTTCTTTGGGTTCCCTTTGGTTGCACTAGGAAATAACTAACAGAGGATGAGCTCATGTGGTTTGAGGGGCAGGCCCAAGGTTAGGCAGGAATCTTCTCTTTTAACTAGGGATGTTTGTCTTTGAGCAAGCGAAATCTCCTAAGTTCAAGCTTAACCATCAATGATAAACCATTCAGGCTAAATGCTGCCATCTTTGAAGTTTTTGTTATATGGTCCCAATCATGACTGGAAAGGGACATGGGTCAACCAAGGGGAGGTGGTAAATATCATATCATAGTTCTGCATGATAGGGCCTTTTCCCCCTTCTTTTTATTCTAAAGAATGTGGCCAATGTGCAATTCTAAAGCCTGAGGGCCTTTACATTACTCAATACTTACTCTTCTCTATGGGACAATTTATCTAGAACATTGGCTTTAAATAGCTGCTTCTGACCTTTGGATGCCAGGTCTGCAGTATTCATGTGGTCTCTCTGTTCTCCCCGCATGTGCCTGGAAGCACTGGCTGGTATTCTGCCTATATGGCCCTCTTACCCAGAAGCCATTAGCTTCCCTATGATTCCTATCTCACTGCTTGGAGGAGCTGAAGCTGGTCTCCCTCAGGGGTATGTACTATGTCCTAGGGCTGGAAAGAAGGTGTGCACACGGCTCTTACCTGGGCTGCTGCCTCTGTCAGCCCACAGAGAGCCTTAGATGCAATCCCCACACATTCTCCGAAGGCAGGGAGGTCTCCAGTCTTGGCATTCTGTGAAATCCCTGCCATTGACTCGCCCAGAACCTGCAAAACAGCAACCAAGTCATTGAGTTTTTTTTTCCAACCCAGGGCTGCAGGAAGTTACCCTGCCGCTTGAATACTTAAAGCGACTTAATTTAAAACATTTGTCATCTTTGCCTTTACTGTACCCAAGAGAGACTCGAGAGAATCACACCACCTCTCTATGATGAAGACAAATGCATAAGAGGAGTACAAACCTTGCACCCAAGGGTTATCAGAATCTCCTGGGGGTTCAGTCAACACAGAGGGCATCATGTATAATCTACACAAGGCCTCTTGCGGGCACATGGCCCAGTCTTAGATCTATTTACTTCTAAGAGCATAAACTCACATTTAGGGAGCTAGACTTGAAATTCTAACCAGAAAGTAGAAGGCACACTCTTCCTTGCATGGTTAATTTATCAAGTTTTGAAAATCACTGCTACAGTCCTTTTTTGGTCCCCAAATAAGGCTTGATAGGGATTGTCACAGTCAGTCTGCAACCTATGGAACTCAAATGTCTTCTAAAGATCATACAGAAGGTCACATGGGCAGAGCAGGACATCTATCCCAAATCTGGTACCCTATCCTCTCTGGGCTTTGGCCTGTGGCACAAGGGGACTTTGTGCTTCCCAGGGCAATAGATTATAAAGTAGAAAATGTTCATTCACCCTTGGGCGAGAGATAACATTGTCAAGTCTCTGTGACATAGAGTTCTTCCTGAGGCAATAAGCCATTTTGAAGAGGAAACAAAATAAATGACTATAATATTTTTATATATCTAAAGTAACCGAGTTTACATAGAGATGTGCAGAGCAGAGTAGCTAGGGAGTGTTTGTAAGCACAGGATTTTTCCCTCGCCCCTAACTCCTTTAGGAAGAGAGCCTTCCTAGGCTGGAGCTGGAGCTCAGTTGGGAGAATGCTAGCCTAGCATTTAAACCTTGGGCGCAACAGTCCAGCTGTGGTGTGCACACCTGCAATTCCAGCACTTTAGGAGGTAGGAGCAGGGGAGTCAGAGTCATGCTTGATTATACAGCATGTTCAAGGCCAGCCTGAGCTACAAGAGGCCCTTTCTAAAAAAAAAAAAAAAAGGAGATTTCTGAATTTAAGTATTTAAGTCATATGCACCCTCCTCCATTTAGACAGTCCTCTATTCCATGGAAGTTGCTGAACAGAAGAAATTCTTGTCTTAACCCAACATAAACTACATAAACTGAGCCCTTTTGACATCATCGATACAGATGGTTCGCCAAGTCTTAAGTGATGGAAACCAGCATGCACAGGTGGCAAAAATTCAACCGCCAATTGTCTCTCTGGTATATCACTGGCACTTTCTGATTCTTGGGCATTCTCCTTCATTATTGCTCCCTAACATTGCTCTTAGTATTGCTTTTTCTTAATTACCATCGTCACCCAATTAACCTGCAAGGAATCAAATCTTACTAAGGGAAGGCCTTGAAGCCACTGTAGTTTTAAAATACTTCTCTTCCCAACCACCCAAAACTCCTAATATTTACTCCCCTCCAAAAAAAATTGTATGCTACGATTAGATATCACAAAATACAAACAAGGGGCTTTCATGAAAGCCAAGATCACAGAGAGACTTTCAACAGCAGTTCAGCCTCCAGTATATGAGTACGAAACACAGTATTCTATATGAAAACACAGTCTGGATTCACAGTGAGACCCGTATTTGATGATGTAAGCAGTGGTTCTCAAGGAAGGGTTCTGAGACCACAGGGGCAACCTGTGGGAACCTCTCAGAAAAGCACAGATTTCAAACCTTGGGGGGCGGGGGTCTATCACCAGGTATTTACACAACTTTCCACAAGGTTCTGCGAGACCCTGAATGTGGAAGAACACTTGGGCACGATGCATGACAAGATTTTGCCATATCGGCCACCCAGGGGCAAGGCAGATGTTCACTTTTCCCCTTCCTGTTTCTCCCCACTGAGGAGCAGCGCTGATGTCCATATTTTGATGCAGGCAGTTGACAGTTACCATTGATTGTCAACCTGACAGGATCTATACTAACTGAGGAAATAAGGTTCTGGGCATGTCTGTGATGGGGTCTCCAGACTGGGTTAATTAAGGAGGGATGACCCAGTGTGGGTGGCACTACCCCCAAGGCTGGGGTCCTAAACTTTGTAAACAGGTGAAATTGAGCTGAACACCTGCACTCCTCTGTCTCTGCTTCCTGACTGTAGATGCAATGTGACTGACTGTCTCATAATCCTGCCATCAGGCTGGACCGTCAAATTTAAGCCAAAAGGAAGTCTTCCTTCTTTAGGCTGCTTTGTTAGGTATGTTATCTCAGTAGAGAGGAGAGTAACTAAAAGAGACTGGCTTACCTTGGAGTTCTCCATCACACTCTCAATGCAGTCAAAATAAGAGAGGTCGCTCACAGGCTCATTCGGGTTTTCCAACATCCCCTTGACAGTCTACAGCGGAGAACACAGCTTAGAGAGTGAGTCAGAGGCACAGAAGAAAAGACACTGCCAAGTACAACCAATGCTACCTATTGCTGGACTAGGACTAGGGCCATAATTGATCAATCATTTAGAGTCATAGGAGGAACTCAGACCAGGGCATCAAGACTTTAGATTCCTTGTCAACAAAACAGTGGTGACAGGGGCTGGGGCCTTGGGTTACTGTTGCCACAGCTGGGGGGTGGGGTGGGGGTGTCAGTTTAGTTTGGGAGGGGCCTAGTATGTATAGGAAGGCTTTTTTTTAAAGATTTATTTACTTATTTATTATATGTAAGTACACTGTAGCTATCCTCAGACACTCCAGAAGAGGGCATCAGATCTTGTTACGGATGGTTTTGAGCCACCATGTGGTTGCTGGGATTTGAACTCAGGACCTTTGGAAGAGCAGTCAGTGCTCTTACCCGCTGAGCCATCTCACCAGTCACCCCCCCCACCTTTTTTTAATAGGAGGGCTTTTAAAAATATATATATATTTTCAAGACAGAGTTTCTCTATATAAAAAAGCCATGGCTGTCCAGGAACTCTCTATATAGACCAAGCTGGCCTGGTCTCTGCCTCATGAATGCTAGGATTAAAGGGGTGTGCTACCACACCGGGCTACAGGAAGACTTTTAGAAGAAAGTTTGAAGTTGATGCAAAGCAGCATATTCATTGTTGGCTGTCACAATTTAGGTAACTAACCCTGACAAGCTTCCATTCCAAATGCACGTTCATTCTTGTTAAGAAGGGCTCTCAATATCTCAGTTCTGGGGCCTTCTAATAGAAGCACATGGAAGAAGGTGATCCCTAAAGGTGGCCCACTGGGGTGGCTCATTTGTTATTGATTTGAGATATATAGAAAATGTCTACTCTTGTTTAGGGACCCATTCAGGAAACGGGTAGTGGTCAGTTTTTCTGTCTCTCCAAGTCAGTAAAAATCACCACTAGCTTTCTCCATGACCTTGGATCACTACCCATGAGGCGTTCTTCCTGGGACTGCCATGCTGGGGACAGATCCTTGAATCATCATCAAGAGACTGCACACTAGCAGTCAGCTGCCTCTGGAGACACGATCAAGAAAATCACAACAGAGCTGAGTTCCAAAGGGTGCACATGGGGTAATGGGAGCTGCTGATACGAATCCATTCAAAGACACAGGGAAGAGGGCTACACAAGTCAGGAGCTTATTTCATTGAAAGCCTCTTTTTGGATAACCAACACGTTTTCAGTACCAGTAATTCCAAGAAGCCTTTAAAGCACAGGGTACCCAGGCTAACAAATCTTATTTAGACCAACTACATATGTGTCATACATGTTGAAAAGGTGACATGAGCTAATGAACATGCTAAGGCAGTGAATGGCCCACATGTGATGACCAACACACATGTGGAGAGAAGGAACCCCATCTAAAGAACTGCCTCCATGACACGGGACCTTGACCAAGTCACGGGGCATTTTCTTGATTGCTAATTGATGTAGGGTGGCCCAGGCCAGTGTGAATGGCACCATTACTAGGCATATAGGGCTGAGATGTACAGGAAAGCTGAGCAGAACATGAGCCTAGAAGGAAGCCAGCATGCAGTGTTCATCAGTGGTTTCTGCTCTAAGTTCCTGCCTTGAGTTCTTGCCTGGGCTTCCATCAGTGACGAACTATAGGGCTACTGTAAGCCAAATCAGCTTCTTCCTCCCCCAAGTTGCTTTTGGTTACGGTGTTTATCACAGCAGCTGAAAGCAGACTAGAACCCACGTAAGAACCACTCCTAATAATGTTCAGCTGCTCCAGTCCTTCCCTGGTGAACCCCCTTTGACTTCAACTCCACCTGTCACTACCATCATGGCCTTGATCAAGCCTTTAGAAGCTGCCACGGTATCTCCCCAAGTTAGACCCATGCCAGCCCTGAGGACAACTGGAAGAACGGGAGGTACAAACAATTTATGTCTACTGAGATACCCTGGGCCCATCCAATCGGATCTGGGTAGGTAAGGACTGCTTTACATAGGAGTAGGCACAATGGCTTTCTTTGCCTAAAGAATTTCTATGAGAAACACGCATAATTTCAGATATAAACACACACCTTGAATGCAAGTCAAAAGGTCAATAGGAGTTATGAAGAGGCAAATGAGCCCCTTGACCCCCTCCAGTGTGTCCCCTGCATGTAGCAGAATAAAATGTATGTGGAAATTATTGTGCGTGTGTGCTTGTGTGAAGATGTGTGCACATGGGTGTGGAAGACAGAGGTCAACTTCAGGTGTTGTCATTCCTCAGGGGCCACAGACTTTGTTTTGTGAGACAAGGTCTCTCACTGGCCTGGAGCTCACCAAGTAGGTCAGGGTGTCTGGCAAGGAAGCCTCGTGGATCTGCCTGTCTTGACTTCCTCCACCATCATGAGAAACTTCTGCATGTGTGGTCTGGGGCTAGAACTCAGGTACTCCTGGTTTGTGGGAAGTATTTAACCAACTGGATTGTCTCTCCAGTCCCAGCTTCTGTCTCTTTCTTGGTTATCGGTTATCCAAGAATAATCTCTTTAATAGTTTGTAGGCAAACTCTATGCATTGGCAGCCTATACCCAATACCACTTTCCTGTTTGAATTAAAAAAAAAATCCTTTAATTAACAAAATACATATTGGTTTTGTAGGAAAGGGAGAAATCTGGGTGAAATTACTGCAGAATGCCATTTTCTCTAGCTCCTTCAACCTAGGAGAGAGGCAAGCATAGATAGAAGAGAGACATGTCACCCACCATTCAGGGAAGAGGTGGCCCATGTGGCGGCCCGAGCAGAGTTCCCATCCCCATAGCCTTCCAGGACACTCACCTCGAGCTCACGCAGGGCGTTGTCACACTCCTTCTGCCCAGGGGCCTGCTGAGTACACAGCATGATGAGCTGATTGATGCTCTCTGTCACAGCTCTAGGAGGAACAGAGAGGGGCGTGGGCTTGGGTGTTACTCAGGTATGAAAGTCAGCCATTTCTTCTTCGTTTTTTTTAAATCTGAAATTAAGCTTTTTATTTATGTACTACATGCAAATTCAGTTTTTAATAGACTTTTTCTTTGTTTACATTTCAAATGTTATCCCTTTCCTAGTTTCCCCTCTGAAAGTCCCCTCCCCCTCTCCCCCCCAGCTCCCCAACCCACCCACTCCCGCTTCCTGGCCCTGGCAGTCCCCTATACTGGGGCACAGAGCCTTCACAGGACCAAGGGTCTATCCTCCCATTGATGACCGACTAGGCCATCCTCTGATACATATGCAGCTGGAGCCATGAGTCCCACCATGTGTTTTCTTTGATTGGTGGTTTAGTCCCAGATAACTCTGGGGGTACTTGTTAGTTCATATTGTTGTTCCTCTTATGGGGCTGCAAACCCCTTCAGCTCCTTGGGACCTTTCTTTAGCTCATTCATTGTGGACCCTGTGCTTTGTCTAATAAATGGCTGTGAGCATCCACTTCTGTATTTGTCAGGCACTGGCAGAGCCTCTCAGGAGACAGCTATATCAGTCTCCTGCCAGCTATCTCTTGTTGGCATCCACAATAGTGTCTGGGTTTGGTGGTTGTTTATGGGATGCATCCCTAGGTGGGGCAGTCTCATGATGGTCATTCCTTCAGTCTCTGCTCTGAACTTTGTAACTCCTTCCATGGGTATTTTGTTCCCCCTTCTAAGAAGGATCCAAGTATCCACACTTTTGTCTTTCTTCCTTCTTGAGTTTCATGTGTTTTGCAAATTGTATCTTGGGTATTCTGAACTTCTGGGCTAATATACCCTATTAGTGAATGCATATCATGTGTGTTCTTTTGTGATTGGGTTACCTCACTTAGGATGATATCCTCCAGATCCATCCATTTGTCTAAGAATTTCATAAATTCATTCTTTTTAATAGCTGTGTAGTACTCTATTGTGTAAATGTACCACATTTTCTCTATCCATTCCTCTGTTGAGGGACATCTGGGTTCTTTCCAGCTTCTGGCTATTATAAATAAGGCTGCTATGGAGCATATTTCCTTATTACAAGTTGGACCATCTTCTGGGTATATGCCCAGGAGAGGTATTGCAGGATCCTTTGGTAGTACTATGTCCAATTTTCTGAGGGTCCACCAGACTGATTTCCAGAGTGGTTGTACCAGCTTGCAATCCCACCAACAATGGAGGAGTGTTCCTTTTTCTCCACATCCACGCCAGCATCTGCTGTCACCTGAGATTTTGATCTTAGCCATTTCTGTCAACAACTGTTAAACACCTCTAGCAGAGATCAAATGACTGTTTACGCTCTGATCCCAAGGCCCCCCAACAAGCTCTCTCTCTACAACCTGAATAAAACACAGCCAGAGCGAGGAAAGGTAGATTCCCTACCATGCTACTGTCTGATTTCTCAAAGACTCTTAACAGTTCCCTTAAGAAATTCAGACTGTCTTCTGATATATTCATGAGAGACAATGAAGCTGCAAACAGCAGTGGTCTACACTGACACTAATTTCAGGACCCTACTCTAGCAGTCTTCAAGGAATAAGATTATCCAGTCAGCCTTGATATATTTTGATTATTTTCAAATACTTCAGATAGTAAAATGTGCCTGGGACTTAAAATATCTACTTACCAGTAAAGGATGAAAAAGCTATTAGGCCTGATTAGCTTTCCCAAGTTCTATTCTTTGAAATACCTATATTTTATTTTTTTACTAATACCAAGAGGATTACATCAGAGCCCATGGTATTGTTTTATGTGTATTTCTATTTTCAGAACCTATAAAGTAAACCCATTTTTTTTTTCCTGCAAAGATTCCACTCTCCTGAGTAGTCTCTGGCTTGCCATGTCCTGGATTATGGAATAATTTAGAAACTCAAATTCCATTCTGAGTTAGTTTCTACCAGGTGGGAAAGAGAAACTGAAGTTTTGCTTTGAGTTTAGGGATAAACAGAAGTCTGTTTTAACAGAGTCTGTTGAGACGCCATCTTTTCCCCACTGAATTGCTTTGTAATTACACTGCTGGCTACGTCTGTGGAATCTGCTTCTGTATTCTCTTCTGTTCCCCTGACCAGTGGTCTATTCTGTCTCTAATATCACACTGTCCACAGTGCTACAGTTCTATAGCAAGTCTTAGGGGGCTGGGGAGATGGCTCAGTGATTTAGAGAGGATGCTACTCATTCAAAAGACGGGAGCTTGGTTTCTAGTATCCATGTCAGGTAGCTCACAACTACATGTAACTCTACTGGCACCCACACTCAGATGTAAATACACAAGCATACGCACACACACACACACACACATACACATACACACACACCACAAAGTTTTAAAAAATTAAAAAGTAAGTCTTGGAATTGCATAGAAATGATAAATGCTGAGCCATTAGAAATGCTAATCACAGATATCATAATTGTACATTATACATATATACTGAATTATTATACTGTATCAATAAATATATAAAAATAGTATGTGTCAGTAAAAGCAATAAATCACCCAAGTTTCATAAATGGAAATTCAGAAAGAGGTGATGACTCCCTAATGAGAAAGCTATAAATAAGGTATAGGAAGAAGACTTAAATCCATGCCTGCCTATTTGACTCTAAAGCTGACCCAAAGCCCTCTTCTGCAGTGCTATGATAGGTCCAGACGTCTGGCATGGCTCAAAAGTCTATTCTCACTTCCTACCTGCCACAGCTGAAGAACAGCTAAGAGCAAGCAAGGCCAAAATAAGACCCATGTGGTTAGTGACACCATCTGAGAAAAAGGAGTCTTATTGTATTCAACAGGTTTCTCAGCTTGCCACAGAATATCAAATTAGATGGAAAACAACGTTGCCAACATACAAAGGCAATTAGCTGAAGTATGTGATCAAATATGGCTTTCCATTTAAGCTCAGCTAGGAAGGATGAGAAGAAGAGAAACACTCTCAAACTCAAGAGAGAATCCCAAAATAGCAGTTGTAGGATGGATGCTTATGGCTTGTTAAAAAGGGCTTTATTAGGGAGTCATTAGAAAGTACCATGTTTTCCTTCATGGTCAGGGTGATGCACAGTGACACCAATCAGAAGGGACAGTGCTCAGAGGGAACAAGCCCTTCCTGCAGCTGCAGTCCAGAATTTCCATTCCAGCCCCAAGTTCAAGGTGCTTCAGACTAACAAACCAACCTGGGTGGGGCGGAGTCAGATGAATGGTTCACAAAGGCCCTCCCGCTCCACCCACTTTGAAGACAAGGCCAGAGCCTGGCTAGCCACACAGGAGATGACTGAGATGGGCACAGGCAGTACCCAACTTCTTCCCACAGGTGCCATCAACCAAAGCTTATCATCAACCCCAAGATGCTGAAGTGGATTCCAGAGGTGAGGAAGAGATAACCTCATTTGTGCCCAGAGCACGAAGGGTCGCAGAGCCCCCAACAACAAGGGGTACAGTAAGGTTGACAGCACTAGCACATTCCACACCAGCACTTCCATGTGAGATGTTCTGAGTGCCTACTGGGCGTGGCGTTAACCCCCCCCCCCCCCCCCCCCCCCCCCACTGTCAGGCTGAAAAAGCTGGGTCACACAGGCTGGGAGTTTTCATCTGGGCTCCTGTTCTCAGTGTCACCACCAGGGGGCCTGCGGATAGCTGGAGCCATAATTCTTTTCTAGTCTGTGTGGCCTTCTGTAGCTGGCTTTTAAAAAACCAA
The DNA here is from genome assembly GCF_000001635.26 of Mus musculus. Lineage (NCBI taxonomy): Eukaryota > Metazoa > Chordata > Mammalia > Rodentia > Muridae > Mus > Mus musculus. The sequence continues at coordinate 67,315,633 of NC_000075.6, forward strand.
TTTATATTCTCCCCTTCTTCCCACAGTTTAAGAGAGTGAACAGCTCATTAAAGCTGGAAACTACAATTTGGAAATGATGCAAAAAATGAAGGTAATAAAAAACATTGGAAGTTCAGACACCTGGAAACGTCAGTTGTCTTCCCCAAAGCCTCTTGGCAGGGAAAAAAAAAGAAAAAAAGCATCCTTTCAAGAAATGGGGACTAAATAGAACAGACTCTCACCCTGTCCCCATCCCCATTGTCAAGGGAGGGCATTTGTTTACCAGAGAAATCACAGGAAATACAGGCTGGAGCAGGCTGATGGGAGGATACATTTTGTAGTCACTTAGAGCTCTGGCTACTGTTTGCCACCAAATGAGCCCACTGCTCCAAAGGTTCATACTGACTGTCACCTTGACAGGATCTTAGATTCACCTGGGAGATCGAGCACTACTCATGCCTGGGAGGAAGTTTCTGGATTGGGTTAACAGAGGAGAGAAGCCAACCCTAGCTGTGGGCAACACCATTCCATAGGCTGCACTTCTGGGCACCAGCATTCATCGATTGGCTCTCTGATAGCAGAGGCAATGTGACCAACTGCCTCACAGTCCTGCCACCATGACTATGCTGCAATGACAGGCTGCACCCTCAAGCTGCAAACCAAAGGAAATTCTTGTTCCCTTGGGGAAATTCTTGTTGGATGATACACTGTCACAGCAATACAGAAGCAAAATGATCAAACCAAGGACATGCAAGAGAACTGTCTAAGCCTCCACGAAAAAGACAGACAGATTTAAAAATTTTACTAAAGTCAAGAAAGGAAGAGAGACAGAGTGTCAATACTAGTACCATGAAGGCTAAGAACAGTTGAAGGTAGCTGACACTCAGGTCCCATTTCATAGGCAGCAAAGCTTGGGCAGGTTGAGCCAGCTGAACACCTGACCAAGCAGGTAAACTATTCAAGTGCCTTCAATTAGAATTCAGATTTTTGAATTCTGACAGCTTAAAGGCAGGAACAACAAACAAACAAGCAAACAACAAAAAAAAAATTAAAAATCAAAAGCAAGCCAAGTGCATGCCTTTGATTGTAACAGTGGGGAGGCACAGGCCAGTAGACCTCTGGGAGTTCTAGGCCAGGCTAGTCTACGAAAGGAGTTCCTGGCCATCCACAGCTACACAGAGAGACCCCGTCTCAAAATAAACAGATAAATAACAAATCAAAATGAATAAAAATGCAGGCAGAACTGAAGCTTATCACCAGTGTGCACATTTTGAAGTCTGTCCTATTCTGTTCCTCCAGTCACCTCTCAATTAATGTCCCACTGCCCTAGCAGTGTTATACATAAGTGACATAAAACAACACTGAGAATGTATACAACACCACAAAATCACAACGCAGCTTTTGCTCGAAGTGTGGGAAAATGAATGAGACACTGCTTGTGCAGATGGCCCTGGGCCATCACTGCAGCCCAGTGACCTGCAAGCCAACAGTCAATCCTACCTACTGAGCTCATGTGTCACAGTGGTGGCTACGGAGTAGAAGTCATATTAGATTCCTGAAGTGAGTGCAACTGGAGGGAAGTGTGCAGAAATCACTCCAAACTTGGCTTCGTGTTTTAAGTCGGTTCAAAACCAGTGTGCACCCACTGTCACCTCACTGGCCCTAGAGTGCCCTCGGCAAGTGATGGATAGATATGTAAAATCTAGTCCAAGATGGATGCCAGCATGTAGTGCATGCCCAGTGTCTACAAAAACGGCTTGAGCACTGCTTGTAAATATTTCCCAATGTCTATTTTAGTGAGCATGTACTTCTTGCACAATCTGAACAACATAAATCTGCTTTAAACAATCCATGTAGAGACTGGAAAAATGGCACAGTAGTTCGAAAGCCTGCTGAGCAAGCACGAGGACCAGTATTCAGATTCTTAGAACCTAAGTAAAGTACCAAGTGAATGTGGTGGCCCAACTGTAATTACAGCCTTGGCAGAAGGAGATGGGGGCGGGGCAGGGCAGGGCGGGGGGGGGGGGAGGGGGGCTGCTCAGAGCAAGCTGGCTAGTCTTATTGGCCAACTCTGGATTTGACTAAGAGACCCTGCCTCAATAAATAAGATGGAAGATCAACAGAGTGGGTTCACGGACTATTCCCAACATCAACTTCAGATCTTCATAAATGTGAATACATACCTGAATGCACATACATGCATGTACACACACACACACACACACACACACACACACACACACACACCATATTATACATAAGCATAAAAATGGAAAAGGAAAAATTATCATGATGGCTTAAGCCATCATGTTTACAGGTCAGTGCAGCCTAAGAAAGAACTGAAGAGTTCATCTAGAAAGATGGAAGACATTCTTACTGGGCCAAAGATACAGGAATGAGTTAATTTTACAAAATGTCAGAATTCCCATCAGTTTACTCTACGCCTGAGAACAAGACAGGCAGCAAGTCTTTGCTCAGTGAGAAACTGGTAGGATGTTGGGCACACCATTCAAAACAACAGAATCCAGAATGGCTCACACATCCACAAGGCACACCTTGTCCTGCTCTTACCTTGCAGCTGCAGCCAGGAGATTTTTTGCGTTGGGAGCTCCAGGATCTACAGAGAGAGACTTGGCGGCCAGCAGGAGCTTGCTGGACGCCATCGAGATATTCTTCAGGTTCCCTATCACTTGCATCTGGTCTTCTTTTGTCTGCAGAGTCAAAAGGAAACAGTCAGATGGGACTGACCACAGTTTTCCAAGAAGCAGCCAGGGAGCTAGGAGCAAGTCCCCAGGTGGAGGCAGAGACTGTATCGGGGCAGTCAGTCTGCAGACGTGTGACTAGTGTCCACTCGTCCTCAAACAGATGCTCAGAGATGCATGAGGCAGAGAAAGAAGTGCATGTCCAAGAGGGTCAGCCAGGAGTCCTGCTTTCTTGTTCTACGGGAGCGTTGCAGGGCTGGGAGGAGAACAACTGAGCCGCACCAGTACACAGACCGGACAGTGATTCGAGCATCTTGCTTAACAATGCTGGAGTTGTCAAGCATCTTGTACGTCCCAGCCTGGCACAAAGGACAAGCTCTGTGTAGATATTCAAAGCTGACAGCGTCCCAGAAGTTTCAGACTGGGGAAGGACAGAATTCTCACCCAGCTTGCTAACTGATAAATTACCTTTTGTAGAAAATGTAACAACAACAAAAAAAAAACCAAAAAACAAACAAACAAAAAAACCTCACCAAACTACCAAAAAACCAGTCCTGCAATCTGATGCCAGACCAGTCATGTTCCCTAGCTATAAACAAGTAGCTCATCTCTCCATCTGAATGAGGTCATTTTTAATCATTCGGAGGTCCCAGATGTAATTCATTCAAGTTGAGTTCACTAAACCACAAATACACATGCATGTGTGTGTACGTGTTCATGCATTAACTGACCTCAGTTCTGATAAAAATTCTCCTCGCTCCCAACCCCCCATCCCCCAACTCCGGTAAAGGATATAGGCTTTGGTGGTGGATCGTGGGAAAAAGTCACCATCATCACCGGGCATACCAAGCCTGTGAGGTCACAGAATTTCCAAGGCAGTCAAGGAAGGCGCTGCAGGTTGTTTTACAGGATCCTGTTCCCCATCCACCCAGATGCCCCCAGCTGGGTGGTCTACCAGAACAGGGAGACTCAAGTGAGCAGCACAAACCACCTTCCCACCCACCTGTGCCTGGCCAGCCATCTCAATGCCGGCATCCAGGAACTCGTCAAAGTCATCACTGAATTTTCCAGAAGCGGCTGCCAGCTCTCCACTCTGGCCCCTTGTGGCATGGACGACTTCCCCAGCAGATTGGTTCAGATCAGCAGCAGCCTGGTTCAGCTCACTCTGGGCCTCCTGGAAGGGCTTTGTGCTTGGAGGTAGCTAGGAGGACAAAAGGCAATGCCATGGGAAGTTTTACCTCGTGTAAGGGGCGGCGAGGGGGACTGTGGAAGGAACAGTGACTGCCCAGGGCTGTGCTTCTGAGTCACTCAACTAAAAGATGGCAGGTCCAAAAGAAACAAATGCTATCTGCGATGCCTATTACATACAAAGCCATGCTGGCTTATAGGCTCTCAGAATAACAAGTACCTGTGGCTCTTCTTAGCTCTTTTTATCCCTCCCCTTACCCTGAACTTCTCCAGCTCACAACCCCGCCCTCCCCATACCATATAACCCTGCCACTTCAGTCATGTGCTCTACAGGTCTCTCTTTCTCTTCCCCTCTCTCTTTCTTCCTTCCCTCTCTGCATCCTTTGCCCTCACTCTCATCTTCCTCTCTTCCTCCCCACCCCCACTTCCTCTCATGGCTGGGTCAAATCTGTTGGCCATGCTCAGTGTACGACTTTCTCTCCCTGCTCTGAACTCTTCAGATCCCAGTTTGTAATTCCCCTCACATCTACATTAAAAGCCTTCCCTGCAATACCTTGGAGCAGTTATGGCATCAGTTCATACAAGTGGCTCTGCTTAGTGTGAGCCCATGTTAAGCTGGACCCTCCACACATCTCCATCCTTTCATCCATCCATCCATCCATCCATCCATCCATCCATCCATCCATCCACCCACACTTACAGAAAGCACACTCTGTGGACACCAGAGAGCTACCTGTGGTGGAAGCAGCTAGTGTCAAGTCACTGACACTCACTGAGACGGCAGGGCCAGGATTCATGTCCAAGCAACTCAGCTCTGGGATCCATTCCCCACCCTATTTTGTGTCTTTCATGATGGAAACTCTCAGTTTAAGCTTTTTAGAACTAAGAGGTCGATGATGGCCAACTTCAAATCACATTCTTTTTAACAAATGACCATCAATTTTTTTATTAGTCGTCCTTGTAAAAAACGTTTACAAATCTACACACCGAGTGCAGTATTGATTTTAGAATTACAGTCATCAAAGTTGCAGATTTTACTAAGGACCCATATATATTGCTGAACATTTGTTTTTGTTTCTGTTTTCTTGTGTCATCAGCCTACGTAGCTTTTTTTTTTTTTTTTTTGATATTTTCTTTACTTACATTTTGAATGTTATTCCTTTTCCTGGTTTCCCCTCATAAAAACACCTTACCCCTATCCCCTACCCCTGCTCACCAACCACCTACTTCCACTTCCTGGCCCTGGCATTCCCCCACACTGGGGCATAGAGCCTTCATAGGACCAAGGGCCTCTCCTCCCATTGATGACCAACTAGGCCATTCTCTGCTACATATGCAGCTGGAGCCATGAGTCCCACCATGTGTACTCTTTGGTTGGTGGTTTAGTCCCTGGGAGCTCTGGGGGTAATGGTTAATTCATATTGTTGTTCCCACTATGGGGCTGCAAACCCCTTCGGCTCCTTTCTCTGGCTCCTTCCCTGGGATCCCTATGCTCAGTCCAATGGATGACTGTGAGCATCCACTTCTGTATTTGTCAGGCACTGGCAGAGCCTCTCAGGAGACAGCTATATCCTGTCACTGCTGGACATTTGTAACCAGAAGCAGACAGATGAGTGCTAAGCTTCCTTCAATGTGGGGTAGGGAAGAGCCCCAAGGCAAAAACCTTTAAGATCCCGGCTTTCTTAATTAGTGTTGAACACATGCCCCTCTGTTCTCGAACTGCCTGTCACTATCTGTTATGCCCTAAGAAAGAGCTGGATGATCAAAGCCTCTTTTCTGTCCCATTTGGATGACTCAAGAGCAATCACATACTCAAAAAAAGTCAATGTTCAAAGCTCCACGTTGGGAGACAGGGAGATAGCTCAATAGATTAAAAAAAATTACCTTACAAGTATAAAGACTGGAGTTCGATTCCCCCCCAAAAAATCTGGGTGTGGTGGTATACACATGTAGCCCTGTGATGGTAAGATGGGAAGCTCACTGAGCAACCAGCCTTGCCTACCTGATGAAATTACGGGCCACTGAAAGATCCTGCCTCAAAGGAAACTTGGGACATTTGAAGCTGCTCTCTGGCCTCCAGAGGTATGTGTGCACACATATGCATACATGTATCTGCACATACATGTGCACTCATACCAGCAAAAACTACCCCCGACAAGTCCTCACTCACGAACTTTGTTAACCAGAAAGGAAATGGAAAATGGTAGAAAAACCAAGATTCCTATGGGAAAGCCTAGATGCCCAGAGACTCCAAGGAAGGAAAGTCACCCTCTCTCCTTGGGGGTGGGGTGGGGTGCAGGAAGACACCAGGTATCCCCTCCCAGACAAGGTCCTCACCGAATCTACAAGTAGCTTCTTGCTGGCCTCCCCGATGCTCTTCAAGGCGACATCCACATCCTTCTGTCCAGGAAGGCAATTCACGCAGTTATTCAGTGAGTGAGACACAGCTTTGGCCACCTGCATACACATACACAGAGGGAGGAAGACACCTTAAGAAAGCTACTTCCCATGCAAATGCCTTTGCATATTCATTGAGAAAGAGCAGAGCGAATATGCAGAGCTGACACTAATGTGGGAATTATTCACTGGCACCCACCCAACTCTGCTAACTAAATCACCAGGCCTCTGATCTCTGCTACCCTGGTGCTGGGATACTACATGCTGCACATGTCATCTGCTCCCCAAGGCCAGGAGCCACCACAGCTCCGGAACCCAAACACAGAATTCTCTAATATGAGACATGGTCCTAGATCGTAGGCATCTTCTGCAGGGCTCTGCGCAGGTCCCCAAAGTTGACTTTGGAGCAGAGCTAGACTGTAATTGATTCTTCTCAGTGACCCTCTGGTGCTGACACACTTCAAGACCTCACTTTCACAATAGGCAAAGAGGGGACCTCCTGCAGACCTGAAGATGTCCTCAATGCCACCTTGTCCTCACAGGCCTTCAGGAATACTGACTGGGTGGGGGGGTGTTATTTAATCTAAAAGCCTAAAACATCTTTCTAGTTCCATGTCAACAACACTCTCCAGATTGTCCCTAGCCAGTTGGTTCCATTGTCCAGCTGAAGAATCACCTGGAGAGGTTAGGGGAGTCTTTTCAGAACTTTTGGATAACTGGACCTGTATTATATCTTCCTCACCATGCAGACTGGGAAGAGTAGTTTATTGAAGTGGATACAAACCCTAAGCAAGCACGCTATGTCTAGAGTCCCAAGGCAGGCAGAGTTCAAAGCCCTCATGTCATTTGTTGACAATGAATTAAGTAGATGCCACATTAGTGTGGGAAATAGTAGGTAAGACAAAACACTGAGTACCAAGTATGGTCAGTCAGTCTTGCTACCACACACACTTTAGACAGATCTGCAAATACCTGCTGAGTCCTAGGCATTCCTGCCAGGAAAACGTGTCCACAGAGCAGGTAGCTGATGTGTATGCAACCCTGGTAACCATGGTTCCCGGTTCCCGGGCTCACCTGGGCTAATCTCTGCTGACTCTCTGTGTCTCCAGGTGCAATTAGTGCCTGCTTGGCTTCCTGGATGAGCATGGCAGAGCCCTCCATCACATCCCGAGCAGAGTCTAACATGGCATGAGCAGCCTCAGGATCATTTGTGGATGCCGCCACTCCCCGGGCAGCCTGGGCCAGTGTTTTCAGGGCCTGGGCTGTTTCTCTTGCTGCCACGCCTGGGAAGGAAAGCCTGTTAAGAGTCTCTCCACTGGATTCCATCAGAAGTTACATTTTTCCTCGGCAAGAACACTGAGGTCCAGATTAATTTCTGACAAATGTTTATTGCCATATTCCTCAATATAGTTGCTCACACCCTGTGTCTGAGCCAATCAAGAGATACCACAATATATAAAATGCCCCACACTTCAACTTCCCATGTTTCTACTGCCTCACGTGTCTCTAGATCTAAACCACAGACATGGGAACAGGTGTGCAGATGGGGACCTATACCTGGGTGGCTGGTGCACAGGTGGTGGGAAGTTATTTTAGCACACTTGGCTTTACTGAGGCACACATTGCACACACACAAGAGTGAGCAGTTCAGTGGATTTGCATGGATAGATACATCCACCATTACAGTGTCCTTCACCAACAATGCTCCTCACACTGACAGTAATGAATCTCATATGTGACCTTAGACTGGCTTAAGAGAACCAGACAACATGCACTCATTTGCATCTGTCTTCTCTCTGACTGTCAAGGTTGTGAGTCCAAGAGTGCTGTTCTGCGTAACTCTTTCCTTTTCTTCCTGTATGACCTTACATCAATGTCCTAACATTTGCTTATCTGGTCCTCTGCTGGCGGACAGGTAAGTTGTTTTGTGTTTGGGATAACACTCCCAAGGAAAGAAAGGTCTTGTGAGTGTGTTCAGATGAACACATGGAATCACATATCCTGGATAAAACCTAGGATTTGAATGGCTGAATCACTGAGGGCTAATGTAGCTTTAGGAACTAGTACACCACAGGTTCTAGAATGGTTTTCCTACTGCATTTCCCATGGGCAGTTTGGCGGAGATGCAGTCTTCTGTATCTTAACTAGTGGGGTTCTGCTGGATAGCCCGGCAAGAAGTAGGAAAAAGGAAGCTTGCTTGGCATATGATTCCAGGTTGTAGGAACTCAGTCCATCCATCACATCTACAGTTGAGAGCAGAGACAGAATCCAGGCACTGCTGCTCCTACTTGTGTTCTCCTTTCCCTTACAATGTTCAGAACCCCTGCCTAGGGAATGGTATGGCCTACCATTTGCTAAAAGGATGCTAGAGAGCCCAGAAACCAGAACCTCCTCCCCAGTCAGACCATGGGCCAACCTGGACTAGAGAACTCCTCACGAAGATTCTCTTCCCACGGGGCTACAGAGGTGGTTTAGTAGTTAAGAATACTTGTTGCAGCCGGGCATGGAGGCGCACGCCTTTAATCCCAGCACTCAGGAGGCAGAGGCAGGCGGGTTTCTGAGTTCGAGGCCAGCCTGGTCTACAAAGTGAGTTCCAGGACAGCCAGGGCTACACAGAGAAATCCTATCTTGGGGGAAAAAAAAAGAAAAAAGGAAAAACAAAAAAGAATACTTGTTGCTCTTGCAGAGGACCTGAGCTTGGTTCCCAGCACCCACATGATGGCTCAGAGCTGTTGACAATCCTGTCCCAGGGGATCTGGCCCCCTCTCTTGACCTCTGAGAGTACCAGGCATGTACACAGTATATTTAAAAAAAAAAATCTTAATTCCCTCTAAAGATTTCCTTTCCAGATAATTTTAGGCTGTCAAGTTGACAGTTAAAACTTACTCGTATGGTAATGATGTTGAGAGCACTTAATAAATACATTTAATGGCCGTTGAATATTCTCTTGTGAAACATCTATCTTTAAGTCCATTTTGATGCAGATGAGCAGTCCTCTGCTAGTTCAGCATTACCTCATTGGAATAAACACAATCTGAGGCCCTCAGGCCTTAGCACACTAAAGAGAGGATGGAGACAGGAGGAACTTTCTCCTAGAAACCAGGAACCTGATCTCTCCTGGAGCTTCTCTCAGGAAATGGTTTCCCATAAGGCCTAGCACCAGCAGGGTCCCAACCACAAGACAGTACTGGGGCTGGACCTGAGGTTCCTAGCTTCCTGCCACATACTCTTGGGGACAATGAAGTGTGAGGGCCTTTTGTAGGAACACAGACGCTGTGTATGGAAATTACTCCTTTCAGTCTGGAGTACGGCTTTCTACAGAGTCATCACAAACACAGCCAGCGGTCTTCCCTGTGGTAACCATGAGGCTCCATAATGAGAAAAGTCCCAGATCCCCCCAATACAGCCATCCCTGCAGCACAGACTCACTAATCTCTGAAAAGTCTGCATGTCACAGCTGGGATGAAGTGCTGCAATCTAACCACGGCCAGCCACAACACGGGCAATCTACTGATTGTCAGGCAGCCCATGGAAGGGATGGACTGTACAGTTAGCATTTCTTTCTTTTTGAGTGTGGTGTGTGTGTGTGTGTGTGTGTGTGTGATATACATGTGATGTAAGCCTTGTGTGTGAGATGTATGTGTGTTTGTGTGTGATCTGTGTGTGTGATATATGTGTGCTATGGGTATGGTGTTTGATATATGTGTGATGTCATGTTTGTGTGTTTGTATGCCATGGTGTGTGTGTGTGTGAGATGGGTGTATGTTTATGTGTATGTATGTGTGATGATGTGTTTGTTTGTATATGATGGTATGTGTATATGTGATGGTATGTGTCTGTGTTTATGAGATGCTGTGTGTGTGTGTGTGTGTGTGTGTGTGTGTGTGTGTGTGTGTGTGCAGGTATTAGAGAAGCCCAGAAGAAAAAACACAAAGGTAAATAAAGCTAAGGCTTAGAGGAGAAACATTTTGTTTCAGCTTTTGGCTCCAGGTTGAAGGATGTCATCGCTCAGAAGAACTCCAGATGTGGTGAGGCCCTCATCCCGCTGTCTTCCCTGCCAAGTGTCTGTGTGTCTAGACTGCTCTCTCTCTCAGGCCACAGCTTCCCACAAGTCTGAGGAGTGGCTGAGAATCTACCACTGACTATTGAAGGTTCTACTAGGCTGTGATTTTTCAGACATCACCTATTGCCTTCTCATTTATTATCTGGACTGTTAAGTCCACTTCTATTCGAATTTTGTAAGCATTAAAATGCAACATTAATAACATGCAATTAGAAAATATTTGTTTATGTAAAGCTATTGAATGGAAAATGCCTTATAGATTAAGATGATATAAATTTTGAAATTATATTTACTTATTTTGTGTGTGAGTGTAGGTGTAGGTGTGTGTATATGTGTGTGGGCAGGCGTGTCATCCTGACATGCATGTGGAGGACACAGAGCCACTTGTGGGAGTCAGTTTTCTTTTTCCTCCATGCGGGTTCCAGGAACTGAACTCAGGTCATCAGGCTTGGCAGCAAGCACCTTTACCTGCTGAGCCCTCCTACTGACCCTCAAGATGAGTTTTGCAATCCGAGCTCTAAAGACCTAAACCTGTCCTGCCCACGGATCTCCTGGTAAGGAACCTGTTTGGAGGAACCAGGTCCAGACAGAAAAAGTTATATCACCAAAAGGATGAAACAAAGCCACAAGGAGGCTGGAGATATCTAAGGCCCAATATGACTACATTTATATCCATGTTTTTAATGGGAATCACAATAGGGTCATGTGACCAAAATCAGCAATGTCCTTTCCTCCCCTTCACTGCCCCCATAATATTGCTTTTATGATCAAGTGTACATTAAGATTTGTAACCCACTAGGGGCAAACTGTAAAGCACACATCTGTTCTAATAACTTCAATCCTTGGAGAGCACAGACTGCTTTCATATCTGAATCTTCAATTACAGTCTGTAGCAGAGTTTCAGGACAAAAGGAGATAGCAAACATATCAGCATACTTCATAATTGTTGTTTTCCAGAGAGGGGCCCAGCCTTGAGCTGATCCTCCTGTCTCCAGCTCATCCTGCTAGCACACCCAGCTCTCAGAAGGTTTATTTCCAGAATTCACACGTAACGTGTGTTAAGCCATTGCTAGACCACAATACCAAGGCTCCAAGATGAATTTAGGAATGATGTAAATCGTTAATTTGTTTTGAAGTACTTGCAAAAAAAAAATGTGCGTAGCTGTGTTAAATGGTTTAGAAGTGTATTTAGACATTTCGTTTGCCAAACAAAAGCCCACTTGCACTCAGGTGCAGCTTACTGGGAGTTAACATGTAATCTCTGAACATTTCACAGGTCTCAAGCATGGCAGGAGGGAGGCTAGACTCAAGAGTTTGTCTACCCCTGTTCTCTCTCTGCTTGTTTCTACACCTTTCAACTGTGCTGAAATCACCTCTCATCAGGCAAGTAAGGCCCTCCTTATTCTTGAAGCCAATGGAGGCATCTTCACTCTCTGGATAGCAACTCTCATGATAGAAACATGCTGGCCCCTGGCTTCCCTTCTCTACCTACAGGTGTGGTTCCTACTTCTATCCTTCACCTTCATCTTTCACTAAACTCTTTTCACTCAGCCACTCACTCCAGGCAAACTTTCCCACAGTTAAGGTTTCAATCAATTACCAGGACCCAAGGAATAATTACAACACCTGCACTTCCATCCAAGCCCCCTCTCCCGAGAGCTATCGAGCAAGCTGCAGATCACATCCCTATGTGACTATCCACCAGTCCATTTGTGGTTAGAACCAACCTTGTGATCTCACCCTAGCAACTCACAGAACTCTTTATTCAGCTCTCAGCTCTAAGAATTCTCCATGTTTTCTTCCTCATCTCTATCCCTGGCAACATTCTAACCAATCACCAAGCAGGGTCAGGCTTGCTTCTTTAATCTATCTCCTTGTATAAACTACCCCTCTACTCTAGATCTTGAATGTCCACCAAAGGTCCATGTGTTAAAGACTTGGTCCCCAAGGCAATTTGATTAGCATTAAGTCACAGTGCCTAATGGGAGGGCTTCTGGTTCCTGGGCAAACACTCTTGAGGGCAGTTACAGCATACTCCCTCCCTGTCTTCTTTCTCATTCTCTTTTGCTTCCTGGCCATGAGGAATGTGGGTTATTTTTGTTTTTTTGTTTTTTTGTTTTGTATATGCTCCTGACATCATATGCTACGCCACCACATACTCAAATAATTAAGGATTAGAGCCACCATGAGCCAAAATGAACCCTTTCTCCTTAGAAGTTAATTACCTTGGATATTTCACTATAGTGACATAAAGTTGAATAATTATCACAGATGATTACCACCTCATCTAGAGGAATCACAGCCTGGGTGTGGGTCTCTCTGCGATCAGTAGTTTCTATCCAGTCTATTCCACACAGGAGGAAGGGTCACACACAGCACACTGTGATCGGTGTCCACATCTAAAACCTTCCAATAGTTTCACATGGCTTCTGGTGAGACTCCAAGCTGCTCACGTTGCCTATGAGCTCCTTGTATCTATGCCTTGGCTCAGCTGTCCTACTGTGTCTCCTCCTCTTGAGACTTTTACTAGAACCTTCTCAGGCCCTTGACTGACTCAGCCTTCTCTAAGCCTCTGAGACCCACTGCTACACAGTGCCATTTCACCACTGCCTCCCCAGTGCCTTCCAGAATGGGATGGCTTGCGAGGTAGGTTGGTTTTCAAGTGCCAAGGAGGCTGCCTGCCATCCTGCATGTTGGCAGTACCAGATAATGTAACTCCTAGGGCCCCAGGGCAGTCTCCCTCCTAGAAGCACACATTTCACCATGCACAAAAGCTGCCAAACTTCTGGGATCATGTAGGAGTTTCTGAGACGTAAACTTCTCCTTAGTTTGTAAGAATTCCTATCCACATTTCCCTTTCTCCCGGAGCCCCTCAAAACATCCTAAGTGGTCTTCAACACTCTGGTCTCTGAAAAATTTCCCTTATTCTCTGATTAAAACAGGATTACATATTCTTATTACTATGTCATACTTTGATTTCCCGTTTTGTCCTTTTAGTTTTCAAGTAATAAGAATGTGCATTTTTGATTTGGCTTGGAGGAATGACAGATTAACCCCTGTAAACCCACCCTCGAACAAAGAAATGACTGGAAAACATATGGTTGAAGTCAGCTGGGTGACAGGAAGGCATCAAGGTAGGGAGGACCAAGAGTTGGGAAGAATGAAAAGCAGAGTGGGGGAGGGGGGAGAGAGGTAGGAAGAGAGAGGGGAGGGGAGGGAAGGGAGGGAGGGGGACGAGGGGGGAAGTGAGGGAACAAGAGAGGGAGGGAGAGAGAGAGAAAGAGAGAGAGACAGACAGAAAGACAGACAGACAGACAGAGACAGAGAGAAGCCCAAGGCTCAGGGCAGCTTCTTCCCTTATGGTGGTCCTTAATTTGTAACAGCTGCAAGAAAAGAGGAGGGGGAAAGGATGGGGAGAAAGAAAGAGGGAGCAGGAAGAGAGATAGGGAGAGGGGAGAAAGAGGGAGAGAGACAGAGAGGGAGAGGGGGGAGAGAGGGAGAAGAGAGGGGGAAGAGAGGGAGAGGGAGAGAAAGTGCCCCAGAGCCAAGCCTCCTACAGTACACAGGGCTAGGGAGAGTGTTCTGAGCCACAGCCTTGATGCACACTGAATCCTTACCACAGCCTCATCTGTACACTAAAGGATACAGCACAAGCCCCAGCCAGCAGCTTATGTTTCCCCCTTTCATTAGTTACACAGCCTCTTACTTACAAAGATTCCTAATAAAGATAAGTAACTGTCTTATTATTTTCAGAAATAGACATTTGACACTGAAAAAAACTCAGGTCTCCTCAGTGCCCTGAGGACACACAGGACACAGCTCTGCTGCCTCCTCCCTTGCTGCCTTCCTTCCTTCCATCTTGGACACCCTGAGTTCTCATCCAGCTGAGGGTGGATTGGCTCATACAGCTCCACCCCTCCCTCCCTGCCTGCCGTCGTCTGATTTTGCTGGCATTCTTATTCTCTAGCTTTTACATTTTACACTTTGGTGAGATTTCTGGAGTCAGAGATAGTCCTAAGGTGTACAATTATTGTCCCCTTGTAGTCTAAAAAGGGGTCTAGACATAGTTTGAGAGTCACTTTACTATATCACATGCTTAATCTGGTTAATATCTGTCAGGCTGACAGGATGTGGATCAGCTAAGCTATGGAGGCAGATCTTTAGGCTCAAGTGGGAAGGAGTTTTGAGTTAGGTTAAGCCAGGTGAGAAGATAGGTTGTCAGTGTTGGTATTCAATAGTGGATCGTCAATAGTTCTGGACTCAATCAGTCGGAGGAAGTAAGCCCTCCAGCAGCCTCGTGTTCCTACCAACTTCACTTCTCCAGCCATGACAGATGATGCTGCCTTAAACTATGAGCCAAAACCAAACCCTTCCCTACTGTCAGGTAATTCCTCACAGCCATGAGGTAAGTACCGAACACGATTGGGAAGAGCTTAGAAACAGTACTGTGGCGTGTCCCTGAAGGATGTGCTGTGAAGCCGGGGGAAGAAGGGCAAGTTTATTGTCAGATGAGTGAGCATTCCTCTCCAGACCAGAGTGTGTGTAGCCCAGCCACAGGTACCGTAAAGGCTGAGAGAGAGTCGTACCTGTGTAATGCTCATTGCCTTGAGCAGCACAGGTCAGGAGCTGTGCCATGGAGGAGCCCACTCCCTTAGAGGTGCTTCCCAGGTCCTGAGCACACTTTTCCAGCTGTAGGAAAAAATCCAAGGAAGGCAGAGCTTAGAAAAGAAACAAATCCAAGGAAGGCAGAGCTTAGAAAAAAAAAAAAAACAATCTCCGAGGTCTTAGGGCATCACTTAGAATGATGGTTACACATCAGAACCGGAACCTGAGCTCATTCACACCCAACTTGGCTGGGCCGTGCAGGGCAAAGGGCTTGGCTCTGCCCGAGTGAGGCAAGAGCAGCCCCGCCAGGTGTGTGGATCCATGAGAGGTCCTGAGCCTCACTAAGCCCCACTCCAGAGAGTGCCTGGCTTAGAAGGCCTTCAGCAGCCAATGCAGTTCCTTAACAGGCTATGCTGTGAGCATGATGCCTTGAGAAAGCCCAAAAGAAATCATTAGTGGCAGTAATTATGCCGTGGCAGGAGGTTGGCAGACAGTCGACTGCACCACCTTTCTGACATGTGGGGACATGAACACAGGCCACTTTAGTTACTATTCTCCAAGGAGTTCAAACTGAAAGGCATGTAAGAAAAATGGAGGTTTGGAGTGGCAATGAGACCATGGAGGAAGGCAGAGGGCTTGCCTCTCATGAAAAGCATGCCTGCTTGCTGTGTCTACCAAATAAGGAACAAGACTGGAAAAGGCCCAGGGTACAGATAGTTAATTAATTATTATATAGGGATACTGTTTAGAAGAGATTTGTAGGTGTGTGGTGACAGGCAGAAAGTCATATACCAACTTTCCCAATGAAGGCCAATCCTTCAAATGAAAATGGAATCTGGTCTACAACATGGCAGTCTGTGCACACACACTCCCCAACCCCCCGGGCACTCTCTCTTTCTTTATAAATAACAAGGCATGCCTAAGGGATGTGTCAGATGGCAGGGGAAGGTGCTCGCCAGGAAGCCTGATGACCTGAAGTGAATAAGTTAATACCTAGAATCCACAGAGTGGAAGGAAAGAACTCCCGAAAACTGTCTTGTGACTCCACAGACTCCACACCTCCCCCACCCCCCCCTCACACACACACACAACAACAACAACAACAACAACAACAACCACCACCACCCAAGTACAAATGGCAGAGCCCACACCGCACACAGCTTACCGTTTCTCCTGGAAGTGGTTTCAGTTGACTTTCTGCAGCGGCCATCTTGGCGTCCTGCAGCTCATTCTTGAGAGTCTGCACAGTGTTCAGTGCAGAATCTATTTCCATGGGGCCACAGGCTTCGTGGGCCTGTCAATAGAGTGGGGTATATGTGCATGGAGTCGGCTTGGCAAAGCGTCCTTAACACTCTGCAATTTATTAAATGTTTTCCTGGGAACCCTGACTCTAGCAGAAGTTAAAGGTGGCAAGTATTTCCCAAGGTAAAGGACCACTGACGCTCAGGTCCTTAACTGTATTTTCCCTAAGTCATTAATTACATGAGCCTTAGGACTGTAGACAGGTAAGCACCCCGTTGAGCTACTTTACTCTCAGACCCAGAGGATGCACTTTTTTATTCACCAGGCCTGGGTTGCAGTGACAGAGCACATGGCATAGTACACAGAGGCTTGAATGTGTGCAAAGGCTCGGGATGTACTTGAATGTGTGCACAAAGGCTCGGGATGTACTTGAATGTGAGCATAGAGGCTTGGGATGTCCTAGCATGTGTGTGCAGAGGCTCAGGACGCACACTGGTAAGAAGTGAATAAGCAAACTGATGAAGGATCCCACAGAGAGCACACAGTAATTTCTTCTTATACATTTCCACACCATAAATCACTACCCTTCCACACTAAAGATGGGAAGAAATCCTCCTTCTCATCATTTGTTTTACTTGGTTAAATCTCCTGATCATTTAGAACACTGGTCTTCAGTAGCCAGGACTCCATGGCTCGACACACGTTAACAAATTTTATGCATACATAATTTTGCCAGTCGGAATTCTCAATACTTATAAATTATCACTCTGTATCTCTTTTTGGTAACTGGCACAAAGAATCACTAAGCTCTAGGTGACTGGATTTTGTGTGTTCATCTTATTAGGTACAGAGGCTCAGGGTGGTAAGCAGACTTGAAAACAACAGGGGCCCAAACAAATTCATCCTGTTTAATTCCAGGATCTTGGAGCTTAACCCTTTTAATACATTGAAAAATAAATAATTAAAATCTCTCGAAGCCTCTTCCTGGACCAGCAGACAAGCTGGAGCATCACTTAGGGGCTCACTGTTCCAGGGTCTGATGTTGGTACGTGCCAAGATTCATGGAGAAAACTTAGCCTGCAACTAACGTGTGGGCTACATGGCTTGTGGTATGGATAGGTTTGCCTGAGGCATGCTGGGTACCTGTCTTCTAATAAGCACCTCACCATACACACCAGGCCATTACAGTATGGATAGTTCTAGGACCTCTCTGAGAAATAGCTCAAACTAGGCCCTGGCACTTGGCTTTGGTAATGCGGCATCTCTGTTCATGTCAGGCACTCAAGTTGGCTTCCATTTTCTTCCCTTACCACTTTACGAGGCTGTGAGCTTCTATAAAGGGATTGCTACAAGGGAAAATGAATTCAAGCCAGAACTTCATGCTAATAACTACATCAGAGTTGCAGTGAGCTCCTTTGATAACTGAGTTTCAGAGACAAACGTATTTAGTCCCCAGTTCTGTCCTACTGAGACTCTGCCAAGGCAAATGTGCCCATGGAAGGTATGAAAACGTTTTAGGGAAGAAAATTGTAGCTAAGATGGAAGCCCCCTCCTAGGTACACTGTCTTTTAAGTTCTGGAGATGGTACTTGGAAGATAAGGATAAAATCAATTATTGCTAAAGCTTGGATCAGAAACAGCCAATGTCTCCATAAAAAATTAGTCCTAGTTCATAGCTTTTCTGGAAGGTGGGGGAACTTTTAGGAGGTGACACCTACAGGAAGGAAGGTAGGTTATTGGGGGTGTACCCTTGACGGAATTATTGGGACCTTAGCACTGTCTTATATCTTTTATATCCTGACTGTCATGAAGTGAGCAAAAATTCGACCTGCCTGTACTCTTACCCAGAGACACACATTGTTGCTACTACAAGGAGCACCACACAGTATTGCTACCAGCCACAGGCAAGATGGTTGACTAATAGTGAACAGAAATCCATGGTGTCCCCTCTTCCTTCTTCACTGTATTTTCTTTCCTTCCTTCACCTTTCTCATTCTTTTCTTTGTTGTGTTTGTTTGTTTGTTTGTTTGTTTTTTTTTTTAAAGACAGTCTTCCATAGCCCTGGCTGGCCTATGTAGCTGATAAATGAGCTGAGGGCGACCTTGAACTCCTGAAACTCCAGCCTCTATCTACCAAGTGCTGGGTTTACAGGCATGTGCCACCATGCTTGACTAAACCTTTCTTTGGTATTTGTCATCGTACCGAGGGTGATGATCAAGCCTAGGAGCTTACACTCACCGTTAGACCACAGTGCTATTGTTTAATGGTCACTAAATGAAACCGATGGCCCAGCAGCGCTAGGCCTGGATGGCACTCAGACCACAACACCACAAAGAGATGAAAAGCTGAAGTGCTGACCACCAGAGTAAGCCCCCCACTTGCCTTCTGCGAGGCTGTGCGCAGCTCGGCCAGGCTGGTTGCCAGGTTCTTGGCACACTGACTCAACTGCATGGCTGCAGCCTGGTCACTCACAGTGGGCACCGCCGCCTTAGCAGAGGACACCATCTTGCTTCCAGGCTGTGGAGAGGTGAATGGAAAGTAATGGGCAATCTGCTGCTGAGAGAGATACAAACAGCATGGCCTCCACAGCGACCCACACACATTTTCCCCTGAAACAGGGTGTGGTTTGAATGAGAACTGACTCCCCCAGGTTCCGAGCTTGAACACTTGAGGAGGTTACAGAACGTTTACAAAGTGGAGCCTTGCTGGAGGAAGTGTCACTAGTCTAAGGGTTATCATTGCTGTGATGAAACACCACAACCAAAGCAACTGGGGAGGAAGGGTTTATCTGGCTCCTGTTTCCATATCACTGTTTATCACTGAAGGAAGTCAGGGTAGGAACTCAGACAGGGAGGGAACCTGGATGCAGGAGCTGATGCAGAAGCCTTGGAGGGGGTGCTGCTTACTGGCTTGCTCTCCATGGCTTGATCAGCCTGCTTTCTTACCCAGGACCACTAGTTGATGGTACCACCCACCATGGGCTGGGTCCTCCCCATCAATCCCTAATTAAGGAAGTGCCCTACAGGCTTGTCTGTTTACTGACTGATCTGTAGATATTTTCTCAATTGAGCTTCCCTCTAATCAAATGACTATAGCTTTAAGTAAAGTTGGCCTTAAACTAGCCAACACAGAGGCTTAGGTGTATAGCATCTTCCTACTTCCTGTTCTCTTCCTAACTGATTCCTGTGTGCAGATGAAATGTGATCTGCCAGGTTTCAGCTGCTGCTTCCATGCCATGCCATACCTCACCTCCAGCAATGGACTCTAGCCCTTTGATCCTGAGACAAAATAAACCCTTCTTCTTTAAGTTGCCTTTGGTCATGGTGTTCATTGTCATAGCAACCAAAGAATAACTAACACAAAGGGACACACTAAACTCCAACTAATTCCTCGGGCTAGAAAGAAGGCTTAGTGGCCCACATTCAGTTCCCAGGACCCACAAAGCTGTCTGTAGCTCTAGTTCCTGGATTGGATGATCTCTTCTGGCCTCTGAGTTCTCGTTCTCTCTCTCTCTCTCTCTCTCTCTCTCTCTCTCTCTCTCACACACACACACACACACACACACACACACACAGTATACAAATATACAGGCAAAATATAAATAGATGACACCGAATTCAACAACAACAAAACTCCAAATAACTGCCATGCCAAATCAGCCACTCCAAGACAGTTCAAAATATCAAAACAGGGGCAAGACAAGCAAGTTGGTTAAAGTAACTTAAAATTCTCATTTAAAATAGATTCCAAAGATAGCTCTTTGATAAGAATATTTCTTTGTATTTCCCAGAGTAGCTCCTTACCCTGACTTTAAATACACCTTACAGCCCATAAAAATAAAGGCAAATAAGATGATTTTACTCTTTCACAAATGAAAATACACTGCCCAGGCAGAACGCCTATGCACATGCAGACACATCTTCAAGAACAGGCGATATTACTCATGTTTTATAATACCCAGTTCTGCCTGGCTTTTTAGGTATATGGTGTTCTATGCATCCTGTAGATATTTCTCAGTCTCCTACTGTTGGGATGTATCCATTTCCTTGCCAATGCCAATGTAGAAAAAAAAATGTCAGAGAACTAGCTAAATCTCAATAATTTTTAGTGTGTAAAATTTTAGAAGTTGCTTTTCTGGCTCCAAAGCACACCAGCTTTTAGGGCTTTAAAAATGTATGCTATAAATGGGTCTCAGAAAAGTTGTAATGATTTAAGTGCCAGATCATAAATATTAAGGATAAAAGTACTATGTTAGTATTTAAAGAATTAATGAGAATCCGTAGGAGAACCTAATGTAAGTATTAAAAAACTTGAATGATTTCATGTTACCAGACCTTAAGAACATAATACTGATACATGAAAAATGCTTAACATTCAAAAACAAAGGATATGAAATCAAACAAAATAAAATTTAAAGAAGATAGAAGCTAAAACACTTTTTAAAGCTCTTAACTCCATCTCATAAAAGATGGATTAAAAAGTGTGCTCCATATACTATGAGCTGTAAATTCACATTGTTCATCCTTCTGGAAGGGCAACTCTACAATATTCATGTGGGAAGTTAAAGATGTATGCTTGGGCTGGGGGCTGGGTTAGCTTAGTGGTAGAATGTGTGTGTGTGTCTATATATAGATACATACACACACACACACACACACACACTAGATATTGTAAATATGTATTTTAACAGTTCTTGCTCACATTATGTGTATTTATAAATATAAATACATATAAATATCCACACACACTTTTTTTTCCACTTTTCTAGTTTATTCCCCAAGACACCATCTTTCTGTGTATCTCTGGCTGTCCTATGTAGACTAGGGTGGCCTTGAATTTAGCGATCTACACGCTTGATCTAGCCGCCTCTTTAGGCCTATGCCACCACACTTAGCTTAAACATACACACGTTTTGATTTGTTGATTCTGCTGCCTTTTACTTTGAAGTTTGCCTGTTTTTTTTTTTTTTTTTTTTTTTTAAACAAAGTTTTAAGTATCTACAATAGCAGTTAAAAGAACAGGAGAAAAGAAGAAAAGAGGAGAGAGAGAAAAAAAGAAAATGTGGGTAGGAAGGAGGGGGGGAGGGAGGGAGGGAGGGAGGGAACCTACAATCCAGTTCAGTGGACTGAGAACCACCTTCACTGCTCAATCCTAACTCTCTACCGTGTGCCTGGATGCAGACTAAACACAGAAGTAGCTCCAGGATTACTATGAAAAAACGACCTTCTTTCTAGACCCCAAATCTCAGTGTGACAAAGAAGAAGTAAACTAGTTTGCCAACCTATTTCTAGGAATTCACCCAAGTAAATAACTCAAGCTGGGGATGAAGACTGCACATGAAGAGGCTCTCATTATAGGCAGCTCATGGTAGCCCCAAAAAAGAGCCAGCGTGTCTAATGAAGGGATGGATGGTTAAAGGCAGAGCATAGTCACCCAGCATACCTTCTGAATCACAAATGCCCACACTACAAAGAAGATGGAGGGCTGGAGACAGGGCAGTGGTAGGTACAGCTATTACTTCTCCTGCTGGGTTCGAGCCCCAAAGGGTTCATATACAATGAATGCAATTCAAAACATTATACACCATAACTAGAATATATTGTTAAAAGAACGATCTTAAGAGTCAGACGTAAAGGAGCTTTGGGATAAAACAGTGTCTTTTGGATATGATAGGACTGTAACACTCAAGAACTCATCATTGACACGGCTGCCTGCACAAGACCGGCACAATATCAAGCCAGTTAGCATTCTAGCGTGGAGTGGAAAGGGGTTCATGAACTCACATCCTTAACTGAAGAACAACTGACAATTAGTAGAGACTTCCTTTTCTTTAAGGGTGTGGCTTGTGGCAGAATTGACCCTCTCTGGTGCATGCTCTCAGAAGTATATACACAACACAAACTAGAGTCAATGGGTTATTAGACTTAAGAAAACAAAGTCTAAGTCAGGGCTAGACAGGTGAGTGAGACTGGTTCTGGAGGGAGATCAGGGAGGAGCGGAAGTGAATATGATCAAATTACATTGCAGGAAATTCTCAATGAAGTATAAAATAATTCTAAGTTCAAGATTTTATATCCACCCAACAAACCAGCTAGTGTATCCCTCTGTGTAACAGAACACAAGAAAGCAGACAAAAACATCCATGTTTTATCTCTGCATAGCGGATCACCCATAGGCAGCATTTGAAAAACTAACCCACCACTACTTGCCTTGATCACTAGCACTTCACTGGGCCAGTGACATATCCCTCCTTTGAAACGTAAAGAGGCCTTGCAGCTGCTCAGACAAGAACTTAGCCAAGGCTGTGGGATCTGCACAGGTAATGCTCTTTCCCTTAAGGACAAAGGACAGACTCTGCCAGCTGCGGGTTCTGCAAAGGACCATGGTGCTGTTCTATGTTACCTGCAGGAAGTTCTGGCTGGAGATGATGAGAGCCAGCTGGGCACTGAGGTCTTCTGCTTGTGCTTGGCTCCCTCTCACGCCCTGCACTAGCTGAGGGATGTGATCAGCCACCGCCTGCAAGGAGCAAGAAAATAGCAACTGAGCATAGGCAGAGAGGGACAGCTAGCAAAGGGGCAGGGAAATGGCCCAAAGTGATGACTGTTGATGCGTGATCCGCTCCCAGGGACACTAGTACCAGAAGCTGGATACGACAGCATACTGAACCCTCTTCTCCTCACCCCTCCCACTTTAACAGTGGTCCTGATGGGCTCAGTCTATTGATAGCCTACTGTTGTCTATAACAAAGCCTTGAAAAAACTTCCCTAGTCAAAACTCACAGGCTCCAGGCCATGAGGACTGAAGGTAAAAAACCAACCAACCAACCTACAATTCACAGTCAGATAAACTGAGTCAGATGGCTGTATGACCTGAAAGAGGATGGGAGAGGTTCAAGAGACAGCATGTTTAAGTGCTCAGACCCCTGACTCTGCAGGTATGGGCCTCACCTTACATGTGGCCATTGCTCCTATTTCTGTCCCAACCAGTTCTTAGCATTGCTCAAATGAGGAAACCCAACAAACGGGGAGAGAGGAGCCACATTTAGCAAAGCAGGACTACTCTATGACAGCCCCATCAGCTTGGGATCTTCCCAATTGCCCTCTGATGGAGCAGGCGTCAGAGGCTGGAGTATCACCAATGGTAAAGGTGCCCAGTGCATTTTAGCCTAGTGTCTACCCTCCACCCTAGCCAAACTGTAAACATATTTTAAAATATCCCAATGGAAATGTGAGCAGGCCCTTTCCAATGCTGATTCCAGAAACTTGGTCCATTTTCCCTCTCAACTTCAGTCTGTCATTTAGATTCTCTCTCATTTCTTGGCAGGGATGTTCAGAGATCTAATACCTTCAGTCTCTTTGGCAAAGAGGAAGAGAAGGCTGGCTGGCTCCACAATAGGTCCCTGGGCATGAGCAGCTTGCAGTCCCTGAGGAAGGGAAAGGCCACTTTCCAGCCTTGCTGGCAACTGAACGGCACAAGAAAGAACTATACTGTCTGAGCAGAGGCCTCACTTTCAGTAAGCTCTTCTCCTTCCACATACCCTAAGCACTAAGGACCACAAATTCCTGGGCATCACAGTCAAATATGAGAGGGGACCTTGGGAAAACCAGAATCAGGCCTAGAGAGCTCTAGACAATCCTCTCCCAGTTGCATGGCCAATTTGTGAAGAATTGGATTCTCCCAGAAGCAAAGCCACGGCTGAAGAGGCAGCTTCCCTTGGTTGACTCAATCTTTTTCAGAGATTTGGAGGAAAGTCAGAACAGGTTAACTGTCGGAACACTGGCACAATCAGACACGCCTGCCACCAGCCTCCACTGCCCACACTCTTAGGAGACTCCAGCAAGATGTCCCATCACGCGCAGGAGACACCTCTGCAAAAGGATTTTATGTCCCAGGACATCAAAAGGGGGGGACATCATCCCAGGTGTCCTGGGAGAGTCACCCCTCTTGGTTGGAAAAGAGAATGTTTGCAGAAAGCTTCCTTTGACACAACACCAATGCCCTGTCCCCCCAAAACAGACAACCAAGCCACAGATAACAGAGTGCACCCAACAGGAGGCTACAGAAGGCAGACAGGACAAAGCAGACTTCAGATGTGGAGAAAGCAGGAAATCAGCCTGCCGTAGTGCATGGAGACTGGACATAACCAGTCTCCCAGAGGGGAAGGTACTCTGGAAAGCCAAATATTCATTTCCATTTCAAAGCTCCAAAAGGCCTCATCGATTCTTTTTATTTAATTAAGTCTCTTAAACAAGATGTGGATAAAGGAAAGATAATGTTGGAAAAGACACTGCTTCCAAATGCAGGCTCCACTTAATGGACAAAAACCAGACATGTGTACACCTGGAACACAGAACCACTGCAAACTAGATTAGGAGCCTGGAAGACCTGTGTTAAGTGAATTACGGGGGCGTGTGGCGGTCTAATGTCATCAGTGATCTGCTGCAGACCTGGCCCTCGGCGCACAGGGAGCCTACCTTGCAGCTCTGGACCAGTTGTTGCTGGGCTGAGGGGTTCTTGTTGGAGATGGCTGCATTCTGGGAGGCTGCGATGGTCTGTGTGGCAGCAGCTGCAGCCTGCTTGGCTGCAACCTGCAGAGGAGAGGGACACAGGTCAGTCCAGGATGGTGCTTGAAAACTCATACATCATGCCTTTCCACTATGGGAGCAGACACTGTCTCTTCGAAGCCACCAACAATCTCAACCTTGTCACCCTTTGCTGTCTTCCTTGCTGTCTGCTTTTGGTAAAAGATGGGCGTGACCTTTTGCTGGTCTCATTCTGGTCACCACAGGTGCTATGAGTGAGCACGATGGCCTTGTCATATCCGGAAGACATTATTTCACAAGCCTCCCCAACCCCTGGCTCTTCTATCTCTCTACCCTGGTGTCCTCCAAATTATGCAAATGATCAAGGTAGTCAACTCTCCAGCAGGAAGCAGGAAGAGGCTCAGGAGGCCCCACATCTAGCTAAGGAGCTGTTGGCCACGGATGGCCAATGGGGAAAGGGAAGTCATTTTTCTTCTCTGTAGATCATTGGAGGGTGCCTATGCTCTCCGGGTAGAGCCTACACCCAAGCACTGGTAGCAGCAGGATTTTGACTCAACAAATTATTATTATTAGAGGAAGGAGGAGGAGGAGGAGAAAGTGGAGAAGGAGGAGGAAGAGGAGAAGGAGGAGGAGGAGCAGGAGGAGGAGGAGGAGGAGGAGGAGGAGGAGGAGGAGGAGGAGGAGGAACAATCACCATTTGGGTAGCTGCCAACAGCATGAAGTTAGGAGAGGGATATAGAGAAGTGGTCCAGGAGTTAGGAGTAGAGTGTGGATATGATCTAAATACATTTATGTATGAAGTTACCAAAGAATAAATGGAAATTTAAAATACAAAAGACAAGAGACAATTGTTAATGCTGAGATGGCATTGGTAAGCAGCAGAGTCTTAATGTTCTAGGGAAAGAAAATGTCCCCCATGAAGCACAGGCTGCCCCTTATGTCAAGCATCAATGGAAGTGTCCGTGATCAATGGAAGTGTCCATGTGTCTCCGCTCACAGCGCCCAGAGGCCTTAGCTCAGATGGGAAAGATGCCCCTGAGGTCATTAATCCAGTTCAGTATTTTGTCTCCTTCTAATAAGGAGACTAATTTTCTTGCAGAGCTTAGTAGGTGGCCATTAAAGGGACTCCTCATTAGACAGCCAGTAGCTCGGCCTTCATCCCTCCACATTTTAGTTTGAAGGTCTCCTATAAACATCCATGTAAAGAAATGTTTTTCTTATGTAGTTTGTGCCTATTATTTTCAACTCTTCACTGGAATATTTTGAGAAGAAATGGCAAAAGTGTTCGTTCTGCCTCCCTTCTCAGTCCCACCCTGCTCCTTAGCTCTGGTCTAAAATCCCACAGAAGCCCACAGAACTCACTGCCTCCCACAGAATGGGAACTTAGCACCACTGGTCCTGCTCAATGTATCCATTAATGCTAAGAAAAAAGGCCCCCAATCTTCCTGCAAAAACACTGCATTCTACTGCTGAATGCGGACCTCTGAACCCAAGCCTTTGGCAGCCCTGAACTGAAGCAAGTTTTCAAATTGTGTGACTTCTGTTAAAGTACCCAAAGGATCCAGCATTGCTGACTTTGATCTGGCACTCTTTATATAGGTATCATCTTGGTGAGTTGGCTTTTCCCCCTAGGTAACCCTCAGCAATCACAAATGGCACCCTAAAAGCTAGCCTGTTTCCTGACCTCCAGCCGGTTGACGATTTTTTTCTTAATAGCATTCTGCGCAGCGGCATTGGTTGCTACTCGGAGACCCTCGGCAGCTTCTCTCAGCCTCTGCTGCTGGTCTTCATTCTCTGGGTTGGCTGCAGCCCCCTGCAAAGGTAGAAACAGATGCTTCAAGTGACCCAGGGACAGTAGGCTGTAATTGCTCAAGGCATACCTTTAATTTTACTTCTTCCTAATAATGCCTACTATGGAAAGCCACAGCTAGGGTAACAGCTGTGTCCTACCAGGCTGTGTTGATATGTTGCCTCCACAGCCTCCTGAATAGTACATCCCCAGCCCCTATAAACACTATCCTCATACACTGAAGATCAAACCTGCATGTAGTTATAGAAACGGCTCTGTAAATCACATTGGGTATCTATACAAATTACCTTGTAGCTGTAATTTTCAAAAACTCAAGGCTTCAAAGATTTGAGGCATTATCACAATATCCCACTTAGTAAGTATGCTTTTTATTTATGTATCAGCTAAAAATCTAAATAAAAAGAAATGTATTTTATTCTAGTCTGGAGTCTAGTTTTACAAA
This sequence comes from Mus musculus, assembly GCF_000001635.26. Classification (NCBI taxonomy): domain Eukaryota; kingdom Metazoa; phylum Chordata; class Mammalia; order Rodentia; family Muridae; genus Mus; species Mus musculus. Next base: position 67,342,603 of record NC_000075.6, read on the forward strand.
TCTTATAAGATGAAGAGCCCTGATAATTTCCTTCCAGGAGGATGAACAATTCTGTGAGTGCCATTTGCTCAATAACAACAACAACAACAACAACAAGAAGTAACAAAAAACAAAAACAAAACCCCTCCCTTTTTGCTGAGTTGCATTACTATCATGTCAATCATTAAAAAGGCAATACAGAAAAAGAAAAAAAGTAATTCTCATTGTAGAAAAAAAAAAAACAGAATGGTCTCTACCAGAGATGGAAGGAAGGAGAGAGAGGGCAGACAGACAAAGGAAGGAAAACAGTGAGAAGCCTCAGGGTATGGGAGAGGAGGGGAGTGGCCTCTAGTGCTCTGTAGCCTGGAAGGGGAGCTGTGGCTGAGAAAAAATGGCTACTTCCTGTAACGTGATGCATAGAGTGACTGCTCAGAGCAATGGATAGGAGTGTTTGCTATTGTGATCAATTTACAAAAAGAGCTCCGACAGATCCCTCCCTGTCAGATATGAGAATATCATGCACGTAAATATCTTTCTCAAGGATGATTTTATCTTAACTGGTGTGACAGACACCCTGATGGCTCATGTCTTCACAGCGCGCGGCTGGAATGTACCAAGGCAAAAGTAAATATGGAAAGTGAAGGTTCCATTGGGAAAAGAAGCCCTTGGATGGAGCACGATGGGAGGGGCCGGGGAGGCCACAGGGGTCGTTTCTACAGAAAGACCCCAAGGGTGGAAGTTTGCTAAAGGCTGTGAAGAGAAATGCCGTCTGAGACAAACAGCTGGTACCCAACTTCAAAGGGCGAAGCTGATGCCCTTGGCTGGCAGAACAGCATGGTACCCATCCAGCTGTAAACACTTTGTGCAGGTCCAAGGCCCTATACCCTGGCCTTTCAGCTGAACCTGTCCTTAGCATCTTGTCAGTTTTACTCAGATACACAGGACTCTAAAGTCAGGAAAGGTTAATACCGGGAGAAGGTGCTCACTTTCTCCCCTTGAGACAAAATACGATGCGTAATTTTGATTGTCCATGTGGAAAGTTCCCCTGTAAGTGTGGGCAACCCCATTCCACAGGCAGGGTCCTAGACTAAATTAAAACTGGAAAGACAGCCAAGTACCAGCATGGACCTCTCTGCTTCCTGACCAGGGATTGGATGTGACCAGCTACAGCTGCTCTGCCACCATGAAGGACTGCGCCCTCAAACTGCAAGCCAAAATAAATCCCTCGTCCTTTCCTTAGGCAACTTGTTGTAGCAATGAGCGAATCCATGATGCTGGAGTTAATAGCTTTGTTGTCTGCGCTAAGTCAGCATCTCTTTCTTGTGTTCAACAACTCCTCCCCTACCCTAAGTACCTTAGGTGTCACAAAGCTATTCAAGTTCTTAACGAGGAGAAATCCAGACTCCATCTTTCACTTTCATAGGTAAGCTTTAAATGCTAACACCGATAGTGTTCACAATTTAGGCCAAAGGACCAATGCCCACCTTCGCAGCTTCCACCATGCGGGCAGTGGAGTCAGCCAAGAGCTTTGCGGCCGCCAGGAGCTTCTTGGAATTCTCCATGTCAATCTCAGCCTCCGCATCTGACCTCATGGCATTGACGAGATCTGATGTGGCCTGGGCTAGCACCCGGGCTTGGCGCACCATCTCACCTAGAAGACAGGACAGTAAGTGTGGGAGGGCTTTTATTCGCCATTCTGTCTGAACATGATCTCAATGGTCACGAGGGTTTTGTTTGTTTGTTTGTTTGTTCTGTTTTGTTTTGATTTCTTGTTGTTGTTTGTTTTAAATAGGATTTTCTGTGTCTCAGGTTGGCCTCTAACTCCCTGTATAGCCAACAGCAGTTTAAATTTCCTAATCCTCTTGCCTCTATCTTCTTAGCGCTGGAATTAGAGGCTTGCTCCACCATGCCTTGTTTATGAGGTGCCAGAAGCTGAACCTAAGGCTTTTGTGCACACCAGCCATGCAGTTTACCAAACTGAGCTACACCCTCAGGTCCAGGTCTGGAGCTTTTATTACTGCATGTCCTTGTTGTTCATATGACTTTATGAAAGTCTATTTCAACTTTCCTTGGGAAGTGGGAAGGCTCATAAGACATAACATTACAAATGAAACCACCCCAGGGAAAGGACTGGTTCCTCTCCCAAAGCTTTTTTTGAGGAGAGACAAGCTTTTATACCTATAGGCATGTGCTAAAATCGGTGTGGTGACTTCGATGGCATTGTGGGACAGAAAAAAAGACACAGTAGGAAAACAGACGATATTCGAATACTATGGGTGCCTAACAGGGACATGGCCATGAATGCTCTGACAAATGTGTCACCAGTTATAGAAGAGGAGGTTAGAAACGGGAGGAAGAGGAGAGGAACTCTTCTCCCTCTGCCACCTTTAAGGAGAGCTTAGACCTAATCTAAAATAAAAGGTTTACGGAAAATAAGCCAAAATGGATAAGATTACTGGCCAACACACGGTATCACAGAAGAGAGTCTGGCTCCAAAAACTAGCCAAACATAAGGACCATCACTCAGAAGTTGTTATACAGTATGGTTATACACTGGCAAAGCAGACTTCTTACAGGTAGCTGGTAGGGTTGCAAATCCTTTTTGGAGAGAAATCTCATTAAGAAATTTAAACTTCAAAATCCATGTATCGGTTGGCTGGGCAACTCCACAGAAAGGTGTTGCCAGCACAAATAAAACTCCAAAAGCAAATGAAGATGAATTTTCAGGAAGGCTCTATGTAGGGACATTTTCGTAAAAGCAAAACAAACTAGGAAATGAAATACCTATTAAGAGATAATCAGTCAAAGGGCTGGAGGCTAAGCTCAGAGGAGCAGTGCGTGTCTGGCATGCAGCCAGAGCCCCCGGTTTGAGCCCTAACACAGTGAAAAACAGGTACTTGGTTAAGCTATGATGACACCTCCAAAATGTAATGCTGTACTGTCATGAAAAGTCAGATGTATAGGTGGACATGGAAAAATTCATATGTAGAACACGATTATATTTATATATACTGTGATAGGGCCTTCATCTGCCCCTCCACACACAACCTTTGAAAGGTAGGGATGTTCCGATAAATGAGAGAAACTGTGAGGTGACAACGGTAGGCTGACCTGTCCACTCCAGCAGCCATTTTACCACAGATGGAATGAAGTGGTCAGTTCCTGGGATGCGGAGGGCACAGTGACTGGATGAATTCAGAATTCAATTTTCAACAAACTGAAGAGGCACGCTGCATATATAATTTCAACTTGCAGCATGAGTGTATTACAGTATATTAAAACATCCCACCCTATGTCTCCCCAGGAAATGCTAACAAGGGCTGTGGCTTGGGTCCTTCCTTCAGTCCCATCTACTGTCTGCTGTCCCTCCTGGTTCTCTACAGTGACCTTGGAGGAGATTCCTAGTGGACCTTTAAATAAATGTCTTCATGCCAAGCTTTGGTCCTGCTTCCTTTGGTGACTGCTCTGACTTTACCAACTATGCCCTGTATATGGGACAAAAGGGGCTCATTAAAATTGTGAATTCAAATAATGAAATTCTGATGACGTTTTTAATTGTGTCCCTGGAAGAGAATGTTGGGACTTCCGGATCTTCTCTGTGCCACGGTGAGGAAGTTTTAGATTAAGGAAGATGCACTATTGTTCTTGCTCCTTACTCCAGAGATCACCTAGAAAGTGACCGTGATCATGGGGAACACCCAAACCATCCAATCCCTCCTCTCCCAAGCCAGTGCCTCACCAGCATCGCCCATGGAACTGAAGATGCTCTCAGTGACACACATGATGGTGTCGGTGGCCTGGTCATAGCGGCCAATGGGCTCGCCTCGGCTGGCGAACTGCCGCACATGCTGCAGGAGGTCGTGCAGGGCCTGGCTGACCACACTGGCCGCCGCGCTGACCTGCTTCAGGAGCTCGCTATCACTGGTGGCCGCCTGGCAGGCTCGGACACAGTTTTCCACAGAGCGGTCCACCAGCTTCCCAGCTTCGATCAGCTGCTCCTGGCACACGGGAGAGCTGATGGTGGGGCTCACCACCTAGAAAGACACGGATAGGCTTACTGCAGTGGATGCTCCTGGTACCCCAGGGTGTCTGACATCTCCCTCAGGTCCCTCTGTGCCTCACTTAGCACACATACCAGGGACCCAACTCATCCAATGGGATAACCTCTACACTCTTAAACTTTCTTTGTGATTTGAGAAATCCTGCTAATTCGTCATGCATGGCAGTTCTCATTGCCCGGTACTTCAATAAAGACAAAGTTCCGAGAGCTACTAATTATATTCTTTTCCTCTTAGGATACCATAAGTGAATCTTCTAGGCTGAGGTAAGACAACTGACTATCTAAAAGAATTGCACATGTTTTCCGGAGTCATTAGAAATGCTGCCTGTGTTTCCTCAAAGACTAGGGAAAGCCTGTCAGTTACCTGTGGACTCGAGGACCAGTAGGAGGATGGCTAAGGATGCCTCTGGATGCTCCAAATCCTATCAGGGGAGTTTGGGGAGCAGTTTGGGGTGTGTGGTGGAGGGGAATGCCAGTCCTTCAACCACTGATCTACAAAGCTGGAGATGGAAGCCCAGGAGCAGAAGCCCCCCATCCTCAGAGAAGCACACACGCATGATGGCGTAGAAGGGCGCTTGGGATCAGACAGGTCTATGTCAGAACCAAATTCCGCTGCTTTATTTCCATGGCTGAAAGCAGCTCATTAACACTGAGTCACCTCAGCTTTCTCCTCAGTAAATGAAGGCTGATGGCGTGCAGTGTGCAGGACTGCTGGGAAGCCCCAACCAGGTGATTCTGACACAATGAACACACCCTGGAGCCATTCACAAGATGAATGGGCCTCCCTGAGAAGCTGTGGGTTCAGTATGAGCCCCTTACAACCCTGTGCCATGAATTGCAAAGCCTCTTCTTTTTTGCTTTTTGCTTCCCCCATCCCCCTAAGACAGAGTTTCTCTGTGTAGTTCTAGCTATCCTGGAACTTGATTAGCAGACCAGGCTGGCTTCAAACTCAGAGATCTGCTTGCCTCTGCCTTCAGAATGCTGGGCTGGGATTAAAGGCGTGCAAAGACTCTTTCAAGCACTGGAAATATGTTGCATTGAGAGGCCCAAAGGGAGGCACAGCAATTTGCATCTAACAATAGATGAGCCAACAATAAGAGCAGAATTAGAGAGCTTCTACTAAGGTCCTGTCATGGCTGATTAGAGTACTTGGGAGAGAAAAACAGACAGATTTCTCTGAGCTCAAGGCCAGCCTAGCCTCTCAATAGTTCCAGGAGAACCAAGATACATAGTAAGACCTTGTCTCCACCTCCACCCCCTTGCAATAAATAGATAGATAAATAAATAAATAAATAAATAAATAACAACAATGAAAGTCCCAAAACCCAACCAAGCAACCAATCAACCAAAACAAAAATTTCTACTCCTGTTTCCCAAAAGAAGACACCTGAAGCAAGCTGTAGAGCTCAGGCTCCTTGACGACTGGTGGCAGGTGACAGGGTATGGCACTGTAGGGAGGGTGGCATGCCAGCTGGCTTACCTTAGCACACGCCACAAGCTGCGAGGTAGAGAGGGCACACTGGGTGGCTGCGGCGATCACCCTGTTCTGTAGGACGGTGTCTTCAGCCACCTGGGCCACATTCTTCGCCTTCAGTACTAACATGGCAGCAGCATTGGCAACAGCCTTAGCTAGACTCATTAAAACATCCTAAGAGAAAGGAACCGAAGTTATTTATGATCACCCTTTGAACGCTGAAACTGTGTGAAGTGCACCCAACGTTCCTATTAAAATTCCATTTGGTTTTTTACCTTCATTTACCTTGATTTTTTTCCCCTTTATTTTTTGAATGGATGATCTATCCTTGCAAGAAACTGAGGGAAGGAAATTGTATCTTGATAACAAAATGTGTCCCTGAAGACACTGAGTAACACAGGTTTCAACATAAAACAGGTCAGGGCTGGGGAGATGGCCCAGTCAATAAAGAGCAAACAGCAGGACCTGAGGCTGGATCCCCAGCACATTAAAAAACAAAACAAAACAACAACAACAAAACCCCCAAAAACCACTGGCAAATTGCACATGTCAGGCCAGAGACAGGGAGGTCATTAGAGCTCAGTGGTCATCCAGCCTGGCTTCTGATCTGGAGACAGATGCTGTCTCCAAAAGTGTGATGCAAAGTGACAGAGACATTTGATATTGAACTCTGGTGCACACGTGCACGCTTATGTGCATGCCTACCAAACAAACACATGCAGACACATATAAGCACACATATAGATCCTCCAAATACCACACACAAAGAAAGCACCAAAATAAAAAAAAAATGAAACGGAGGAAACAGGAAGGGTGTAACTGGTCATTCACATTCATGTTCTCACACTGATCCTCGACTCTTGTATGTTTGATGGATGTGTGACATCAGGAGAAGCTGAAGAGACACTCAGATGCCACCAGTACTGCAATATGTAGGCATTAAATCATGGCCTCTGAATCATCATACCCGAGAATAAATTGAGAATCAATCTTTTGGATGCCTAGCTTGTACGAGCATCCAAGTTATGATCCAAAAGTCAGCGGTCCCTCTGCCTCCAGAGGGCAACGTAGGACACACACAAATTCCTGGCATCAGTTCCCACAGCGGGAAAGTCTAAGACTACTCTGAACATATCCTTAGCATACAGAACCTTCTGCATAGGGATTGGATTATGCAAAGTAGCAGAGAACCTTCATACATTTACTACGGCGAGATGCTGAGGAGCAGGGATATGCCTCAGTTGGTGCTTGCCCAGCAGGTATGAATGAAGCCCTGGGTACCATGCCTATGAACTAGTTATGGTGATGCCTGCCAGTAATCCCAGCACTTGGGAGGTGGGACAGGATAGGACAGCTTAGATGACATGAAACCCTGTATCAACACAAAAACCATGTCTAACTACAGCTGCTAGGACTTCGAGAGTTTAAAGTTCAGCTTATGAGAGGTGTTCTCCCTGCAGGAGGGACAGTCCTTTGGTCTGGACCACCAGATCTGTCACCCATCTGTTTGACCTGAAGAAGAACCACTTTTACACTTCAATTTACTTCAGCACTGCAAATACCGGGAGCACCTTATTTGACTTAGACATGCCTTCCCTGACATCCAAGCCATTGTTACTTTGAGCAAGCATGTCAAGACTTTTCTCCAGAGGAAATGTGGTCAGAAGTCTTCGGTTATTCATCAGATAATATAAAAAAGCAGGCTTGGTTCTAAACATCAAGGCTACCCATCAGCTCTTTACAATGAGAGATGCTATGAGAAAATATATTGGAAAGCGTGTCCAGCCTGTGTAGTTTGCAGGAGTGAAGAATACGTTTGATGCAGGCAGGTCTAAAAAGTGGCAAATAAGCTAAAGAAGCTGTTTTGGGGGCTGGGGAGATGGCTGCTTGGGGAAAAGACACTGACCGTTAGGTGTCATGACTACAGCTTGTTTCCTGGAGCCCTCATGGTTAGAGAAGAGAATGGACTCCCCAAGTTGTCTCTCCACATGCATGCAGTGGTGAAGTGGTCGGCATGGACACACACACACACACACACACACCACAAACACACACAGAGCTACAGATACACAACCAAAGTGACCATTTACTGCGGCCTTTCATGGGTCTAGGACAGTACTTGAGTGTCCAAGAAAAGGCTGTGAAACAACGCGAAGCCTTCAGAAGTCAAGGGGCGCTTGACTGCTGCATGCATGCCTGCTAGTCGTTCCCAGCATGCTGCCCCTTACCGCCCCCACACATCTTGGACATTTGCCTCTGAATTCAGGTTAAAAGCAACTTGGATGTCACAAATTACTAACAAGATTTTTAAACATAACTTTCTGAAGCTGACCAGGACATTCCTTCACACAGGGACCAAGACTGGGTCACCCACAACCCCAATGGTCACAAAGGACTTTGTTCGAGTCACTGAAAGAAATTCTCTTTTTATTAATTTTGTCCAAATACAGTCAGGAAAAGAACGGGATACTGCAGTTATAGCTGCTGGCTGGCCAGTCTTTGTCAAGCCTCTCAATAAGCCCACTATTATGGAGCCTGTGTGAAATAAATCCTTGTCAGCTCTGGGAACACGCAGTACATTGAGAACCCAAGAGAAGCTTCGCCATGGGACTCAAGACCCAGGAAAACAGAGCGGAAATCCCGTCGTGCCAGGTGGCGCCACGGCTGCAGGAGGGAGGCTGGGAAGGACTGTCCTACCCCACCGTCCCCTCTACATACCCCACCTTCTGGAACATCCCACCTTGTCTCTGTACCTGCCTCCTAGCATGGCCATAGAGAAGCAAACAGGAGGCAGGGCCTGCACCTGACCACAGTGGTAACAATCCATCAGAGGAAGAGGCAGGAAGCAGAGCTTCAGGAAACTGCCAGGGCAAGTCACACGCCTCCTGGGAATCCAGAGCATCGCTCCATCATTCTCCATGTGGGTGCACTTTGGGTGCTTTTTGGGTGTGCACTTGAATATGGAGCCCATGAGCGAGCTCAGGTGCCATTCCTCAGAAGCTGTCCACCTTGATTTTTTTTTGTTTTGAGACAGATTCGTTCACTGACCAGATGTTTGCCAACTCGGCTGGGCTGTGAGTCCCAGGGGATGCCCCTGTCTCTGTCTTCCCAGCCCTGACTTTACAAATACCATACTACAACTATGGTTGCACAGCTATTTATGCACAGCTGTAAACATAAACACTGGAGATCCAACTCAGGTCTTCGTGCTCTGGTGGCAAGTTCATCACTGACTGAACTGTCTTCCCAGCCCCCAGCCCCCACAAAGCAATACTTCTGAGCAAAGTCAATCAAGTACTTAAAGATACTAAAGCCTACCAACAGCAGCGAAATCTAATAGAGACAAAATCCCTAAGACTTATCTGCCTAGGCGAATTGGCTGTACGATATAAAATGCAAGGTCAGCACAATGATAGCATGGAGATCTGGAAAGGACTCGGGATGGGACAAAAGCAGGGGTCAGTGGGGTGTGTTATATGGTCTGCAGTGAATTCTACATAGTGAAGGGAAATCCTGGTATAGAAATGACTTCCAGGAAGCTATGACTGGCACCCAGCCTATACCATGCATGAACATGTGACCTGAACCTCAGGTCATGAATGGGTAATGTGGTCTTAGAACCACAAGTACAGAGACAGAAAGGAGACATAGATACCTCTATGGACGAAAGTGTACATTTCTCTTTCACACGTACAATCATGGTTTAGTCTGTGTGACACATCCTGTCCCTATAATTCTAGAGTAAATGGTATCTTGGTTAGTTTTATGTCAACTTGACACATGCTATAGTCATCTGAAAGGAGGGAACCTCAACCGAGAAAATGCCTCCATCAGATAGAGCTGTAAGGCATCTTCTTAATTAGTAATTGATGAGGGAGGACCCAGCTCATGGTGGATGATTTTATCCCTGGATTTGTGGTCCTAGGTTCTAAGAAAGCAAGGCAATGGAGCAAGCCAGTAAGCAGCACCCGTCCATGGGCTCTGCATCAGCTCTTGCCTCCAGGTTCCTGCCCTCTTTGGTTCCTGTCCTGGCTTCTTTCAATGACAGACTACAGTGTGAAAGCAAAAGCCAAATAAACCCTTCCCTTCCCAAGTTGCTTTGGTCATGATGAGTTGTCAGAGTAATAGTAACCCTAATTAAAATAAACTGTCAAGCAAAATGGCCACCTGAGGTAAAAAACCAGAATGCCAGGGGAAGCTAAGGGAGGGGAAGATGTTTGATCTTTTTCTAGAAAATATTACGATGTCACTAACCAATTAAGAGGTGGTCAAAGGAGATGTAGCCAAAAGGCATCCTCTTGCATTGTGGGAAGGATGTATTTAGGGTATCAAGCAGTTGACTAAAAGATGTCTGTTTTTCTCAGGTCAGAGAGATGGCTCAGTGGTTGAGAGCACTGTCTGCTCTTCCAGAGCTGAATTCAAGTTCCAGCAGCCACATAATAGTTCACAACATAAGTAATGGGATCTGATAACCCTCTCTGGGATACAGTGGTGCATGAAGACAGAGTGTTCAAACAAACAAACAAACGTTTTAAAATAAAAATCTTTAAATAATATTTTTCTGAATTTGGTGATATATGTGATGTCAGTTCTTATACAGTTGGAATTTTGTGATTTCTGACATCAATGTTTCACTCTAGTTACATATTGCATTATGACACAATACTTTAGAAAACATTTTTTTTTTTAAGTAAAGGCCAGCGTTGGGGATTTAGCTTGGTTGGCAGAATGCTTGCCTAGAGTGCACGAAGATTTGTGTTCAGTTCCCAACACCACATACTCAAGCACGGTGGAACACACATGCAATCATAGCATAGAGGACATGAAGGCAGACGGGCAGAAGTTCCAAGTGAACCTCAGATACAGAGGGAGCTTGTAGCTCAAGCTACCTGAGACCACACTGCAGAGACTGAAATAAAGGGGCTGAGAACCGGCCAGGCGGCTCAGTGCTTGCGGTTGTTGCAGAGGATCTGAGTTCAGTTCCCAGCACACATTCAGGGTGGCTCAAAACTGACTGCAACTCTACCCCCAGGGGGTTTGACAGCTTCTTCTGGCCTCTTGAGGGTACCCTCATACACATGTATACACACACACACACACACACACACACACACACACACACTCTTAAATATAAATAAAAATAGTGTGGTGAACTTCAATCGAATCATCCATCATACAATGAACTTGATAGATCTGGATAAGGGAATCCTTCAGGGAGCATACTTTAGAAATTTAATATTCTAATTGGGATGGACTTACGTATTACTGGCAAAATTAGAGACTTTAAAAAGGTTAAGGGTTCCTGGCCCCCAAGTATGCGAGCAGAGCGCACCCTGGCCTAGAGCCTCAGTCTTAACACTTTTACTGTGGGGTGGGGTTGGGAGGGAGCAGACAAGCTGAGATACTGTCCGAGCTGCTATGTGATGAAACTGGCAGCGACTCAAGCCAGCTGCAAACAGTAGCAGCAGCTGCTCAGCAGAGGACGGGCAGTATAAGACTCTAGTATTGAAAAGCAAGAGTCACACAAATGACTGCCCAGTCAGGCTCCACCCAAACTCTCTGCCTTCTTACATGGCAAGATCTGAGCTTAGGCATCCGCTGCTTGTTGGATTAGCCTGAATTGAATACCCAGACCCTACTTTAAGAAATACAATGATATAGAAAACTCTTCTTAAAAAGTAAAGGCCAGAGTTGGGGACACAGGTCAGTGTGCATAGTGGTGCATGCTTGTAACCGCAGTACTGGGGAGGCGGAGTGAGGCACAGCTCTGGGGCCTGCCTCAATCAACAATTCCCAGGTCCTAGTGAGAAACTATCTCAAAAAATAAAACAAGATGGACAGGATCCTGAGAAATGACATCGGAGGCTGATCTCTGGCCTCCACCCACACACATGCAAGCACACCAACAACACAACACAAAATAAAAAAAACGACAAAAAGAGTGAGTCCATTGAAAGATCCTCCCCACAAAATAAAACAAGATTTGCTGAGAATGGGTGAGTATGGAGGTCGGGTGGCCAATACAAAGGGATTCACAATTACTGTATCCACTTTTATGTTTATAAAATGTCCAAGAAACTGGTGAACAACCAGAAAGGCTAAGTGTTTGGGAGGATGATACATAATATCAGTGACCTGTTTTTTTTTTTTCCCATTAAAAATAGATACATTTAATTGACACTAAAAGGTCTCCCTACTCAAATCATGTCCTTGGAGCTTACTCTCAATAACCCAAGAAAGACCAGGCTTGTGCTCTGATACGTCCTCCCTGTGAGGTCAGACTCCTCACTCAGACACATTTCCAAGACTGGGGAGCCGTAGATGTCTTACTTGGAATCTCTCATCCGTCTCGTTCTCTCCAATCTGTCTGAGGAGATCTCCACTGGCTTGGCCGATGCTTCCGGCAGCAGTCAAAACAGTCTGTCGAGGCTACAAACAGAGAACACGATCTGGTTGGAAAGAAAATGAATTTCTTCCCACGTCTCACCACATATCCGTCTGGTGAGGGATCCACTAGAACAGCTCCTCTTCCACACAAACGAAGATCTCCAGTTGTATGCCAGATAGGAGGAAGAAAAATAAATCCCGGTGAGATGCAAGGATAAACTCCCATTCGTCTGGAAACAGGTGGATGCGCTTGAAATTTCCAATGAATGGGTCTTGCACAATTAGAACAAAGCTGGCTTCTATAGAAGTCCAGTTGCAGACCTGTAGGTCTGCCCTTTGTGTGCTCGTTGGAATGGCTTTCTACCAGGAGCACCTCTGCCCACCTCTGCCCACCCCAAGGGTTGAGCCACAGGATCTGACCCGCTTCAGTAACTCTCCATTCTACCCTGTGGTATTTTCTCAGGATGGTAGAAACCTTTCAGGAAGCCAGAGCCCCATCCACAGACCTGAAGGGAGACCCACGTCTCATCTTAGTGTGACTGAGTGCCCTTAGGACTCACCTCTCCTGAAGTAGGCTGCACAGCCTTCAGCAAATCAGACACAGCCCCGGCGAGGGTCCTGGCAGCTCTGAGAAGATCCTCCCCACTGCCCACGTCATCGTCCATGAGGGCTGCCAGCAGCTTGACCCCCTTGGACATTTCGGTCAGGTTGGAAGAAATGGTAGTGATTGCACAGCCCACGGCTGTGTAGTCAGTGTCTGCAGGGTCACCTGAGACCAAGACCAAAGGAGAGTGATGACAGGAGGAGGGTCTAGCTTGGCAGGAGGTAGGCAGGCCTGATGAGACTTTCTCAAAACTCCCATTGGCAGGAGCCCATGCCCCACCATGCAGGTATCAAATATAGATAGAATTCCTAAGAGCTTAGTGAAATGGGCATCACCCTGACTCCAAGGTCTTCTCACATACTGAAACAGTGAACAAGGCTCCTTTAGAATTCTAAAGCAAAGGGGACTAGAAGGAACTGGAGTTGGGGGTAGGGTTGGAAATGATGAAAATATAGTATATTCTGATTTGAAATTTTCAATACATATATGCATGTGTATGTGTATGTATATATATATATATATATATATATGTGTGTGTGTGTGTGTGTGTGTGTGTGTGTGTGTGTGTGTGTGTGTGTGTGTGTATGTATAAAAATTCAAAGCAGTGGCCAGTAAGATGGCTCAGTGTGTAAAGGTGCTTGGCAGGTTTCCCCACAGCATAGCAGTGAAAGGAGAGATCTATCAAACTCATCTCTGCTCTCCACATGTGCACTGTGTCACTTGTGTGTAACCCTGCCTCACTCTGATATAACTAAAAATTAAAAAAAAAAAAAAGCAAAGCATTTTCCCTAGAACACACACACACACACACACACACACACACTCACACACACACACAAAGTCATGGTGGTATAAACTTGTAATCCCAGTGCTGGTGGAGTGGAGTGGAGACGGAGAGACCCCTGGACCTGCTGGCTAGCAAGTCTTGATTACTTGCAGAGTTTCAGGCCAAGGAGATACTCATCTCAACACAAAAAGGACTGCTTGAGGAGAGACTTCTAAAGTTGTTCTCTGACCTTCACACACAAATATACTCAACTCCAATTCTGAAGCGTGCATCTGCATCCCAGGACCCCAGGCCAGGGGTTGCTCTCTCTTGAAAACACTGCTACACTGCAGACAAAAGCCCAGGTATTTCCTGGCTCTCACCAGATGGTATGAGGCTGGGAGTCAGGCCACCCCAGAAGACACAACTACTGGACAGATAAGCAAAGCCTGACATCTCCAGACCCTTTCTAGACTGTAAACTCTCCAAAGGAGAAGCTGTCCTCGAAGACTTTCAAGTATGTTCACATGCCGATGGACTACTGTCCAGAAACACTAAGTAGGTGCTTTATAATGATACCTGACACAAACAAACAAATAAGATGTTTCTTACATTTATTTTGGATCATTTCAAGCAAATGCTTAAAGTGGGCCAGATATCTCATATTAGCCAGTCTTCTCACAGTATAGCAATCTGTTGCTTCTCTCTCTCTCCAAACACATACACACACACACACACACACACACACACACACACACACCCCAGCATAAATTACTCAGGGACTTACCAGCTGTGAGGTTGACAACTGAAGCTGTCCCAGCTGTGATAGCATCGACTTGAGAGTGGATTTCATGCTTGGATTCATCCACTTTGTTCTGAACCCATACCCTAGATGCCTGTTAAAGCCAGACAGTGGAATATCACAATCTCAGCACTGAACAGCCCAGGAAACCAGGGAAGTTAAGCCATACAATGAGACCAGCACTTGGCTGTACTCTCCTTCCTAGGCCAGCACTGAATAAGCCCAAGTCATCGTAAACAATATCCTGGACAGGCTTCTTGTGTGTTTAGAAGTGTTGAAAGGTATACATATACATTCTCTGTATCTCATACTATAATTAAAAAATGTTTTGATATGGCTAAATCTATATGAAAAATAATTTGATACGGCCGTATCTAAATGAAGACAACTGAGAAAGAGTCAAAGATCACATCTATCACTTCCTCTAAGATTCAGGGAACATCACGGAAGAAGGGGAGGAAATACTAAAAGCTGGAGAGAAGAGCGTTATAGTGGGTTGAATGGGAATGTTCCCCATAGGTTCAAATGTTTGAATTCCCAATCCCCAGCTGATAGAACTGTTTGGAAAGGGTTAGGAGGTCTGCCTTTGTTGGAGGAGGTGTGTCACTGGGGGAGGTGGGCTTTGAGGTTTCAGAAGACTGAAAGAGCCTCCCTCTGCCTACTGCTTACAGAGGAAGATGGAGTTTCAGCTGTTTCTGTACCACGCACTCATGCTGGCGCCATGGACTCTAACTCTCTGAAACCATAAGCCTATTTAAATGTTTTCTTTTATACATTCCCTGGCCACAGCAATAGAAAAGCAAGAGAAGTAGAGTGCCGTGGTATGCTGTCCTCTAGGAATGACATGACCTTGACCCTCTTGGGACTTTCGGCAGCTCGAGTACTTGAAACATAAGACTGGGTCCATTAGGGAGGCTACAAAGACTCACAAGGCCTTGCCCCATGCTGAGGACTGACAGGCAGTTACTGGTTGCTGGAAGAGGGGAGACATTTTCTTTAGTGCTCTTGCTACTAATAAGGAGCTCTTACATAACCCCTCACACATGCTCCCATGTATGAGTAACCAAGATCAAGTTCACTGGTTCATACAGCAATAACAACAACACACAAGATGACCAAGTAATGAATGTGCCCAACAGGAATGGGAGGAGAATGGAGGGGCAACGGGGGCAAATATGACCAAAGGATAATATGTGTGTGTGTACATGCATGAACATTTCACAATGAAACCCAGTATTATATGTAATTAGGATATGTTAATAAACCCAATGTTGCATAATAACTTGGTACTCACACTAACACTTGGTAGTAATTTTCACTTTGCTTTTTTTTTTTTAAATTTTGTACAGCATCCTCACTTTTCTTTCTTTTTTTTTTTTTAAAAGATTTATTTATTATATGTAAGTACACTGTAGCTGTCTTCAGACGCTCCAGAAGAGGGAGTCAGATCTCCTTATGGATGGTTGTGAGCCACCATGTGGTTGCTGGGATTTGAACTCGGGACCTTTGGAAGAGCAGTCGGGTGCTCTTACCCACTGAGCCATCTCACCAGCCCCTCACTTTGCTTTTATAGGGAGCAGAGTTAGGACTTTTGGGCATGTCAGCTCATAAGGAATCTTGACCAACACTGAAGTGTTTCCTATTGGCATGACTATCATGAAGGAAATAAAATATCACAACATATGCAGGTGGCATTCCTCCCCACCCCCCGTACACCTGGGAAGAGGGGCTAAAGCTCCTGCGCTCTGTCTGCTTTACCTCTATCAGGTGACGGGACAATGGCAAATTATACCCAGGTCCTGGGCCTTACCTTTCTCCTACTACAGAAATACAAAAGGCATTTCTAGCTCTTAGATTTTGTTTCAACCCGTTAGATATGTCCAACCTGAAGACTGTTGGCTATAAGGGACTGATGATAGTTAAAATGTAAATTTACCTAAAACATTATGAGATTTGTATGTGTGATTTATTTATCAATTATTGTTTTATAACTCACCTGTGTCAAAAGTTTGGATATGCCTGCTAGTATTTATATTGACAATGATGACCTGCAGGTAAGCCACTGTAAGCCACTGATCTAGGCTCAGGCTTAGGGACCGTCACCATTATTTTAGTGTATGCTAACTCTTCAAGAACCGATGAATTGGGACAGTCACCTCCACATATTTTAAAGCTGTCTCCCAAGTGTTCTGGATAGGGAAGCCCACTTATTTATTCCCATTCTGGAGTTCCCTGAGCAATATACACCTGAAATTCAGGGACTTAAGAGAAATGGTACCGAGGGCAGTAACACACACACCAGTATAGAGATGGAAAACAGCATTCAGGGACAGCTACAGGAGAGTGATCCCGCTCCATGAGACAAGACTGCAGAATGCATCTCGGTTCTAGCTCTGCAATGCCTATCGTATAGCAGTGTTGTTGTTGTTTTACTGTCAATGCACACCAGAACATGCTATGTACTCATTTATAAGTATAGACTAGCTATAAAGTACAGGGTAACCATGCTACAGTCCACAGACCCAAAGAAATGAAGCAACAAGGGGGGCCCAAGGGGGGACGTTCGAATTTCACTGAGAAGGGGAAATAGAATAGACACTGGGGATGGATGGGGGTGGGGCTGAGTGGGGGAGGGATGGGGATGGGAACAGGAAGGAGGATGAAGGGAGAGGGCATGGGAAGAGAGAACTAGAATTGGTGAGAAGGCATCTCTGGGACAACTTAGAACAATGGAAACTCCTGGGAATTTATGAGGGTGACCCTCGCTAAGACTCCTAGTAATGGAGGATACGGATCCTGAACCAGCCATCTCTTGTAACCAGAAAAGACTTCCAATGGAGGGACTGTGGCATCAACCCAGCCACAGAACCTTAGACCCACAATTTGTCCTGCCTATAAGATGTGCAGGGGTAAAAATGGAGCAGAAATTGAGGGAGTGGACAACCAATAACTGGCCTAGCTTGAGATCCATGCCATGAGAGAGAACCCATCCCTGACACTATTAATGATGCTCTGCTACACTTGCAGATAGGTACCTAGCATAACTGTCATCTGAGAGGCTTCATCCACAACTGTTGGGAACAGATACAGAGACCCACAGCCAAACATTAGACAGAGCTTGGGGAAATCCTGTGGAAGAGCGGGGAGGAAGGATTGAAAGAGCCAGAGGGTCAAGGACACCACAAGAAAACTAACCTGGGCCCATAGGAGCCCAGAGACTGAACCATCAAACAGAGAACACTCACGGGATGGAACTAGGGCCTCAGCACATATGTAACAGTTGTGCATTTCAGTCTTCATGTGGGACTCCTAACAGCAGGAGCAGCGGCTGTCTCTGTCTTTGTTGCCTGCCTTTGGATCTCTTCTCCACAACTGTGCTGCCCTGCCTAGCCACAACAGATGTTCCTAGTCCTACTGCCTGCAACTTGATGTGCCAAGGCGGGTTGATATCCGTGGGAGGCTTCCCCTTCTGAGGTTGGGGGTACATTGGGGAGGTGAGAGGGAAGGACTCAGAGGAGAGGAGGGACAAGGAAGATGAGACTGGAACGTAACATTTAAAAAAAATTATGTCTGTATCTATAGATATCTAGATCTAGATCTTTATATGAAATTATCTAGATAGATATGAAGAGGAAAACAAAAATCAACCAACCCACTGCGGCTGTCCAGGCCTGCCCGCAGAGACTGACTTGTGTAACCTGAGATTTATTTGCGATGCTCTGCAGGTGGGTTAGGTGCAGAGAAAGGAGGAGAGGGTAGAAGAAGGCAGTGGTGGTGTGGTGGTGGAGAGCAAGCTTGCTAGTCAGTGCTTTTCAAAGTGTAGCATGCCTTACAAATCACAGGGACAGCTGGCTAACACAGGATGCTGCCGGTTGCCTGTGATTTCTGCTTCTCTCCTAAGAATCTGGATGATGTCAGTGCTGCTGCCCTGCAGACCACAACCTGAAGTAGGAGGCATTAAGCGATTCTCTGCTGCAACAGCACAAGCTACCAGAGGGCCTCGGAGCACATTACCTCACCCTGCTGTAAGCCTCAGCAGTAGTGTAGCTAACCCAGGAGTCCACAAAACACAGAATACTCAGACAGTAGCATCAGTGTCCCTGGGAATGTGTTGCAAACACATGTTAGGAGCCCCACCCGATACCCACGAGATCAAAAACACATGCTAAGAACAGAACATAATCGAACATGATGGCTAGGGCCCAGAGATAAGTTTTAACAAGCCATCCATGAGGTCCCGTTGCGTACTGAAATCTGGGAGCTGCTAGCAGTTTGTAAAATGACAAGCCAGCTACCTGAGTTGAGCACGTATTAGATGCTCATGCTAAGAATTACATCATCACTCCTTCCCATCAGCCTTATTGGCAGATGACAGGGGAAAGGCTTGAGAGGGTAAGACACCCAGATTCATACAGCAGTAAATAGAGGAGCTGGGATCAATGGGTTCCAGGGTCTAAGTCCTTAGCACAGCTGTGCTCTTTCTCTATGAGTGCAATAGAGAATCAAAGACCCAACATACGCCAAAACACATAGGTTTCTTTATCAGCTAGCTGGAGACAGCTTCATCCAGCAGAATCCGACCAAGCATCTAACCTTGTTCTGAATGAGGACAGAGACGCAGGATGAGACGCACTGATGGATATTTACCATATCTTGGCCGAGGGGTGGCAGCGAGTCGAGCTCGCTGAGGTCATCCTGAGCCTGCTGGACAGCGTGCATGCTTGTGTTGATGGTCCCCATAAGGGCTTGCTGTGCCGACGTCTACAAAGGCAGATGAACACCAAGTGGTGAGCGGAATCAGGGGGCTGACAGGGCCTCCTTGCAAAACAGAACACAACTAAGCCTTCTCAGTCAAGAGCACATCTCATTATGCACCTGAACTAGCTCCCATTTCAACCTGAGGGCTAGAAATAGCGCATTATATTAATAGAATACAAAGCGAAGGTGATTGCAGTGAAGGGCTTATAATCAGAAGGGTGTGGAGAGCTTAATTAGCAGACAAGAAGGCTGACGAGCCGCTTCACAGGGGAGTTCAGGGGGTACAGTTGATCTGAGTACTGTGGATAAAAGATCTCTCACAGATGGCTGTTTAATAAGAAGGATTCTTGATCATACTCCAGGACTCCTCCCCCCTCCCCCCAAGCTTATAGCCAACGTGCTTTTTTTTTTTTTTTTTAAACAGTTGAATGAATTCCCAACTTTGACTGATATTCTTGAGTTCTCAAAACTAGCCCAATAGCAAGGGATTCCCAAGGCAGGCCTGAGCGGTACTGAATCAGATGAATTAGAAAGGGCTCAGCAAGACGAGGTTACAAAGGTAGGTCACAGATGACGGGCCCATTTCACGCATTTAAGAGGGTATCAGGGCCAGTCAGCCTGAAGCTGCTGTAGAGGCAAACGGTTTGTTTCTACAGCACAAAGTGGTGCGTGGTGGTTAATTCTTGCTGGCAACTTGAATAAGAATCACCTTGGAAACCAGCCTCTAGGCAGGTCTGTGAGGGAAGACCAACTTCTAGCTTGGGTTAACTGAGGTGGGAAGACCCACTCTAAATGTGGGTGGTCCCATTCCACAGGTGTTAAAGAGAAAGCTGAGTGCCAGAATTCACCCCTCTATGCATCTGAATGTGATGCACAGCATGATCAGTTGCCTCACATTTGCCAACCTCCTCTTCATCACAATGGACCATCCTTTCAACATGTGAACCAAAATATATAAATGTATACTTCTTCTGATAAGTTGCTTTTATTGGGTATTTTGTAATTGCAATGAGAAATGTAACTGAAATATAACTAAATCCCTCACTCTCTAGCCACTGATTCTAGAAAGGGGCAATTGGTCATTCAATTACAGGAATGCACCATTGACTTGTGGCTCAGATGGGAGGCCGAGGGTTTCCACATAGAACCTGTCACCATCTCTAGGGGCCCAGAGGTTAACAGACGAGTGATCAGGAAGTCTCACCAGCGGAGGCATGTGTCCTCGGTGCATCTGTCCGACCATGACCTGCTGCTGTGGTGACGGCATGCTGCCAACATTGAACGTCTCAGGCCCACTGGAGCCAGAGCGCATGACAGCTGGCAGTGCTACCGAACCATGCTCTGCTTTCCCAGTCCGGTTGAACTGCTGCTGCAGGATGGTAGATCTGTGAAAGAGATGGCTGGTCAGTGGGAGGTAGACACTCACACACAGTACAGTACAGTACAGTACAGTGAGAAGACCTCAAAACTGCACACTGCCCAAGATTGTGGAAGCCACTTAAAAAGCACACACGGTAGGGGCATGGAATGAAGAGTGACCCGGAGATTGCGCAGTGGAAGAGCCTCAGATGAATCTAGTCAGGACCAGCGTCAGTGTCTCCATTGGTAGTGTCCTTGTATTATACAATTCACTTGCTCTTAACAGTCCTATCACAATGCCATTCTGAGGGAAGGTTAGGATATGCTGCCTATCACTTGTTCAATCATGGAAAGAGCATTACCCAACAGGTTTTCCATTCTAGGCAGTGAGACATCTATCCTTGAAAAAAAAAATGTGCAAATAAATTTAAGAAAACCCTCACAAGTTCAAGTCCACTGACCACAGAGGGCATCTGTCATCTCTGGGGCTTAAGAGACCTGCATCTTTTCCAAAAGATTCCAACCAGAGATTAGGATTTACACACACACAGACACACACACACACACTTTCTTAAGATTTTTAGAATGAGTGCTAGGTGTAAAGGACTTTGCACATGTATAAGTGAGGAGCTAGAGAGAGGGCAGATCTTCTTCAGGAAGCTAATGGAGAAGCCACAAGGGAGGTCTGGGGAATATAGGTGCCCCTGGACAGGTGAAGAAGGAAAGGGAATTTTATACCCAGAGGCAGGCTCAATGTTAGACCATCCCCATTAACCAAGTTAGCATCTCAAGCAACAGACATCTGTAGAGAGTCAAAAACGTGACCTGAGGTGGGCGATGGTTTATGAAGGATCCTGACAGCTCAGAGTGTGGAGAATAAGCAACTGTCCAGAACTGAAACCTACAAAGAACATCTACATCACCTTGGCCCTTTTTTTGGAGGCAAGGCTCAGAGAATATCATGGAAGCAGAGAAGGGAAGAATGGAAAACAGCAAGCAGATGGGAGGAGTGGTATAAAACGCTGCCTACTGGACCTGCCCTGGCCGCAGCACTCACGAGTCACAGCAGGCCCACCCACTGCACAACAGATGCCCAAGAACAAGCCTCGCAGCACTCTTGCATGGTGTGGATCTAATGAGACCCACTACCAGCTGAGGAGCCCTTGGGGAGTGATGCTGGCTCGGGCTGGGAGAGTTGTTGTTCTTTGGTGGTATAGACAGTACTAAGTTGTCCATGTTCCCCACACCCCTGCTCATGTAAGCAACCCTAATTACTCAGTAGGTCATTAAAAATAAAGCCTGAAAGGAGAGAGACTTGAGAGGAAATGTGGGTTCACAGGGACCAGAAAGGTGGGATAAGAAGGGAATGTGGGGCGAATACGATCAAAAGAAATAATACATCTGTCCAGAACTGTAAAGAATAAATATAAAACATCCTTTAAAAGGAGTTCAGAGCAGATGGCACCAGGGAGAGGAGGTCTGAGGGTGCTTTCTTACACCCCAGCCAACAACCCGGGCCAAGCACTCCTGCTTGCCCTGACTTAGGTCCGTGATGAGACACTAACAATAGATAAGTCTCAATGGCTAGACAGTGGGGCCTGGCATGTTGCACTCCCATGCCTACTGTGGAATGCACAGGTGCTAACGATGCTAGCAAACAAACATCTCACTCTGATGGGAAACACGAACTTACGACTTTCCATCTGGTGGACAATAGACTCCTACATAGCATGCAATAGCCTTGAAGTATGCTGGGGCCAGCTTAGCTCCAACCTGTGTACTTACAAGGAACCAAGGTCTGAGTGGCCACATCTGCCTTTCTCTTACATAGGAGTTGTGTTGGGATCAAATGAGACCATGCTGGACACAGAATAAAAATGAAGGCACAAGCAGTCATCACTGATCTGTTTATTGTAAGGGTGTCTGTGGCGATTTCTCAGCTAGCAGTGCTTACTAGATACTTCTTATTTTTGTTAAATCCATTTTTCTCATTAACAAATGGAGCTAAGAGTTCTGTTATTTTTAAGTGTGTGTGTGTGTGTGTGTGTGTGTGTGTGTGTGTGTATGGGGCAGTATGTGCAGGTGCCTGCAGGGCTGAGAGAGGAAGTCAGATCCCCTGGAGATGCAGATTTTCGAGGCTGTGAGCAGCTCAATGTGCATGCTGGGAACCAAATTCTGGTCCCTCTGGGGAGAAGCCAGCACTCTTAACAGCCACACCATTTTTCCAGCCCCAAGTTTTGAATTTAAAATAACAAGAATCTTTACAATAGTAAACAAAATGTGTCAATGTTTGGTGTGCATTATTTGTGACTCCATCATCAAAACCACATGTAAGAAGGTGATACTACTGTGATTCCTGGTTTCTACATGGGCTTGTAAAGGTAGAAAATCCAAGGCCAGCACAAATGTACAGGACCCCCCCCCCCCCAACCCCAACCAGATCTGCTCTGAGCATGGGTCCTATGAGTAATTTTTTTCCTTTTTCTTTAAAAACAGTGTTTGTATTATTTTATATGCATGAGTGTTTTGCCTGGACGTGTCAGTGTCTCACTTGCATTCGGTGCCAGTGGAAGCCAGAAGAGGGTGACCAATTTCCCTGAAACTGGAATTATAGGCAGTTATAAAGTTGCCATGTCCCGGCCATGTTGAACCCAGGTCCTCTGGAAGAGCAGCCAGTGTTCATAACCACTGAACCATCTCTCCAGCTCCAAGAGTGCATTCTTAGCTCTGTCTCTTTGCTGCCTCGCACCCTGTGAGAGGAGCGTGGCATGTAGGCAGTGCTTTATGTACACTAACCACACCACTGGCCTGTGTCCAAAATCCCAGGACAGAATCAAGAAGAAGCCAAGTTACAGATTTCAAGGTAATAACCTGACCCATGACATTTACATCAGGGATGCTGAGCAGGACCCAGGGAAGCTGACTGCTTCCTTAGGTGGAAATAGACAGCATGCTCTGCACAGGGTCCCCATGAAATGCTCAGCACCCACACAGGACAGCTGTATAACATGGACAGCACATCTAGGGGCCATGACTGAAGAAGAGCAAGCCTTGACTAACCCATCAGCATGGCGTCCCAGGAGGAGGCGATCCCTAGCACCCTGGATACTTACTTTTTTGGGGAAACTGATTCTTCCAACATAGTTGACTCCTCATCCCCTTCCAGGCCAAATCTATCTTTGCTTTGTTTCTGGAGGTAAAACAGACACAAATGAACATCAGCAAGTCTTAACATAGGACCACTGAAAAAGAACGTTTGAAGTGGCACAAACAACATACCCAAGTTGACTGCAAATTCTGAGTATTGGAGAGTTGATAAGAGAAGCACAAAAGCATGATGCTAATAAAGTAGAAATCCATGACTCTCTCAATATGCAAATATTATTAAGCCTCGTGTTTATTATTACTTACACAGCCAAAAAGTCAGGCACATTTATCAACATCCTAGCAGAGTATGACTTTTGAATGAATTGTATTGGGAAGCCTTAAGACATCTTATTTTCTATATGCTACTATGGCATGTGGTGGCAGGTAGCATGTCAGGTAAGAACAAAAACTCATGAAAACCACAATGCACAATTTTAGTTCACCACCGTGGGTTTCCACGAAGTAGAGAAAGCAAAAAAAAAAACCTATGTAGAGAGGAAGATTCTGAGGAATCAGGACAGATGGTCCTAGCTAGCTCTAACTGTCAACCTGACACAACCTGAGAGATTCCCTAAGAAAATGTGGCCTGTGGGTATTCCTGTAGAAGAATGTTGCAATTGTTAACTAACTTAGGAGGCCCAAACCACTGAGTGGTACCATCTCCTGGGCTGTATGAGGAGGATGATGGAGCATGAGTCTACACCAACCATCAAACAGCCTTCCTCCATGGTTTCTGCTCTCCTTCCTTAGCTGTGTGCTCCTTGGTTGGAGGGAATGCTGTGTAGACAGGATAGCAAGTGTGTCTGACTTACAAGTTCCCGCTGGGCTTCCTACCCATATGTCCCTGCAGGATGGACTGCAAACAGAAGTGGAAGCCAAATGAACCTTCTTCCTTTAGTTGCTTTTGGTCAGTGCGTTTTTATCACAGCAATAGAGATCAAACTAGAACCCAGTCCACTGCTCCTTACCCAGCAGTAACAGATACTTATATGTACAAATGTATATATGTGGCAAAACCAGACATGCTCAGAGGATTCTGAGTCAGTGATCTCATACACAAGCAATCTTAATGCTGAAGACCTAATCTGTCACTCAAACATTTCAAATAAGGATTCCATTTAATGTGGCTTTGTCATTGAGCCCTTTATCAAAGTAGCCTTGATTTTCTTGGTCTTCTTCAACACAACATACCTTTTTGAGGATGATATCAATGTATCCTGCAATCAGCTGGGATATTTGCTCCCCCTCTGTGGTTTGTACTGAATAGTAGCTCTCTTGGTACTCCCCAAAATCCTAAAAGAGCACATCAGGAGAAACATAGTTGCATTAGATCTACCAAGTCCCATGAAGCCACACAGAGCAGCTGTAGAGCTGTGACACGCTCACTTTCCACTGGTCTCCACTCTGAGGAAAAACTGAGCTCTAAAAATGTCTTCAATGGAAGATATTAAATAAAAAACAAGCAAGCAAGCAAACAAACAAGCAAACAAACAAACAAACTGGGGCTTCCATGCCTCAGACTTGATAGAAGGAAAGAACTGGTTTTGGCAAGTTGTCTTCTTACCCCCCCCCCCACCACCACCACAGAAATACATATCAAAATAAAGGGGCTGGGGCTCTGGAAACTGTAAAGGTAGACAGAGAGGACTGGAGCCTTAGGACTAAAGGAGACCTACTGTGGTGCACTCCTGGGCTTTCTTTTGCACCTCATAACCCCCCAAGCAGAGAACTGGAGAGGCCAGAATACTTCGCAGTAGCCATTCTTGAAAAGCCCTCCCTTCCTTTCCAGAAGCCCAGGAGAACTAGACAGCAGATGCAGCCCCACCAGCAGCTGAAGAGCAGTGGGCCCCAGACATGCCAGGCAGGGGGAAAGGGCCATTGTATTTCAACAATGCACACAGTAAATTTCTGCATGGTTCCTCTTTCTCCCTAGCATCCCAGGCTTGGTGGCTCCTGCTTCTTCCCATCAAGGTCACCAAGCAATAGTGAGCAATGTAGAACAATGCTGTCTGCTGTCACAGAGGAAACCATCAGACTCTGAGTGTATCAGAAAGATAAAGTGAGGCAGATAGATGGCACACACTAAATCCTAGCACTTGTGGGCAGAGGCAGGCAGAAGCTGTGAGTCTGGTCTACTAGGGAGTTCCTGTCCAACCAAAGCTACATAGTGAGTGCCTGTCTGCAAACAAATAAACAGGGTAAGGTAAAGGCTGGTGACATGGCTCAGTGGTTAGCAGCACTGGATGCTCTTGCACAGAACCTGGAATTGGTTCCCTAGCACCCAATGGGAGTTCACAAGCATCTGGATTTCTAGTTCTAGAGGATCTAGTGCCCCCTTCTGGCCACTGTGAGCATTCGGCACACCTGAGATGCATAATTATATGCAGACAAACATTCACAGACATGAAATAACAGCTTAAAGGGAAAAGCAAAACAAAACCCCAAACCCTGGAAACGTCCTCAGCATGTTTTCCGACCATAATGGAATCAAACTGAAAATCAATAACAGAAAGACAACAGGGAGATCTGCAAACAACTGACCACGAGAGAACCAAAGCAGAAATCAATCCCGGACAGGCAGCAGGGAAAGCACCAGAAACCGGGAGATTAACAAAAGCCAAAAGAATTCCTTAGGAGAAGCCTTTCCTAACATCACATCTCAGTGGAAAGGTCAATACACATCCCTGGCTTCTGGCTGAGGACATTTACCAAGTTTGTTATGAATATTTCCTATTTTTAAAATAAAATTTTGTTTTAAATACTTAGAACTGCTTTGGATAGACCAACTACAGTATTAAAAGAGGCATAACAAAAATAATTTGCCCCAACTTACCTATTCCTGCCTGCCTTTCTTTCTTTTAAATATAAATAATTTTTATTCATACAACGATAGAGAAAAAAAATCACCAACGAAAGACTTGAAAGCTTTATGCAACTGAATAGCTGCTACTCACACAGCTGCTTAGATTTTTTTTTTCTAGAAGTTAACAGGAATGGAGGTATTGTACTTAAACAGGCTAATGATTACTGATGTTATAATTTAAAATTCCTTTCCCAAAATACCACTCTGAAGTCTCAAAGCAAATTTCTTCTAGTATTCCTAAATATCATGCATATATGTATACTAATTTTAAAATTTAAAAATACTCCATTACTTCTCACAATGGGAGAAGAGGACAGACATGGCTCTCTGAAAACAAACACCCATGTTTTGGGGGTTATGTAGGGTCCATCCACCTACAGCGGACTATGGAAGGTGCAGATTCTAAGCATTCCTTTCAACTATCCTGACCCTAGGATTCTATGATCAAATTATCTGACTGTGCAAGTCAGTTTTATTTATTTTTTAATTTGTTTTGCTTTAAACTTTAAGAAAGGATTTATTTTATGTGTGAGTATTTTGCCTGCATGTATATATGTGTACCATGTGAGTGCTTTGTGCCCATAGAGGTCAGAAGAAGGCATCAGACTTTTAGAACTGTAGTTAAAACATGGTTGTGAATTACCATGTGGTTGCTGGGAACCCAACCTAGGTTCTCACCAAGCCTCTCTAACCTCATGTTTAACTGTCAACTTGACGTAAGATAGAGTCACCTGAAAACACAGCTTCAATTAGGAAATTACCAAGATTGAATTAGCCTGTGAGCATGTCTGTGAGGAACTGCCTTCACTGTTAATTGATATAGGAAGACCCAGCCCATTATGGGCAGTACCATTCCCTAGGCAGGGGTCCTTAACAGTACAAGAGTAGAGAAAGCAATGGAGAGCAAGTAAGCAAGGTTCCATGTGTTTACCCTCTGTGACCTT
This sequence comes from Mus musculus, assembly GCF_000001635.26. NCBI lineage: Eukaryota > Metazoa > Chordata > Mammalia > Rodentia > Muridae > Mus > Mus musculus. The sequence goes on from NC_000075.6 coordinate 67,369,746, forward strand.
GACTGTTGGATGTCTTACTTTAAGTTTCTGCCTTGACTAGCCTGCAACTATGGACTGAAACTGCTTTTGGTCAAGGGTATTTTATCACAGCAACAGAAAAGAAACAAGAACATTAACCATTCATTCTTTCTAAACTCCTTTATACTTAAAAAAAAAAGTCTTATTTTACAATGTCTGCACGAAAATCGAGATTCCAAAGACCTTAGTTTGTAGTTAACAACTTCCAGTACTTTTAAATTTTTTCTTCTTGCTTGACAAACTACTTCCATTTTCAGAATTCAGATGTAATGTGTCCCTATCTGGCTACATAGTTGTATTCTGTTAACAGCAAATTTTGAAGTTGAGAGGGGGAGTAGAGGTCAGAAAGCCTGGGACAGTCATTTACCTTCTGTGAACCTTATGCTGTTCTATCATCTCAGCCAATGCTAGAAATCATGAAGCAGCTACTACTATCCCATTTTAAGCTGGGAAAATTGGAGCTGACAGAGGAAAGGTAACCTGAACAAGGTCGCAAAGCAAGGAAGTGACATAGAGTTTAGTATTACCCCAGATTTCTGCTGTTTCTACAACACTTCCATACAGTCTGTATTCTCTCTAGGCAGGCTGGGAAACACAATTCTGAGGAGGATTCACACTTTCCCATCCATGAGCTTCAAGAAGACTGGGGCACAACATGTGAGAAGAAGCAACGCATGGAGAATCCCAGTGCTGCTCAGCCCCTTACTTCTGCTCCAGTGCCCACTGTACCCAAGCACTGTGTCACCTCCTCTCTCCATGCTGTCCCTTTAAGGTGAATAATACCCACAGGCTGCCCTCCAATACCACCCAGGACCACACCAGTCCCCTCAGTGCCTGGTTATTCCTACCAGTGTGAAGCTCTTGGGTGAAGCGGCCCAGCGCTTGACCGTGGTGAGAGGCCACTCCTGAAGCACCTCCTTGGTCTTCTCATCCACACGCATGACGGAGTCCTTGGTGATGCCCAGGAGACGGGGAACCAACTTGTTCTTGCCTTTCATTTTTTCCTGGAATGAGGGGGCCAGGGGTCACCAGCCTTTCTAGAATACAGTGGATTGGGTGGGTTTCACCTGCAGTCCGTCTGCAAACTGGGTGTGGCTTTTTAGGAAAGCTAGGTGAATGATGCACTGAGACAAAAGGATGGGGCGGGGTGGGGGGGACACCAGGATACTGGACAGATTCACAAAGGTGTGCTGTTTCCTGGAAAGGACTATTATTCAGCAGGAGGGGCTGCTCCAAAGCTGTGAGGGACAGAACTGGAGGGACATCCAGCATCCTTCCAAGCATTACCATCCCAGGAAGTATCTGGGCGGGTGAAGAACAGATGAGAACTTCTGTAGATTTTGAACAAAGTGGACCCAAACAGTCCAACTGGGATCTTCTCGTTATGCAGAGGTATAGACCCCTCCCCTTTAAGAAAATATCTCTGCATCCACTTCCACTTGCAGTCCTCGCTTTTGTACAACTACTGGTCTTGACTCTTTTGGGGTAATGCGTTTAGGATACTATTTGTCATTTGAAACGTTGTCACTGTGCATATTCACTGTACATGGTGTGCTGTTAGGAAGTTTTCATACAAGTAGCCACCCCATCCCCAATTTTGTTTCTTTGAAATAGAGCCCAGGTTAGGGGGGAGGGGGTGGATTTCGAGCAACCATCCTGTCTCAGCTCCTAAGTGCTGGGGTTACAGGTGATCCTAAGAGCAGGATTAGTGACTCATTTAATAGATTTAAAAAATATAATGGTAGATTCTTATTTCATACTTACACTAAACCTTGTAATATATTAATAATTGAGGAAGAATATTTAGGTAGGTATTTTTTGAGGCTTCTGGGTAAGCAATGTTGTTCTAGCAGAAACATTGAAAACAGAATAAAGAATAAGAAAGCTTTAACTTAACACATAGATGAAGGGGAGGGAACATCAGAGAGAGAGAGAGAGAGAGAGAGAGAGAAGACAAGAGGAAGGGGAAGAAGAAGAGGGGAGAGAGTGTTCAAGCAGGATGGGGAGACACAAAGACAGGGAGAGAGGGACAAAGAAAAAAGTGCAAACAAGATGTCTCATGGTAAGAGGGACCAGGAAGCAAAGAACTGGCAAATAAATACTTGTAGCACATAGGGCAGTCAAAATTTCACATACCATCTGTGAAGTGCTCTTATAATCAGCAAAAACACCCCCCAAAATGATGCAGAAAGTATTTACAATCATAAAAAAATTAGCAGATAAAATCTCATTTATGTCAGCTATTAAAAATTAATTCTCAGAACTGAAGAAGGTTTGAAAGGGATCATTAATTATTGGAAGTTAAAATGGCATAGCATGAGGTTGCAAGGAGAGATGGCTCAGCAGTTAACAACGCACACTTTTTGCAGAGGACCTGGGTTTGCTTCTGAGAACCTAGCTCAGGTGTGACTCTGGCTCTAGGGAATCTAATATCTCTGGTCTCCACAGCAGTACATTAACACATGCATGCATGAATGAACACACACATGCACACACAGACACACGCCTCTTAAAAAAATTGGCAATCCTTTTTAGAAGAGAAATGTGTCAATACATACCCATCCAGAGCCTTAAAATTGTTTCCACTTTGACACAGCTTATTTTTAGAAACACTCTGTTTTTGTTGTAAGATTTTTGTTTTTATTGTAAAATTTTTAAGAGTACATAACTTTGTCACAAGAAACACAAATGGACTTGGTGGAGAATGTGTCCTTATTACATGTTAGAGCATCTTCTGGGTATATGCCCAGGAGTAGTATAGCTGGGTCCTCAGGTACTACTATGTCCAATTTTCTGAGGAACCGCCGGACTGATTTCCAGAGTGGTTGTACCAGATTTGCAATCCCACCAGCAATAGAGGAGTGTTCCTCTTTCTCCACATCCTCGCCAACATCTGCTGTAACCTGAGTTTTTGATCTTAGCCATTCTGACTGATGTGAAGTGGAATCTCAGGGTTCTTTTGATTGCATTTCCCTAATGACTAAGAATGTTGAACATTTCTTTAGGTGCTGCTCAGTTGAGAATTCTTTGTTTAGCTCTGTACACCATTTTAAAATAGAGTTATTTGTTTCTCTGGAGTCTAACTTCTTGAGTTCTTTGTATATATTGGATATTAGCCTCGTAATGAAAAGAACCCAGATGTCCCTCAACAGAGGAATGGATACAGAAAATGTGGCACATTTACACGATGGAATACCACTCAGCTATTAAAAACTATGAATTCATGAAATTTTTAGGCAAATGGATGGAACTAGAAAATAACATCCTGAGTGAGATAACCCAATCACAAAAGAACACACATAGTATTCACTCACTGATATGTGGATATTAGCTCAGAAGCTCAGAATACTCAAGATAAAATTCACAGACCTAATGAAGCTAAAGAAGAAGGAAGACCAAAGTATGGATACCCTGGTCTTTCTTAGAAGGGGGAACAAAATACTCATGGGAGGAGATACAGAGACAAAGTGTGGAGCAGAGACTGAAGGAAAGACTATCCAGAGACTGCCCCACCTGGGGATCCACCCCATATATAGTCACCAAACCCGGACACTATTGTGGATGCCGACAAGCACTATTGTGCCAGTGCCTGACAAATACAGAGGTGAACGCTCTCAGCCAACCATTGGGTTGAGCACAAGGTCCCCAGAGAAGGAGCTTAGAGAAAGGATTGAAGGAGCTGAAGGAGCTTGCAGCTCCATAGGAGGAACAACAATATGAACCAACTAGTACCCCTAGAGCTCCCAGGGACTTTACCACCAACTAAAGAGTACACATGGAGGGACCCATGGCTCCAGTGGCATATGTAGCAGAGGATGGCATTGTTGGACATCAATGGGAGGAAAGGCCCTTGTCCTGAGAAGGCTTGATGCCCCCAGTGTAGGGGAATGCCAGGACAGGGAAGTGGGAGTGGGTGGATTGGTGAGCTGGGGGAGGAGGGATGGGATAGGGGGTTTTCAGAGGGGAAATCAGGAAAGGGGATAATATTTGAAAATATCCAATAATAATGATAAAAGAAACACAAATGGAGTTTGTCCTAGTGAAAGGCTGGAAAGAACTCCAATTTCCAATAACAGAAGACTTTATATAAACAAACTATGGCACATCCAAAAATATTTCAATGCTTAAAAATCATTTTGTAGGGGCAGAAGAGATGTCTCCGTGGCTAACAGCATTTACTGCTCTTGCAGAAGAAACAAACTTTGGTTCCCAGCACCTATTTGATAAGCAATAGCTTCAGTTCCAAGAAATCTGAGAAATTTTGACACCCTCATCTGTCTTCCAAAGGTACTTCATGACCAGGCCCACTCCACATGCGGACACACACACACACACACACACACACACACACCAATAAAATAAAATAAAATAAAATAAAAATTTTAAAAAGCTACCCACTCCCACAAACAAATTGTAAAATACAAATGTTGTAGTAAAATCGATTTCGTGGAACTAAATTATCCATAATACATAAAATAAAAACTACAGGATACATGAATTTAAACAACAACAACAACAACAACAACAGAAATTGTACATATAATAGAACCAGAGTCTCATGTATCACATAACTCCTCATCTCCCTTCCTTTCCCAAGTGTTGGGATTACAGCCAACATACCTGGCTCATGAAAGGAAAACTTTAAAAGTTATGTTGCATGAAAAGATGCTGGGAATGATTGTCTCATGTGATCTGTACTATTTTCCTTATTGCTAAAATTTTACTTAGGATAGCTATGCTTTTAGTACTGTCAGGAAGAAAAACTTTCCAAGTGGTATGTGCTGAAATACATATGTCTACACAGCTGTCACCAGTAACATTGGTGTCCCATGAAGAATGCATGTTTTGGAGTGTATACCCACACCTGACACTGACATTTGTGCTTGCACTTAAAGCAGTCTGATGATGCTCACTAAAACAAGTACCATTCACAGACCTCAGACTCCACAAGAGTCTGTCATCGTATTTTCCCTCTGTAAATGAAGACACTATAAACTTGCTTAAGGAAGACATTTGGCAAATGGCAAAACCACAATGGGAACAAATGTCTAAGCTTAAACACATCTTTAGCATGGGGCGGCAGGGGGTGGGGGTGGCCTAGTATTCAGGAAACAGATGAAGATCTCTTCAAGTTTGAGGTCAGCCAGGGCTATATATTAAGACTGTCTCAAAATAGATGATAAATGATAGATAGGTAAATAGATAGGTAGGTAGGTAGGTAGGTAGGTAGATAGATAGATGGATAGATAGATAGATGGATGGATGGATGGATGGATGGATGGATGGACGGACGGACGGACGGACGGACGGACAGACAGACAGACAGATAGATGGATGAATGCATGGGTGGATACAGACAGAGTTGAACAGGTAGACAGACAGACAGACAGACAGACAGACAGATAGATGGATGGATGCATGGGTGGATACAGACAGACAGAGTTGAACAGGTAGAGAGATGAATAGACCTGGTTTCCTCACAAGAGGAGGACACAGTGGTATCAGAACATGTGTACTGAACGGGAGAGAACAAAGTTCTCTATGACCCTCAAGCCCTCAAAAGACACTGAAAAGAGTTCAGTTCTTTTTAACAAAAGGTCAGTTTCAGGACTAAGAAAAATTAAGTATAACATATATGACATGGATTCAATCTTTTTGTCAGGGGTCAACCATGATCACTTATTTTAGAAGACACTAGAGCTCTGAGGTGACCTCTAGGAATGTCAGAACAGCAGCAGTCAGACTGTTCCTTTGGGACACAAGCAAGATGGAGCTGACCAGAGGCTCACAGGAGCAGCCGGGCTCACTCACTAGCCTGGTGCTCATGCCCTGAATTCACTTGCTGCAGTTAGATTTAAGTCACAACTGGCCAGATGCTGCATCTGTCAGTGCTAAGTTGAGCTTCTTTACTGAAGAGAGCAGGGAAGGTCCAGGTAAACCCTGGTTCCACCCTGGCCAACTCACCTTCACTAGGAAAAAGGACACCCCATATGTCCGGAGGGACCGGGCGAGTTTGACGTACTTCACCTTGGCTTCTATTTCACTCATCTCTCCACAGTTTTTATGTTCCTGCAAAAGCAACAATGAGGGTGGGGGTGGGGATCTGTTACTGTAGCCTGCCATTAGGGGAACATAGTGGGGTGGGGGGTGGGGGTCCTGAGAGGTGAGGTATGCAGGGACCAATAGTGAGTGACATTTCTGCATGTGGTCTCTCCTGTCCCATGACACAGGTTTGTTCTGATTAAGGACTAGAGCATGTCAGAAGTTCAAGTAGCTCCCAGCTGAGTGCAAGGATCCAGGCCCATTTGCAGCATGCCAGGAGGACCCAACATCCCAAAGAGCTCAGGGTTCATATTTTAAACAACAGCAAGAAAGATGTCCCTCTAAGGACAGGTAGGGGTCCTTCTAACATAGATTCAGAATATATCTTTTTCATCAAGCAAAGCATATACATTTCTGAACATCAAAGTACTTGGAAATGATAATGAATAAAAATATTTTATACACACACAATTTATATTATACTTTCTATTTCCATTTCAAAAATCAAAGAAGATTGAGGATTTGCATTCACTAGAGTGTTTCAAAGTCACATGGACGGCTCGATTTTTCTTGGCGACTGTCTAGGACAGACAAGCCACTGACTTTAAAAATAATCCAAGGTTTTCAAAAGGCACAAGCTCCCCAATTCTAGCTTCAAAAACCAAATCTCAGGACAAAGGGGCTCTTTGTGTCTTCCCCAGTGCAGCTTGATGGCCAATCACCTTGCTTCCAGGCTATGAGAATAATACCTTTGAAAATAAATGTATGCACATTTTTTTTTTCTCAGAAGAGCTAAGTAACCTTTATCAAGAAAGTACAATTTAAGATAATAAATCTTCTCAGAGTAGAGCTGTCCGTTCCCATCCTCTTTGAGTCAGAGATCAGTCATTATAGAAGCGGATATGCACAGGGGACAACACTCCATGTATGGGATGCTCCTCGTCAGAACAGATGAGCACCGAGGGGAAGGGGAATAGCGTGTTTCTGTGCATTTCCAGTACCTGAAATATTCGCTTCTCGGCTCCTCTCTGCTTGATGTACTCTTTTGGCAGGAACTCCTTTAGACTGAGAAAGAGAGGGGACAGGAGAGACAGCATTTATCACAGTCTGTGTCAGGAAGCGGACACTTAGTAAAACTCTCAGTTAAATCACCAACACACCTATAATTTTATGGCACAATTAATATAACTGTGTGTAGGGCGCACTTAAAGTAAAAGACGGATGTGACCAAAAAGAGAGTGAACAAAAAAAAGGTATTTGAAGGAGGAAGGTCCAGCGTACACTGTCAAGTAAAAGACAAACAAGGCCAACATATATCGTGTGTGTCCTTTAGCAAGGCAAAGGAGAGTATTTTTACTGTGAAAACATTTTCTTTTATTTAAAAAAATGTGAACAGCTTAATATTTTTAAGAAATCAAGGGAGGCTAATTCTAAAAATGAAAACTGTTTTCCGCGGGAAGAGGAGGGAAAACAAGAATGGACCAGACAAAACCACATTGTTCAACATACATTGTACTAGGGCTTTTCACTGTGGAACTCACAAAGAAATACCTAAAAAAATCTAAAGCAAGCTATCATAAACATAACAATATGTCATGTTGACACTATTGCTACAAGAAAAATAATGTTTCCAAATGATCTTGGAAAACAGTCCTTTGATGGTACATCGTAGTGAGATAAACCTCAGATAAAATGGACAAATGACATGTGAATCAAAATATTGACTGTAATATTAAATGTATCATTTATCTATTATCATTCCATATGCTGCTATAATTGCAGTGCATGTACGTGATGTGTGTGTGGGCACACACGTCACAGTGAATGGGTGGAGGTGTCTGTTTTCGCCTTCTCCTTTTGCATGGGCTAGGAAATGACTTTCTGACCAGGGCTCTAAGAGGAAATGATCCCACTCGAAATGCCACCTAAAGTCACACTGCCAGCTCCAGCTCGCTCACTCATGGGTTCCAGAGACACTGACATAGCCACTGCACACCTGACACCTTCAAGTCACCCTTTAGCCTCCAGGTACCCTGTGAGACCAGAATTTCAAGGCTTGCAGAGGAGGGGGATGAAGCCACACATCACACAGTAAGGGGGACCACAGTGTCAGGTGGTTTATTTTTTTTAAAAGCTCAGAAGCTGCAGGAATCAGAAAAGAGATTTGGAAGAAAACCAGATCTGGACTCAAACACAGATGTTCACCGAAACTTCATTTTCCTTCCTTTTAAGGGTAAGCAGCAATTTTACTTTTATTGTTTATATTTGAAGGTATATAATATTTTTGATAGACAGACATATTGGAAGAATTATTATAGTCAAGCAAACTAGCATCTCTTTCATCTCCCAGTAGTAGTGTGAGCAAATTTCTATTAGACAATATTTACTAAGGTCCTTGTGAGGGACATTTGCTCTTAAGTCATTTGTCCAAAGAACTGAACCTCTGCCCAGTGACCACTATCCTACCTCCCACTTCTCCATACCCACCCTGGAAACCATCTTCCTACCGTCTCTATCTGCTTTCTTGATATTCATTCATTCATTCATTCATTCATTCACTCATTTACTCATTCTTTCCTTCTCCCTCTCCCTCTCTTCCCCTCCCTTCCTTCCTCCCTCTCAACTAAGGTTCAAACCCAGGCCCTGCACATGGTAGGCAGATGTTCTGTCAACAAGTTACATTTCCTTCCTCCAGATGCTGTATTCTCTGTCTTGCTTGTTTCATTTACATCTTTTTAGGTTCCTCTGTGTTATCAAACAGGTAGATTCACCTTAAAGGCTGATTACGATTTTGTTGTACATATAATAAAACCCCATTTTCTTAAGTAATATTGAAGCTGCCTGAACTAGCAATTGCAACAATCTCCTGGTGTGGTTAGACATGGGAAGCTCTAGGGGAGCTGCTATTGCTGGGGCAAATGCTAACTGTCTTCATATGCCCTAGAATTGCCACCAATGAGGCAATTGCCACCTCCAGACTGGACTTACCACCTGAAGACCAAAGAGGACTGTTACTGCTTACATTAACCGACGAGAATGTGCCCAGTTAAAGTATCCACCAGGCAGAGGTTACAGGGGTGGAGGAGTGGCAGACATGCGGTAGTGACAATGCCACCAAAGGACACTGGGAGTCAAGTTTTGCTTTCACCTCTGTTTTAATGCTGACTCAGCAAATAATCACACCCCCATCTCTAGCTGGTATTCTAGAGCTTCTCTGAGTGTGGTCTCTGGACCAGCATCATCAGCATTAACCAGTACCCTGCTAGAAACATCAATGTTCGGCTTTGCCCAGACCTGCTTAAAAGGCCCAATGGAGAGCTCAGTGGCATATGCCAGCACGCCCTGGTTCTGAGAGAGACAGAGGAACCACAAGCTGTGGTCAAGAAGCTCAAATTACAAACCAGAAGGACTTGGACTTGACTCCAGGTTCCAAGATCACAATGTCTGTGTGACTGAGAGTCCTGGGTAAGCTCTGGTGGTTTGCGGAATGGCCATGGCTTGAAGGAAGTCCTGGATGACTGGGAATGCCTGGAGTGGTCACAAAAAGTGACTGTCCTAAGATGAGGATGAGGAAGACACACAGCCCATCCACAACGTGATAGCCTGGCTCATTTACAAAGAGCAGGAAGTTGTGTCTCATAGTTCTTCAGCCCAGGGTGTGTGACGTCAAGGTGATTTTATATTCAGTCATCTGGGGAGGGCTGCCCCCTTCAGAGTGGAGGGACAATGAGTCTTTACCCAGGTGATAAAAACACTATCAAATACTTCATCTTTATAAGGGCCCTGATTGTATCCTGAGGCCACATATGCATGGCCCTAATGGCAGCATGGCATCTTAAAGACCACCCTTGCTAAGTTCAGTACATGGGCAATTAATCCCTTAAGTGTGGAAGGGATCCATTGATCATTGCAGCCAGGAAGAAGCACAGGCACTGGGCCTTAAGATCTAGGCCACTGTCGGTATTGTTCTGTGGTCCCAAACTAGTCCAAACACCCTTTAAAAGCAGCCCAGGCCAGTGCCCTGGAACTTGTGGCAATACAGATCATGCTGGTTTGCTGTGATCCTGAGTTTGGAAATCATCAGGCAGATAAATAGGGCCCCTAGCAGGCTGGGCCAGGAACAAACAGCATTAAACCATCATTTAAACCACCCTGGCAGGAGAGCTCTGAGCTGTGAGATTCACAGAACAGGAATTACAAAACATCAACCCAACAAACAGAAACAAGGAAACACTGGAGCAGACAAGTGTCTCTTCCTGCATTTTACTTTCAACGTAGTGAGGCAGAGAGCAAGGCAGAGCTGAAGAAGAGCCTAGGTTGAAAGGCCACCTTCCTGGTTAGTTTGGAAACACAGATTCTAGCCAAAGATTCTACAAAAGCACACCAGCTCTGAAGGGGGAAGTACTATTTGAACTGCTGACAGTTTTAAAACTGACTCGAGGCCTCCTACTGTGCCGAGAGCTTTGCTTGTTGACAGTAGAATTATCTAGAGTTTGTGGGGGAAAATGTCCAAGTACACTCCGAATTCTTTCAGAGCACAGATTCATGTCTTGGGTTGCTTTGTTTTCTCAGTAAATACTTGCCTGGAACGGCCACACAGGGAACAGAGGCTGGCCAGAAAGCATGAATCTGAGGCTTCCTTTGCCTCTTACCTACCTGCCCACCCTTCCCTCCACCAACGGGCACTACCTTCACACAGATGCAGAGACCCTTTTTGCCTGGCATGAACACCTTGTTTCACCTTTGCCAACTGTGAGTACGCCAGGCTCCCATCTCAAAGCCGGACTACTGCAACTATGTTTTGAAAAGTGATGTTAATTGTGGAATCTATACCCTCACCATGAAGAGGTCCGTGTTAATGGTACCACGTTTGCTTTGTTGTGTGTGTCTGTGTGTGCCACTGTGGCACATGCACATGGATGTCCCACTCTACCATCCTCTACTTTATTCTGCTGATAACAAGCCTGAGCTAGACTGACAGACAGCAGGTTCCCGGGTATCCTCCTGCCTCTGTTCCCTGCCTCTAACACTGCTCTTGGTTATTGGCTAGGGTGGCCACATGGTGAACTCAGGTCCTTGTGTTGTACAGCAAGCATCCTTAACCACTGAGCCATCTCTTTTTTAAGACAGGGTCTCATGTAGCCCAAAGCTCACTAGGTAGCTAAGAGTGACCTTGGACTTCTAATCTTCCCGCCTCAACCTTCTGAGTCATGGGTTTGCAGGCATGTGCCATCAAATCTGGTTCCTTTTCGGTATTTCTAACAGTAGCTACTTTCTTGGCATTTGTTCTCACGAATATTTTATCATAGTCTTATGCCTTCATGTATCTATGAATAATAATTCATCCGGTCTCTCTTTGTGGATGTAGTCTTAAACATAAAGAAGCATATTTTGGGATGCCCTGTTTCCTCTGAAAAGTCACTTGTATTTTCATACATTCTGAAATGTGATACCTTGTGGCTTTTTCAACTTTCAGGATTGCTTGAGGTAGGAGAGATGGCTGAGTAGTCAAGGCACTTTCTGCTCTTGTGGAGGACTGGGGGGGATGTCAATTCCCAGCATCTAAATAACAGCTCTCAGTTTATATGTGTGTGTATGTATGTATGTATGTATGTATGTGTATATATATATATATATATATATATATATATATATATATATATAAACACATATACATATATGTATGTGTATACACACACACACACATATGTAAAACATCCACACACAAAATAAAAACAACTACATTGTGAAAAAGCATTTGCTTGTGGACTCAAACAAATGAGAATGGCCTTGAGTCCCAACCCCCTGCCTCCACCTCTCAGGGTCTGGGATTAGAGGTGAATATCAGGGCTTTGTGTAGGCTAAGCAAGCATCCTGCCAATTGAGCTAAGCCCTCTGCTCTCCATATTTTTTAATTTTGCCATGCTGAGAACTGAACCCAGACTCTTACACATAGGCATCCCCTCAATAATTTGATTATGAACAACTTCAAACACACGAATATACTGAATAGACTTATGTAGTGAACTCTTTACACTCATAGAGCATGACCTCCATTCAAGTCACACCTACGACAGATGACCTAAGGTCTCAAGTTTACCAGTAACTCTCACCAACACAAAAGGCCTAGGGAAGGCTTTTATTCGACACCCCTTAATATTTTCCTCAGGCTTTCGAGGGTCATGAAGGGAGTCCTTGTTACAATGTTTCACATTGCTGCTGATTTCTGAGTTCTTTAGACTGACATGTACCATGTCAGTTTCTCTCAGCAGCATCACTTCCTGTACCAGACTCTACCCATCTTTCTAGAAACAGTTTCTGCTCAGTATTTGAATAGCCCACCCAGCAATTAACGTAATAGAGATGGCTCAGTGTGTAAAGGCACTTAGGGCTCTACTGTGGGACCTGCAGCTCAGATTGAAGCACAAACATCAAATGGCTGGCAAAATCCCGTGACCTCAACTCCAAGAGAACTGATACCTTCCTCTAGTCTCTCTCCTACTCACACATGCACCAACACATGCACAGACATATAAATACTAAAGACAAGCTTAAAGAAACATACAAACTAGACCTAAGAAATCTGCTAAGAATTAGGATGTGGTATCTCCCTTTTGTCTTCCCTACACTAGTGCAGCCTCACACACATGAAGGTATTCAGTGAATTAAAGAATAATGCTGATGTTTTTAAAGATTTGTTTATTTACCAAATGGTCAGCTAGGAAGAACATGCATACATGTGGCAATATATGGACGGAGCAAGCTATATTTAGGAATATATATGTATGTATACATATATAGTAGTAACAAGTAACGAAAAAAAGAGGTTATGAATTTGCAAGTGAACAAGGATGTATATGGGAAGGTTTGGAGGAAGGGAAAGAGGGATAGAAATTAATTATATTATAATCTCATTTTTTAAATTAAAAAATCTATTTTTTTAAAAAAAGCACTGATTCATTTTTATTCTGTATGTATGAACATTAGCTTGTGTGTGTGCATGTGCGCCATGTGCATATAGTGCCTGTTGGGACTGGAGTTACAGATGGTTGTGGGTGCTGGGAACTGAAGCCAGATCCTCTGTAAGAGCAGCCAAAGTGCTCTTAACTGCTGAATGGTCTCTCCAGCCCCATGCATGGCATATTGTCTATGATCATTTTCTAAGCACAGAAAAGCCTAAAGCCATTCTAAGATTCTTAGCTGTTATGTGGTAGTTTCCTCATCCTCTGATACAATGTTCCTTCCTGGGGTTCTTTGTGTGTGACATAGGGAAGTCTAGCGTGGAGATGAAGCTTATCAAACTCAAACGGGGAGACCTGGGTTTCCTCTGGTTCCAGCTCTGTCTCTCTCTGGCACTTACTACCCCATCTTCAGAGTAGATGTCCCATTGAGTAGTCTTTCTTTTCCTGAAAGTATAAAGGTCTTTTTGTTTCTGATGCTTACTTTTTCTTTTAATTTAAAATTGTGTGTGCACCCACACACACACAGGAACATGTATGCCACAACACATGCAGAGGTCAGAGAACAACTGCAGAGTCCGCTCTCTCTTTCACTGTTGCATGGACTCTGATGACTGAATTCAGGTGCCAAGCTTGTGTGGACAGTGTCTTTAGTCACTTTGTCATCTTGCCAGCCTGTTTTCTTTCTTCTCTCCTTTCCTTTCCTCCCCCACCCTCCCGAGACAGGATCTTGCTATGTAATATAGGCCTGCCTAAAACTTGCTAAGTAGCACAGACTGGCCTCCAGCTTGAGGGATCATCCTGAGTGCTGGGATCCCAGGCATGTACCACCGTGCCTGGGCACTGGTTTCTGTTTTTCAAAATGAGTATCTTCATTAGTGTGGTACTGAGTCTAGAAATCACTTGAAAAGCTAGAAGAGAGTTAGGAGATATTTTTATTAAAATGTCCCAACTGTGTTGATATGATACACAAATGCTAAAAAAATTTTTTAAAAATTATATTAAATACACTCATTGTGCACACTCCTTCACGCCATGTTCACCTAATTACACGGCTGATATTCCCAAGGGTTCTCTTCAGCCTGGCCCTCTTACAAGTTCAACTTTCCCATTGTTAAGTTTGTACATTCTTAATTGTTTGGGTGGATAGTAGAGATCACAGCTATACGCAAACACACACACAGAGACACACAGAGACACACAGAGACACACAGACACACACACACACACACACACACACACACACACAGTTTCCCTATCCCAGATCTAGCCAGTCACCAGGGACAACGTAGGTAAAAACAACATCCAACATTCAATGTATAAATCAGCAGTGTGGCCCTGCAGGTTTGTTTTAATTAAGAAGGGTCTCACCTCCTAAGGATTTTCACCAATACAGTAGGAACAAGAACATGTACAATTAAGTAGCTACAGTAAATGAGAAAGCTTCATTACCTAGACTAGATCTGGTCTAATTAAAAACTAAATCAAATGCAAGAGGAGAGATAATTGCTACTAGGCATAATGAGCTTATTTTAATTTAGAATCAGAGCAAGGGGACACGAACCACTGAAAGGTGCCGGATTCATCTTGGGAAAGGAGAGTCTGAAGCGATACACCTTACGTCAGCTGTCAGATGGTCAGATGGCCCAGGAAAGACGATTTGGTTGGTGTGAGTATTCGGCTTACAATGAGACCAGACTGCAGTGACATTTGTCAGACCAAAGCCAGAATAATTGCTGGACACGTGGCCAGCAGCAAAGGAAAGGAACACCCATCACAATCCAGGTGACATAACACAATATCACGAAGGCCAAAGGAGTGTGTGTGTGTGTGTACATGTGTGCATATTTATGGTCCTGTTTGTTTGTATATGTCTGTGGGAGACAGAGGTTCCTGTTGGAAGTCTGCCTCTATCTCTCTCCACCTTAGTGTTTGAGATAAAGTCCCTCACATATTCACATACTGATTTACATAACAGGCTGGTTAGTGAGCTCCAGGAATCCTCCTGTCCCCACCTTCCCATGTAGGCTTATAGGTTTTTATTTTTGTTTTTCAGCATAGGTGCTGAACTCCAAACTCCGGTCCTCATGTTTGTGTGGCAAGTACCTTAACCTCTGAGCATCTCCCAGCCCTGGTTGAAGAAAATTCCTGAAATTAATGCATTTCTCCTCTGCTAACTCCTTTTCACATACAGTGAAGACGGGACCGGGAGAATTAGCTGCCCGACACTGACAAAGGGTCGCATGAGATGACCAGGATGGCACTGGGCTCTCCTAGGCTTCTGGTTAGATCTCTTCCCACCAGGCTCATGCACAGTTAGTTGCAGGTAGGAAAACCTAAAACCAAGTATTTTCCTTACAGTGTCCTGGTCTCACTAAGCTGCCCCCGACTTTCTCTAATTCATTGGCAGTCACTGTAGAGCAAAGGTAAGCCGAGAGATGGGACGAGTGTGAGGTTTGAATGTGTGAACGTAAAATCCATGAGAACCCAAGCCTTCAGCAAGGCTTCAGCAAGGCATGTGGTGTCACAGAACAGAAAGGCCGATTTCCCCAGGTTCTTGCAGAAGGAAGCCAGTCCAGCGTGGAGAAATGGGCCCAGAGGAGCACTTGGCCAGATAACTCATCTGGGAAACACTGAATATAGTAACAGGAACTGCTCAAGGCCACCTCAGACTCAAGGTCGCTGAATGTATATCATAGCATAAAGCATCATATTGCAAAAGCCCCCGGGGTTTCATTAACTCAACCTAGTACTGTAGTGTCTTGCCTTTAACAGCTCAGTTTGGACTACATAGCGGGTTGTACTGTCTGACATTGCCTGAGCTCAGGAGAAAAGCTGGGTTTTCTTTCTCAAGGGCACAGGCTGCTTCAACTGCAGTGAATGTAAAGGGCCAGAGAAGGGCTTGCCTTACCCTCTCCTTCAAGCCACCTCAGCACTACTGATGACCCACTGAGGACATCTTGACATGGGTGAATCCTCCATCCTCTGACAGGATTCACATACTGTTCCCACTTCCCAACTCCCTCGGGTCACACTCTAAGTGACAATGGGACACTGATGAGACTCGGAGATTTTTACCCTCATAAATGGAAACAGAGGGGGAAGGAGAGAGAAGACAACAGATATAAAACATCACCAGAGAAAGCAATACATAAAGCCCCTAGGGAAGTCTAGACCCAGGGCAAGGGAAAGGCACTGCCCCCTCCCCCAGGGAAGCAGCAGCCTGCTCAGCAGGGTATTCCTAAGAAAGGGAAGCCAAAGACCCACATTCTACAGTCACAGTGCAGCTGCAGGCTCAGCTTCTTACGGAGACACCAGAGAATAGAGCTAGGGAAAAGAAACCACCTCATCAGTCTAGGAAAGAGAATCAAGGACCTAAGGGGAAACAAGGCTACAGTTCTGCGAGTGCACACTGTGACTCCCGAAGCAACTAAGAACTCTTGAAATTCTAATAAAGAATTCAAAACTTGGCGATGAGATAGCTTAGCCTATCCAGCGTGAGGGCCCAACATTTAAAACAAGCCAGATGTGGGAACCAACTGGCCAAGTATGGTAGACTCCAGCAAAGAATCGTCTACCATGGGAATGAAGAACCAATCAAGTTGACAGCCACCATTCTGTATTTTTACGTCTCTTACTTTACCAACAACAGTCTGCATTTGGGGTTCTAAACTCAGTTAAGAGACTGTCAACATTCTCACAAGCAATTGGAACAAGGAGGGGCCTCTCGGGTTCCTCCTCAAAAATAAAGAGAAGAAAAGAGGGGGAAGGAGAAGGGGGTGGGACACTTACTCTAAGAATCCAGGCTTGTGTTTGTGTTCCACGTGAGGTCCAAACTGTATCTGGGCTTGGAACCCACCAAACTCACAGGCCTTCTCGAAGGAGACAGGGTGAGAGCCATTCAGGATGTCATCCCGAGCCTGAAACACAAGAAGGAAGTTCAGGGGCCAGAACCCATTGCACTTCTCCTGAGTTACATGCTCCTGACTCAGAGGACAGATACTGTAGATGAGGAGGGCATGGTGAATGTTGGGGGGAGGTAGAATCAAGGCTAAAAGAAAACAAGCTTTTGGATTCTCCTCCTAAAGTGGGCAACAGCTGTAGGGCATTAGCACTACAGTCACCAATTCTCAAATGACACAAAAAAAATAAACCCTACTGAACATGTTGGAAGGCAGCTGAGACTATGAAAAATGAAGAAAGGACCAGACAATGGAAATCCTTTGAAATGATTGGATTCATATGGGTTGACTTAGAAACATGATTTGCTCCACCTGAGCCTAAGTCATAAGGCTAGCAAGAAACATATCCACAAAGAGGCAAAACCATCACAATCATCCAAGGAGAGAGACAGACCGTGTATTCCCTCACTCAGACAGGAGTGCTGCCTGGGGCCATGTAGGGAGGGCCAGCATTGAAGGATTTTACAATGGGTGCTTGCTACATTGCTCCTCTTTCCTGAAACATGGGGCTGTTGGCATTTATCACTTGGGTTTCTGTCTTCCTTTGCTCTAGCTACATGACCCAGAACCCTCTGAGATGTGTACTCTCCGCTATCACTCTGGGCTCTAAATGTGTAAGTCTCTTCTAATTACCCTGCTAGCTGCCTTCCTTTCTGCCTTCCAGCCTCATTCACTATTATCATCTCTTCTGCAGGAGTCAGCAAATAGTATCTCAGACCTTCAGTGGTCTGTATTGTTGTAACTCGGTGTGTTGCAACCAGCCATTCTGTCAGTTAAATTCAAGAGTAGACACAGTAAACAGACAAACAAGAATGCAACGGGTAAGGGAATTTGCCAATTTAAAATACCCATGTAAATGAATTTCTTACTTTCAATACAGGTGGAAGGTAGAGATGCAGCTTATAAACCCTGCATTATCTCTAATCTCAAGTAGGTAACAGCAAGGACAGAAGGAATTTGAGGTGGGACGAAATTCTAAAGAAACACGGGTGACATTTTCCTCCAGTCAAAAGAATCACTCGGACAACCAAGGGCAAAGCCCATACCATATGCTAGGAGATCGCAACTCAGGGGCTAAGGGATTTTCTAGCATAAACAATTAGTTAAGAGCAAAGACATTAAAAGGTGACTGGGAGGATAGCTTGAAGCTAATGAGAAGTACTGATTTTCTAGCCAATATTCCTTTGTATTCTAAGATGTCAGCTTGTGAAACGATGGCTGGTGAAATTAATACAACTGTCTCCCAAGGCCAGGAAGAGCACAGCCATGGCCACTGAGTCCCAATGCCTCAGAGAGGTCCAGTAAGGCCCAGCAGATCATACCCAATGCTAATCCCCAGAAGAGACTGAAGAAGGGCACCTTTGGACTCTAGATTCTTTCTGTTGTGTGGGAACCAGAAATGGACACTTACTTACAAGACCAGGCAGATGTCTTCTGAAGGTCACATAATAGTTACTTTTCTGCTACTGTGATAAAATACTATGACAAAGGCAACTGAACAAAGAAAGAGTTTACTTGGCTAATAGACTTTGGTTCCAGTCTTCCACTGATGTTAAGTGAAGCAACAGTCTCTTGAAGCAACTTATCACTTTACATCCACAGTCAAGAGCAGAGGTGTATGTTAGTTCCTAGCCTGCTTTCTCCTCTCTTATCCAATCAAGAATCTGCTGCCTAGGGAATAATGCCACTCACAGTTGGTGGGTCTTTCTACCTCAAGACATGCCCATAGGCCAATTTAAGCTAGATAACAACTTCTTGAGATGCCTTTCCCCAGATCCTGTCAGATTGACAATCAGGGCTAACCACCACATCCATCTGTCCCCTGATGACCTAAATACCATACCTGGACATAAAGCAAGTTCAACTGCACCGGGTCTCTCGAGTCCACATTCTGATCAGAGTAAAAGAACTTCCGTCGGAGCAACAATGTTTCATTTTCATCCACGCCTTGCTCTCTGAATGTCCGGCTGTGATCTAGCCAATTTACTGCAACATCAAACAGATGAGAGGACATTGTTTGCTACTCACTGCCATAGCTTGATGTGCAAACAGAGTTCTATAAATGCAGATGGTTGCTTATTGCTTCCTATAGAAGAACTACGCTCTTCAAGTTCTGTGATATGATTGACTCCCCCACCCCCATCATACTAAAATCCTACACAACAGAAAGGATCTAGAGTCCAGAGGTATTCTTCAGGCTGCAGTAGGAATTAGCACTGGGTATAATCTGCTGGGTTTCCAGCCCTCACTGGTCCCCTCTGGAGCTTCTTGAGTTGGGGGCCTAGTAGCCATCATTACCCTCTTCTTGGCCTTCGTGTCAAAGACCAGTTTTGACATGCAGGGTAAATGGAGGTGGGGCACAGAGTTGGAAACTAGGGACTGATATTGCTAGTAGGTGGAGGGGGCCAGTGCTGATGGCAGTTGGCAACTGGAGAAAAGAAAGAAGTGGAAGAAAATCTCGTTCTGTCTGTCTGTCTGTCTCTCTCTCTCTCTCCCTGAGTAGCTGAACCAAGACAAGCTCCAACAGCTTCACACATATGCATGTATGAATACATACATACATTCATACACACACACACACACACACACACACACACACACACACACAAATTTGGTGGATGGAGCAAACTCCAACGAATTGACTCCAACGACTTTATTTTTTCTCCCACAATTTATAGATCCCAGTAAAATCTTTCAAGTAGTATAGAAGTTACAATATGACTACATTCTATTTTTCTGTTAGTGAATTTTGTGAAAAAAAAGTATGTTCCCCAATACCTTTACATGAAAACCATTTTACATATCAGAGGTGAAGAAGACAAATTATTCCCAAGAATCCACATGCATTCGTAACTAAGCAACCAGCTATAGATTAACAAAGTGTGAGCAAGCAAGGTAATTTTCTCTTACTGGCAGGCTGCAATCTGTGGCTACAAAGAAAGGATCGATTGTTTTATTATTTACCTTAGGAAAAAAAAGTAGTCTTCGAAAAATCGTAAAAGAATCACAAACGTAAACTTTTACAGTCATTTCTATTTTAAATCCTCAGAATGCATATCTACTCCTCAGCAATTTTTATTAAACCATAGCATGAAGCTGAGAGCAAAAATGGGTATACGAAATCAATTATCACCTCAACCAGCCCATCTTTAGCAAAGTCAGCTAGTGCCGGTCTGACTGCCATTGCTCTTGTTCCCTGGCTTTAAAAAAATCCCTAGCTTAACTGTTACGAGTGTGTCTTTCTGAACTTCAAATTGTTCCCTAGGATTTTCTACATCAGAGCCACTAGCGAAAACATCTTAACCTGACTTCACTAACAATCTACATCTCCAAATTCTTTCTAAGGATGGTGGTCACTGCTGACAATCTACACTTCTAAGTTCTTTCCAAGGGTGCTGACTGAATGGTTGATCTGTTCCAGCAGCAATGCTTGAGAAAGATCCAGCATCATTATTGTGGGTGCCAGTGGTACTGCCCAGTGAGAGGCTAGAGGCCCCCTTAGAACTTCCATGTAATTCTTAGATTAAGAGGGATGTGAAGGCAACAAGCAGAACAAAGATTCCCAACAGCATGAAGTCCTCAGGACAGTAATCTTTGGTGCTCTGCCTCTCCAAGGCACACCCTCATTAGTATACTAACCAGTGGGCCACATTCTGTGAGTTCTAAAGCCCTTTGTTGTTCCTCCTGCATGGCCTTTGATGCCTTGGGAGGCAACTGTATTCATTTAACTGATCTTCGTTTCACAAGCTACTTGTATTGCTTTTGTACTAAGAAATCGAGCTTTTGGTTTGAACGAGTCTGAATTCTGGGTGCTGAGCTGGCTGTGGTTTGGGAGAAGGCTGTGGAAGCTTTGGCTGGTGGCGTCTCCCAGGAGGAAATGGGTTCTACAGTCTGGCCCTCCTTCCTGATGATGCTGAGGATGCAGGATGAGCATCCAGCCTCTTCTTGTCCCTTCATGCTGCCCCTGCCAAGATGGAACATATCCCTTGGAAGGCAAACCAGAGCAATCCCTTCCTTGAATAGCTGCTTTTCTTGCTTTTCTTGTGTTAGTTACATTTTATCTATCCATCCATCTATCTATCTATCTATCTATCTATCTATCTATCTATCTATCTATCTATCTATCTAATGTGTGTATGTTGCAGAAAAGGCTATGTTGTGTAGTGCAGGTAGGACACATGGGAATGGGTTGTCTCTTTGTACCACATGGGTCACAGGAATTGAACTCAGAGCATCAGGCTTGTTGGAAAGTGCCTTTACCCACTGAGCCATCTCACCTGTACTTAAAGATCTTGTCTGATCACAGCAACAAGACAAATATCTAACACTTTAAGAGTTTTCCTTGGAATCAAGTACTTACTTCAGTCTTATCTAGTGAAATGGTTTAAAGACAGTAGGCATAGCGAGTTTCTCTGCTCTCAGATAGAAAATAGGGAGAAAATTAAAGTCATGAGGTGGTGGTACAGAGACTCAAAACTAAAGGCTAGAGATGATATCTGTACCCATAGGCCAGCTTGACTCTGACATCATCCTAAGAATCCTGTCCTCACATTGTGGTGTATAGACATATACATCAGCCATTCCTCTGCTCACTCCCTGAAGCCCTCTGTGTCCTCCACACCTCACTGAGTCTCTGTTTCTCTCTGTCTCTCTCATGCACACACGTGCATGTGTATACACACACACACACACACACACACACACCATACTCACTGTGTTAAGTATTTATGACCAACCTCACCAAATGCTAAGCAACTCTGGCATAAGTAACCTGTCTGACAGACCTCCTCTCCCAGAGTCACCTGGGAGGGTACTGTGCACACATTAATAAATCCTTGAGATTTGTCTACTGAAGGCTTCTGGAAAGAAGTCTGTAACTGGAAATTTAATGAGGTAGAAAGAGAAGAGAGCAGAGGAGGACTCAGAGGAAATGGCAGGCCCTCCAAAGATCGATAAACATTATGAAAGTAATGATGTCATCCAGAGCTGCAGCAGGAACAGGGGGAGGGGGGCTGGAAGGGAAGGAGGCCAGGTGATGAACTAAGCCCCTCCCAGTGGACAGTGGGAAGCAAGGACCACAGAGCAGAGCTTTGGGGACATTTGATGTTATCTGCTACTTTTGTACACATTATCCATGTGGCTGTGGAAGTGACTTTCCTGTGACAGACCAATCTCACAATTTTAATCTCTAAGGAAATAATGGATCTAGGGAGTGGGTTATTAAAGACTACAAATATCACCCCCAAAGATAGCCAGAAACAACCTTTTGATGGAAGTTCTCTGCTGAAGGAGTGTTTATTAACACACACACACACACACACACACACACACACACACACACACACACACGAATTCTAAGGGGAAAGTAAGAACGATGGTGAAGGAGCTTGCTTAGTTAAGTGGATATGCTATCCAGCTGCATTTAGACCCGAAACAATAATTACATTTTTGCAAGACAGTAGGAAATTGTGAATACAATTTTTGTATTTGATATGAATGGATTCTTTTTTAGATGTCAAACATCATTATAGTCACTTTAAAAGCTGTTTACAAGTATTATCTTTTAGTGAGACAAATCAGAACATTTGCAGATTAAAAAAAACAAAACAAAACAAAAACAAGAAACAAACCAAAAAGCAGTTTTCAGTCATGTGTATGGTGGCGGTAGATCCAGGCTCCTAAGGACTGTGTACCTGGGCCACCAGTCTCCCCAACAGACACTCACAGTCATCATCTGTGTGCAGTTTGGCCTTCAGCTTCTCCATCTTCCTCTCATCTCGTAACAACGTCCTATCTTTTTTTAGTGTGCCTGTCCCTTCTTCTTTCTTTTCTTCAATGGTTTCTTGGATTAAAGAGTATTCTTCATAATTTGTTATTCCTAATAATGGAAATTTGGTTATATTTATACATGATTAAATCACTACCAACTTTTACTTAGGGCCAGGGGTACTGCAAAGGGTTCATGTTGGGAAAGCACAGGAGGGGCCCTTCCACACTTGAGGACCAGGAAGGTCACACACCTCACAGCTCCTGCATAAACACAAGCTCTTTAGGCTGGGAAACCAGATTCAAGGTATTAAGTACAATTTTCTCTACAAACACACTCATATATACCTCTCTCCTCTATTTTTCTCTCTGTCTCTGCCTCTCTGTCTCTTTCTCTGAGATCAAACCCAAAACATGAAGGAAACACCATCTCCCACTGAGCTTAATGGCTCCATTAAGTTTTATTTATTCATGTAGTTATTTATTTGGAGACATAGTCTTACAATGTAGTCCTGTCTGTACTGGTACTCATGATGGAGACCATGGTGGCCCTGGAATCACAGGAACCTGTCTGTCCCTGCCTCCTGCTTGCAGGGATTAAAGGTGTATAGTACACTGCTTAGCCCTCATTAATTTTTGAGAACCAAGCCGCGACTCTGACAATCAAGCAGCGTAGAGATGAACTGGGCCCTTCCAGGATGCGAATGCTAGGACAGCTAAGGTTCCTTTCAACACAGCAATTAAAGGGCACCCTATGGTAAGAGGCAGGGTTGGTCTCTGGAGAAAATGACAAGAAGCAACATGAAACAAATTTGTGATAGTCACACTGGTTGTTACCATGACAATTTAAGAGTGAGTGGCCATCAGTGGGGAAGGTGGAAATGATTAGAAAATCATTTCTATTGAGAAACTCTGCAAAGGGAAACAAAAGCTCTCAACCACAGCTTGGCGAGGCTCGGTGAGAAGTGTTATACCAAGACTGACAAACGGAGACACGGCAGAAATCTCTTGGGTGTGGGCAGAACTCGTGTGTTAAGACTGCAGGGGTGGGTGTAGCCAAGAGACAAGGCTGAGGGGCTCACCTATCCTGCTGCAGATCGTGACCAGGAGCTCCCCCACCGTCTTGGAGTCATCTACCATCACCGTCTTCACAGAGCCATCCAACATTCGGATTTTCTGAGGCCTCTGTTTCTTCTTGTACTCCAGAATGTCCTAGACATAAGCCCCACCCACCACATACTGTGTTGAAAAACACAACAGCATGGGACACTTCTCTTTGGAAATCAAGTCCAGAAGATGCCTATGTTTTCCTTTGTCCAAGATTTTTTTTTTTTGAAAGCCTTCCTAAGTACTCTTGGGGGTGCTGCTATATCTAGCACTCAGAATTCTGAGAGCTAAGTAATGGGTTTCAAATGGATTGAGGAAATCTCTTATAATGAAATTGTCCTCCAAGAAGGAATACGTGTATCTCACAATGACCAACACCTACTTTATCTAAAGTGAAGCTGGCTATGTGCTCCAGCAGCCGGGGAAAGAGCGACATAACAAGACAGAGGAGAGGGCGATACTTCAATGGAAATGAATCTAAAGTCATATTTGTCATCAGGAACATTTTTTTTTTTGCTACCCATACACACAAAATGATCATTTATTTTTAAAATGTTACTTCAGAATCTTTGCTGTATATATTTACTATATACGTAGTCTACAAAATGAAAGACATAAATAATATTACCAGAAAGCTTCATATTAAGTGCATATCCAAGCAGGAATAGTTTAACAAGACAGCAGTGAAATAGGATGGTGGAAAGATTAAAAAAAAAAAAAAGAATGAGGTTGGGGGTTACTTCAAAATAGCAGACCTCTTTTTCATTATACCTCGTAGAAGCTACAGATGGGAAGAAGTACCACAAATTAACGGTACCTTACACTCTTGCTTTTTGGAACCCTGGCCAATCTAAGAAGCCCACTTCATCAGGCACTGGAAACACCAGGATCTTGGGGGTCAAGGGAGACAAATGCTCCCCACCCTTTTCCTCATCATTTAAACCACAGAGGTAACTTTTGTTTCTGTGCTGAGAGTTAGCGAAGCTGCACTTCATTTCAAGCTTTGTCTTCACACACAAGGCCTGGGCAGTGCTAGGGCATCTCTGTATGCCCACATAGATTCAGTTTCTAGTGCAGCCCAGAGATACATCACATCTCCTCAAGGAAGATGACGTAGCTCATCTCACAACTGCTAATGCCCAATTTTGGCCTAGAAAGGCTGCTCAGTATGGAGACACAGCTCAGCAAGCTAACCATGAACCATTTCAACCCCTCTGTGGAATTTCAAGAACTTTAGATGGCTAGAATCTTCTCACCACCCAAACAGCCACACAGGTTCACTGCATTACTAACTATTAATTAGAAGCTCTTGGATTAGATGCTGCCTTGATGTGGGATTCCATAGGTAGCTCCCCAGCAGTGAAGCACAGAGAAAAATAGGACCAGTGAGCCAGCAAGGTGACTTGGTGGGCGAAGGTGCTTGGCACCAAGACTGTTTAGCTCTTCAGCCCCATATACTGCAAGGAGAGAACCAACTCTTGAAAGTTGTCTTCTGGCATCCTCATGCACACCATGAAATACAAACATCCACTCACAATGACACACGATAAAGAATTGTTATTTAAAAAAAATTTTTTTAAGATGGTGCTCAGGAGATGGCCTAGTGGTTAAGAGCACTATCTGTTCGTCCAGAAAACCCAGGTTTGACTCTCAGCACTCAGATGGTGGCCTATAATAGTCTGTAACTACAGCTTCAGGGGACCAAATGTCCTCTTCTGGACTCCATTGGTACCAAACAAGAAGGTATACACAGGCACACATGCAATCAAATCTCACACACACACACACACACACACACACACACACACACACACAGTTTAAAAAATGAAGACGAAAACAGGAGCAACAACATACCCCATTCCGCAACATGTAGTAATCCAGTGTCCGACCTGCTTCTAGCCAAATCCCTTTCCTTGGGTCTTCATCGGAGAGAAACAGCCCATAGTCAGAAGCTAGAAAACAGACAGACAGAAAAGAGGAGGCCAAGTGGCGACAAATCCATCACTGGACCAAGTGTACTGATACAGAAAGGAGGACGATACTGTCCATCACCTGCGAGACCTGCTTCTTACCCACAGCATAGCACCACACACTCCCCTGAAGCAGTCCGGGAGGAGCCTCCCAGCAGAATCGATGCCCACAGCAAGGTTGGAGCATATGGACCAGTGGGCTAGAGGTACGCATGCAGTTTAGAGAATCATCGGGAACAGAGCACGCTGCATCTCAATTGAAGTTGTCTTTATTTTCTAGTCCTTGCTGTCACAGACTCATTTACCCAGGCTCTCACAGGGAAGGATAAAGAAATGGAGGCAGTAACCACCTCTGACCAGGGCCACTGAGGCAAAGCAGAGAAGATGGGCCATAGCAAAAGAGCATGTGATAAAAGATTGGTCTACAGAGTGGCGGTGAATAAACGCTCTGTAACTTTGGCCTCAGGGAAAATGAGGTGGGAAGACTGAGCCAGACTGGGCTATATGATGAGCACCTTGTAACAAAACAGAGCTTCAAAAAGCAACAACAAGCTATTTAGGACTTCCTTATGGGGTGAAGCTTATGCCACCAAATGTCACAAAATAAACAGTTGAAGAATAAAACTTAGTAGTCCCTATAAAGGCCTCTTACTGTGTGAAGCTAGAGAGGCCTGGGGCAAGAGAGGAGAGGGGTGATTTCCTACCTAGACTTTTCCTAGTGTGTGAAGGGTGGGGAGGGGTGCACAGGCATGTCTATGCAGGGCAGAGGTCAACCTCGGCTGTCATTCCTCACAGTGCCATCCACCATGTTCATTGAGATGGGGGCCTCTCATTGGCCTGCTATTTGCTAACAGCTAGGCTGGCTGGCAGAGGCCCCAGAGATGCTCCTGTTTCCTCTTCACAGGTCATCATTTCAATCCTATGTAGGTTTTGGGGATCCAACTTAGACCCTGAAGCCTATGCAGCAAGCACTTTGCTGGCTGAGCCATCATCTCCCTAGGCCATCTTTTCTTTAATGTAACTGGAATCCTCAGGGCCCTTCAGAAGGGTGGGGCTCCCACGACACACCAGGAAGGTATTTCTGAGTCTACACAGGCCTTCACCACAAACTTGTACCAATTCAGCTCAAAGGAAGTTCTAACGGTCGATGTTGGAAACTAATAAAAAAGAATGGAAAAAGAATCAGGGAGACTGAACAAGCAGATCTTACAGCCAGTGAGGGACTGGCCAGCTAATTTTTATTTCTGGTTAATTTAATAAAATTCAGCAATCTGAATATCATAAACAATGCCCTCTTCCAGACTCTGTGGGTACCTGCACTCACACATATATAATCCTGCATGTGGATATACACACATAGACATAATTAAAAATAAAATAGTTTACAAATTGAGGTAAAACTCATGAAGCTCTTTCAAAGGCTTGGACTGTAAGGCTTGTAGGCAGCGCCGAGGCTACATGGAGTCAGTATGTATCAGGTAAGGATGTTATTTATTTGACCAAGGCAATGATACATCAAAGTGTGGTTTATGAATTACAGAGCATCATGTTCACCCAAAGAGAGCCCCGATAACAGGCATAATATCCATATTTGACTCAGGGTCAATGTCAATGTGATCATTGACAATGAAAGCCTTGCTCTTATCAAGGAGTAAGGTAAAAAGGCATTTCATTTAAAATTGACTCCCCAGCCCCCAGGCCTCCAGTCAGGATCTCACTATGTAGTACAGGATAGCCTGGAACTGGTTATGTAGACCAGGCTGGCCTTGAACTCAGAGAGACCAGCTTGACTGCCTCCAGATTGCTGGGACTACAGACATGAGCCTCCATGCCTGGTTTGAAATGGAGATGTTTAAAATGTGACTAGGCATGTCCCTTTAGCTACAGAGTTAAGGGACATCCAACCACATTTTTAGAAGCTAATGAATAACCATTGACGCACCTTGCCCAGTCTGTGCCTCAGGTACTCTCTCCCTAATGACTCGACAAGCGTCATACACAGCTGTAGATGGCTCAAACTGCATGGTCTTCACCACATTGCAGTGGCGGACACAGATCTTTAAGGATAGGGCCACCATTTTCATAGATGACTTGATGGGTTTCACTCAGAACATCTAGAAAACACAAGGAGACAAGACTTTAATGCATATCATCATTATTTAGCTGCAGGTGAAAAAAATGCTTAGTTCTTAACCCAGCTCCCCTGCTACAAAGTCATTCACATTGCTCTCAGAACCAGTGTGAGTGTTGTATGTGATAATGCGTTAATATTCCTAATTCGAGAAATGGCAACATATATTCCTCCACAAACAACACTGATGATTATCAAGAATTAGCCTCAAACTGAATGAAGGCCCAACAGCCTGTGTGGTGGCTGACTGCCAACAGGACAGAGGAGACAGAAATGGCCGACACTTCCCACCACCACATCAACATTTCAAAGTCATCTCTAAAGCTGCTTCCAGCTCTTTTTTTGAAAACATATTTAAGGACCTCTGACCACTTCTGGTCAATGTTTTAGAGCTCTAGTGATAAATGGGCAGTTTTGCTGTGTTGCAGATGGCTTTATGAATCTGTCTGTCCCCCTGGTGAATGGTGACAGTTACGGAGTTTTCCAATCCCCAAGATGTCCCAGCATTGCTCAGGGCAAGGAGTAAGTGGAGAAGGTCATCATGGATACTGTGAGATACATGAGATGGTAATATATTTTTTAAAATGCAATGTGTATATATATAAAGAAATGAGTTTTAAATAATTACATGCAAAGGCTAGGTTTTGATTATCATGCAAGAGGGCCACTTATGCAGCCAATGCCTGGACCTGAAACCAACACGCACAATGATTTACTCATCCCGACAGGCCCCACAGCAATGAACTAGATCTCACGCCACTCTTAAATGAGCAAGATTCTTGCAAAATGGACATTTGCTGGCATTAAGTGTCGTGCTTTACCCTACGGCAAGGAGAGGGGATTGAAGCGTTTATCAGTTGAGTGATGTTAACTGAAGAGGAGGATCTTTGAGCCATCTCACTAGACCTCCTGAGCAAACGACGCAGCTCAACAACCTTGACAAAGACTCATGCTCCTTCACTACCTGGCTATCTTCTGGGCAGCTGTCATTTGTCTCCACTCCTGTACCCTACCTCCATTTTAATGGTGCACACTTGATTGCAGAATGGCTCACTGGGACTCCTTTTCACATTTCGCTGCAAGATAGCCCACAGCCAAATTCACATGTGAGTTTCTGCAACTCCTATTTATGGCTCAACCAAGGTAGTTTTATTTCTATTACTCAAGTTTGAGTTCCCACTCTCACATTGATCTTAAACACTCCGTGTGTATATTAACAGGCAGAACACATTGCTAATGAACAACATTCCCTTTATTTTCCTTTAAATAATTTCTTCTCATTCTAATGACACTTTGCTCTCATTATATATACAAAAGTCGCTTGGACCAGCACAAAAAAATCCTTCTATCCCATCTATTATAGAAGATGAGCCACTGGAACCAGCAGTGAAATATAGATATTTAAGAAAATTATTCCCTGTATAGGCTAGGATCTTCCTGGTCCATCCAGGGACAAGCAAGCCCAGCTCTAGCCAGGGAGCCTCCATGATGATCATTCACCATTGGTCAAGATGGGCAGCTATGCCTTGGATTTATGTCGGATAGGTCAGAACCAGGAGATGGTCCACCCCACTTTGCCTTGTTAAAGGTTCCACCCAGAACTCTTAAGAGCCCAGGCCTCAGATTCCCCCTAGGAAAAACAGGCAGATCTATCAGTAAGACTGCCACAGAATTAAATGAGTTAGATATGTCAAAAGTACACAAGATAGTGAGGAGTAATTTTGTTATTAAAATTAGCCTTGGGTGTCATAGAAACACCAAAGCATCCTACTGCATGCAGCAGTTCACCTTACTGTGTATGCTTGACTTCGTAAGAGGGAGCAAAGGCACGCAAGATCCTGTCCAAGGCAAGCGCCTTCTAGTAATCCCTGGATTCACTTCTCAGGTCCAGTGCTCAGCCTTATACACGACCTCTCCCAGACATCCCAGGATCTCACGAGGAGATGTAAAGCTGGGTGTTTGTGGAGAGAGAGAGGCTGAGTCTTAGCATCTAACTCTTAGAGATGCTCAGACTTCCCAAATCCAAGTGCTCAAAAGGCAAGAACAGTGCCCTCTATGGGGGCAGGGCCGGCACCGCAACTGGCGAGTCAGTCGCATTCACCAGTGAAATCTATTCAGGAACATTCTAGAGGAAGCAATATGGGAGCTCTGCATCTCTCCCTGTAAAATGGCAAAACAGGAAGGCCAGATTATCTCTAATCAGTGGGACTTTGCCTCTCCAGGAGAGCAAGAACCAGATACTATGTTCATCTTTTCTTGACTTGACCCATGGTACGGCCATGCATCCAATTATGAATGGCAATACTCAGCTCCTGCCTTCAGGTCTGCTCTTTGCTCTGGAGGTAATGCATCTCATAACCAAGTATCAACATGAAGTATCAAAAGCCCATGCCTTTACAAAGCAAACCTCCATCTGTACTTATTTTCTTTTAAAGATTTATTTATTTACTTATTTTATGTATGTGAGTACATTGTTGCTGTTTTCAGACATGGCAGAAGAGGGTGTGTCTGATCTCATTACAGATGGTCATGAGCCACCGTGTGGTGGCTGGGAATTGAACTCAGGACCTTTGGAAGAGCAGTCTGAGCCATCTTTCCAGTCCCGACCTGCACTTATATCTTAGGTTATATCCAGTGAGCACGTCAGCTCTCTGTAAGCAGAGCCATAGGAAGTGCTTCCATGTCTCCGCAGCCTCACTTGTACTGTGTACTGTGTATGGGAAGAGAGGTGGCTTTTTTGTTGAGTAAGATCCTATGATACACTGGCTCTGCTCTCCAAGCTGCTATAACTTTTGCCCTCTGGGACCCTCAGGGATCAGTTGCACAGGGCTAGCCCTAAACACTCAGACTCAGATACACGAATCTGAGCAGGCCCATTAGAAAGGTAAATCAACTCCGCCTTGCCAGGAGCCTGCTGTCTTTTATTCTGGGGTTGGGGTGCTGCTGAGAGTAAGCCACCAGGCGTCCCATTTCATTTCTTCTACAGGAGCCACATTTTCTGTGAGTTACCAAGGCTCTCCTCAATGTCTCCCTCCCTCTCAACTCTCCCAGCTGTTCAGGAGGCAGGGCTTTGGGAGAGCCTCCCTTTGTCCACAGCAGACAGCTCCATTTGATTATATGCTAGGCAACGCAGCATGAAACAGGGTTTCCAGAGCACCCAGCATCCACTTAGCAAGGGACCAGGCCTATGGTCCCGACTGCAGCCACAGTGGGATCCCAGACACAGGGGACAGTTCCACAAGTCCATCACTGGTTGTTTTTCAGAAAAGCCAGGGCCACTGCTCAACTGTGAGTCCTTGAATTAGAAGGGCAAGTGGTAAAGGAGACTCCGAGTGATTAACTATCTAAACGGGTGTGGGATGAGCAAGCAGCAAGAAACCAAGCAGGTCAATCGAAAGCCTGGCCACTGGGCAGCTCTAATAACCCAGAGGGCTAACACTGTGATTCCTGGCCATTCCCAATCCAGCATTAAGCATCTATACCATGGTATCAGGGACACATCTGCCATTAGAGCACCATCACCTCCCATTGGCTTCTGAGAGCAAGGGCTGAGTCTGGATAATCAGAGTTGAATCTCAAGGCCCTAACTAACACATGGCAGATAATGAGCATCCCAGAAATTAATATGTACTCCAAAGAAAGATGTAGGCAGACTTCATGTCTTATTTTGGTGTCCTCCGAGTTTCTTTAGGGCTGTTTACAGGAGCATGGACACTTTGCCTTACCAGTGGTGACACTACTGGAAAATATCACTCCTTGTCCCCTCCCCCAAGCAACCATCAGCATTTGTGGATCCTCCAAGAGAGGCAGGGCCCCATGAACCTCTTCCTTTTCATGATAGAATTGTGTGTGTGTGTGTGTGTGTGTGTGTGTGTGTGTGTGTATGTGAGTGAGTGAGTGTGTGTAATCTTGTACAGGGAAGCATGCCTGTGCTGAGTTCAAGAGTGCAAAGGTCAAACACAGACTTCCATAGCCTTCTACCTCCTCCTCTGGCTTCTGCATTCATTCTGCTGATCTTCAGTCAAGCTCCCTGAGCCACAGATGAGGGCCCATTTCAGGCTGAGCATCCAGCAGTCACTACTGAACCTTTGAGCAGCTGTTTCTGCAGTTACGGCTGTCTACGGCAAAGAGACGCTGACTGAAGCTCACGGCAGCACTGATAGATGCATGGTGTCCACTAGCCAACAACAGCAGTAGCTGGCTTACCAGCTCCATCACTTCCACAGCCGTGAGCTTCTAACTAGGCTTACACTGAATGTCATTTCCTGTCTGGAGTTGACTCAAATCCGACCAAGAAGTATCTACCCACAATAATTCAAAGGCTTAAGGGTGAGCAGGTTGCTAACATCTATCTACCAGACCAAACTATGTCTACTCACCTAAACCCCATTTCAAGGACCACAGAACCTGAACTTTTTGTTATTGTTTTAAAGGATTTACTTATTACATTTACAATGTTCTCCTTGCATGTATGCCTTAAGGCGAGAAGAGGGCATCAAATCTCATTACATATGGTTGTGAGCCACCATGTGGTTGCTGGGAACTGAACTCTGGACCTCTGAAAGAACATCAAGGGCTCTTAACCTCTGAGCCATCTCTCCATCCCGAACCTGAACCTCACACCTCACAAAATACACTTAAATTAAAAAAAAAAAGTTTTTTAATTAAGAAAGAACCAAAGTCAAACAAGTCCAATTCATTAACAAGTCCTCCAGGAAGTACAAGGAGCAGGTCCACAGCTCCTGGCAACAGCTGCCATGGAGAAAGGCTCAATGTTGATTTAATGCAGGAGTGCAGGCAAGTTGGCCTTTCTACCTCTAGTAAAAGAATTAAAGACTACCCCCCAGAGTATGGAATACAGAGTGATGGGGAAAGATGCTGGTATCATTTTACCACTATCCCCTTGAGGTCAAGAGGCGTTCCCAAGTTCACAGTGCAATAAAGTCACCGTGTGCGCAGAGGGCTATCCATGTAGCATGTCTGTAGACCTCCAAGGATTCCACCAATATGTCCTCCCAGTCCTCTTGGCACTGGCACCTGGGAGTCAATCATGAAGGTTGACAGTGCTCACAAAGATGTGTTTCCAACGGTACTCAACTTTAAAAGCACGCATGTGCATCTGACTCTGCCTGTGTTTCAGAATGTACACTCTAGACTTTCAGGCAAAGTAGCTGAGGGCTGCCCTTTATTAAAGATGATGCCTAATTATGAGGCGACTCTGCAGAGGGATGCATTAGTCGGGTACAGAAAACTATAGAGGTCTGGAGCAGGGAAGTGCTGGGACATCTGCTGCTAGGAGGGAAAGGGGAGGCAACAGATGCTGCAGGTCCATGTAGCTCCATCCAGAGGTTATCAACCTGTGGGTGGCGACCCTTTCAGGGTGGAAGGACCCTTTCACAGGGGTTGCATATTAGATTTTCTGCACATATCATATATTTACATTATGATTCATAACTTCCAAAATCACATGGCAGGAGTAGCAGCAGAAATATTTTTATGGTGGGGGGGGGGTCATCACATGAAGAACTGTTTTAAAGGCGTCCAGCATTAGGAAGGTTGAGAACCACTGCTTGATCCTCTCCTGGAAGATGATTTCTAATGCATAGAGGATTCTGAAATGTAGGAGGATAATGCTCAATTCTGACTGTCAGCTTAACAGGATCTACATCAACCTAGGAGATAAACCCCTGGGCACACCTGTGAAGGAATTTCTATATTATTCTAAATTAAATGGGAGACTCGATCTAAATGTGCCTGGCACCATCCCGTGGGCTGGGCTCCTGGAACGGATAAGTCAGAGAAAGCAAGCTGAGCACTAGCACCCACTGCCTAGAGTCTGACTGAGGATGCGTGTGGTCAGCTGCCTTAGACTCCTGCCACAGACTCCTGCCACCACGCCTTCCATGCCATGACGGCCTATACCCGCTAACTGTCAGCCCAAGCAAACCCTTTTCTCAAGTTGCTTCTTTTTAGGTATTTAATTAGCAGCAAGAATAGAGAGTGATGCAAGAGGTGACCAGATTCCAACTACGTAGGCACCAGCTTCACGCACTCAGAGACCTCCCCATGGCATGGATATATGTTTAATTCCCGAACAACTGTCTGGGTAATTCTGTGTGCTTGAAATGTACCACTCTCCTGTCCAGCTCCTCATATTCTTCCAACCCAGATTCCAGTTTTGCTGCTAAGTGACTATTCTCTCTACTGCTGCAAGGAGAAAAGTCCAGGCTCTCCCTTCAGCTCTCAAGGCATTCCACTGTAACTCCTGCTTCAGCCGTGGTACTTACTCCTGGGCTGCGAAACTACCAGGATCATCACTTGATGACCCTTTGTACTGAAGAGCTTGATAGTACTCTGGAATAGGTATTGTTGTGGGATGTGTTTGATAGGCTAGGAAGTGACAAAGAGCCCCCGCCCAACCTCCCTTGCTAGAACACACACAGAGGAACTGGGAAGATAAGTGAATTCCTGGGCTGTGTACAACATGTACTGTCATTCTCTGTCACATTAAAACTGCACTGTGAGTTTCCCAGACCTCACTCAATACTCACCATTGATGTTCAAGGATAGCTGAATAAGTCATCCACCCTTCCCAATCCTCTTCGAGTCTACCTTTTAGTCCTCCTGCTGTTTTTCTCCGTCAGCAAAGGCTAAAGAAAGAAACTGGATCTAAACTGAACGGTCATTTTGAATTCTGTTCCACCTTAACTTGTTCAGATTGTTGTCAACAGGCTGTTTTCAGAGCAAGTACGACGAAAAAGATAAAAGGTCACATCCAAGGGGGGGAAAAAAACAGAAGGAAAACCATCTTGAAGGTCAAAACCAGGAGAACTGCAAATTACTTAGCATGTGCACTGGGTGACATGGACTTCAAACTCTCCGCATCACTTGGTGTTTTTGGACCCTCTGGAGTCTCAGGACAGTAGATGCTCTACGCTGCTGCTGAGACAGGTAGCTTTGTCTACAGCACACACTAGTCTTTACTTGGAAAACATGGAGCTCTGTTCTATGAGATCTGGGGAAGAAGGGTCGGTATTTTCTAGATTCATCACAGGGGGGCATCATAAAGGATCACATACAACCTCCCCACCCCCAAATGGTCTTTCTTATGCTCGTCTGTTTAATGTGATGCCAAACTGCTGTGGTCCCTGCTGAAGGATATCAGCTACAGCAGCCTGACTTCAACTGTAGAGTGACAGTGCACACTGACATGGTCACGTGTAATTTCATATAAGAAGCTGAAGGAACCTCCCCCTTTCCGGCTCTGGTTTCTTTGAATGAAAGGCTGCAAACCACACATCACTCACAAAGGCAACAGGGCGTGGCTTTTGCAAGAAGGAATTTTGAAGAGTAAAGGAAAGAAAATTAAAGACATATTCTTGTCATTTATCTACGTTGATCTATTAACCACGTATCGGAAGAGCATTTCTGTCAGAGACTTGATGCAAAGATCTGTTGTGTATGTGAAGATCTGAAACAAATTAAGGAATGTGACTCTGATGGTAACACCGATTGCCAACTTGACAGGATCTAGCATTCCCTGGAACATACCTGGGCATCTTTGTGAGCGAATCCAGACTGGGTTAAATGAGATAGGAAGACCTACACTAACAGCGGGTGGCAACATTCCAAGACTGAATGAAACAGAGAAAGCCAGCTGAGGATCTCCTCTGCTTCCTGGCTGCAGAGGCAATGTGACCTGCCACCTCATGCTTTATCAGATGCAGTCTCTGCCCTGTAGTACTCTCCCACTGTGAACCAAAACAAACTTTTCTTTCCTTAAGTTGCATTTGTCAAAGCAATGAGAACAGTCACTTATATAGTAATTAACTGTTTCATTCCCATAACCTCAAAGCTTATGGGAAGACTGTCATGTGACCCATCTAACATTCTTGAACTGGAATAGACTTCCCAAATGATTCTTTTTATTTTCTGGCCCTTCTTCTATGACCACCCCATTTTATATTCAAACATTGAAACGTTCCAGTAAAATGGTACATAGTTTAAAACGTCCCTTATCTCTGACTTGGGAACCATTACATATTGATCTCCATTGGCCAACACAATAGCCTTGTCAACTGACACATACCTGGGAAAACAAAAGAGGTTTCGGCTCACAGACAGCTGCATGCACTGCTCTGTGCTTGTAGCAAGGCAGAAGACTGTTACAGCAGCAGGAACTTCTCATCTCATGGAAGCCAGGAGGCAAAAAAATAGACTAGACCAAATCCAATATATGCAGTTCAAAGACAGTGCTAGCAGCTAAGACCCTGCCTTGCAAATTCTGAATCCTTCAGTGAATTAAATCACTGATTAAGTCAAAGTCCCCGGGTTCTATGTCCTCTGGAACCCTCGCCACTGACACACCCAGAGGTAGGTTTAATATTCTCTTAAGTATCTCTCCATTCACTCAGGTTGGTGATCAAGATATGCTAATCTGTCATAATTTTCCCATTTCTACAATGTAAGAACCCTAATAAATGCATATATTAAAGCATCGTCAATAATAGCAGGGAACATACATGAGACTATATGCCTGGCAGTAATTCTTAACTCTTTTTATGGGCCAAGCATGCAGATTCTAATATACAACTACTAAGCGGTTGAGACTTTCCCGAAGGAGGCCAACCAAACACAATGGCCTTGTAAACTCATCAGATATATGCTTTCTAAATGGGAGGCAACATGCAAAAACACAACACTTGTGTTAAGAAAGCAGTAAAATGGGAGAGATGTTTATTATTAATGCTGATATTAATAATTGAACTTGCACTTGGTGAATTACTGGGTATCCCACGCTTAATGACTCAGTAAGTGAGGTCCAATTTATCCTGGGTAAAGCAGGCTTAATAGAGGGGCACGCTTTATAAGCAAAAGGTAAATACAGAAGGCTGAAACGCAGCTCTGCCTGAATTCAGAAGTCTGTGCCTGGCCCCACGCCAACCACAGATAGGCAATGCTGACATTTTGACACATCTCCTCTAGGTTTTGTCTATTTTTATATAGGCGAGAAAGTGTATTCTATATAACAGTATATAGAGCTCTAACTCTATAAGAATCATTTCCCACAGTACTGTAAACTCTATAGAAATATTTTAATAGATACATAATAGTACAATGAAGTATCCTATAATATACCAAGCTATATTTCTTTGTGTATATTAGCTGTATTCAAGTTTTTACACTTATAAATAAGGCTATGGTAGAATTTTCCATTTTAAATCTCATTTTTAATTTCAGATTTTTTTGTAAGCTAAACATCTAAATATTTTTCCTCCCCCCACCCCCACATCAACATTTCTTCAGAGAAGCCCAAAATCAGACAGAGAACACAAGAGAAAAACTGAAGCAACTGTACAGGGGACATCAGTTTGCGTTTTGAGTTATAGGATAGCTAAATGAATATGTATTAGCAACTGGGCAGCCAAAAATCAATCCATGCTTTATAGTTCAATCTATGTTGCAGAATGATCCTGCCATCCAAAGCTCAGACTGCAAGGGGCCAGAACAAGAGAGAGAATCAGCAAAGAAATGAATAGGAGGAAAAACATCTGGCTTGGTCCATAAACCAGATTTACACGAGAGGCAGAGAAAAGATAGATGCTTAACATAAATTTTAAAGATATATGGCAAACTGTAGAAATGACAGAAAAAGGACTGAATCAGTTTTTCCTACAAAAAGCTGTGTGGATGTGACTACTAAGCATCAAAATTCTCATCTCTGTAAACCCAGGTTTTGAGAACTGCCAGCCAGATCCCACCTTCACTACACAGAAGGAAGGACTGGGAGAATGCAGGTTACCCTAATCTAAAAAAGAAAAAAAAATCAAGCCAGATTAAAAGTCTTGCCAAAATTGCCAGCAGATTATGGGCAAGATGTACACTAGAAACATAACCCAATCATAGTTAACTCTGTATGTGTTGATTTCACTTCAACAAAAAGCAAGAGAGGGTGGGAGAGGTGGCTCAGTGGGTAATAGCACTGACTGCTCTAACAAAGGACATGAGTTCAGTTCCCAGCACACACACAAAAGTCAACAACCATCTGTGGCTCCAGTTTTAGGGGATCTTGATGCCCTCTTCTGGCCTGCTTGGGTACCAAACACACATGTGGTGCACAGATATACATATTAAGACCCCCATACACATAAAATAAACATAAATAAAACTTTAAACAACAAAACAAGGTGGGCCGGAGAGATGGCTCAGCAGTTAAGAGCACTGACTGCTTTTCTAGAGGTCCTGAGTTCAATTCCCAGCAACCACATGGAGGCTAACAACCATCTGTAATGGGATCTGATGCCTCTTCTGGTGTGTCTGAAGACAGCTACAGTGTACTCATACACAAAAAGTAAATAAATCTTTTTTTTAAAAGAGGGGGATCTTTTTATCAGAAGCTCCTTCTTGCAAAGAACTCAAGACTGCAAACACTCAAGATTCAGAGAGCAAGTAACTGTTATGGGCCCAGCTCTAAACAAGACAATACTGCAGAAGAAGGCATAGTGGGGATGTAAGCTAGAAGACAGGGTGGGTAGCTGGAAAAGTTCCCATCCCATAGACTCCATAGAACTAATGCAATTATCAACTCCCAACAACTGTCCTTACCTGCACTGGGCCCACACACGATCAGGCTCATCAATAATAAGACATGGAGAAAGAGGAACCTGTGGGGCCCTTCCCTTTATCTCTAAGCTATTGGCTGATAGTGGGTGATGGGAGGGGGAGTCACTGCCAGACTGAGTTTACCAACTTCACATGGATAGGTCTAGACCATGGTCCTGGTTTATCACAGTAGGTCACAAAAGAAAATGAACAGACATAATTGTGAGAGATTTAGAGGGAGGGAGAAAGGTGGACAGGGCTGATAGGTAAAGGTAAGAATTGTCAGTGTGAGTGGTATATAGAAAGGGAGAGAGGGAGGGAGGGAGGGAGGGAGGGAGCAAGCAAAAAGGGAGAAAAAGCATATGGGATAGGACAAGAAATGATGAACTTTCCATGACATAGTTATGGCACAGCCACAGCCACCAGCAGCAGACCAACCGGTTGTCTGATTCGGAGATGTGGCCTTTGCAGAGGCACTGGGGTTAAAATCATTTCACTGTGGTTTGTTACACATACGCCTTGAATGTCCTGCAAAGAACCACATATTGAAGGATTGTTTCCCAGTGTATGGGAGCCCTGGGCAATGGTGGCACTGTTTGGAGGTGGGGTCCAGTGAAAGGAAGTTGGGACCCTAGGGAAGTGCCCTTGAGGGACACCTTAGGAGTTCTACCCTTTCCTGCCCCTCTTTGCTTCCCTGATGTCATTATGTGAGCAGCCCCCTCTGCCATGAACTCCTAACATAATATGTAAGGCAATATGACCAAATGACCAAGACTAAACCACCAGCCAAAATGGAGCTTTCAACCTTTGAAGCTAATCACTTAAGGATTGTTGTGGGAGCAGGTAGGGACAGGGGCTCATACCCCAGATCGGCTCAAACTCACTGCATACAACCACGGGTGACCCTCAAGTTCTCAGGCTCTCAGCCATGCTTCTCAGGTGCCTGAAGCACACATATGCGCCACTAGCCTAGGGCTTCACACATGCCAGGCAAGTACTCTACCAACTGAGCTACATCTTCAAACCAACGTCAGATATTTTTTTAACCAAAGCAGCAATAGAAAAAGGCTAACACAGGGTTAGCCCTAATCCAAAATAACTGCTGTTCTTATAAGGGGTGGAATTTGGAAAGACGGAAGATATAAAGACACAAGGGGATGAGGGCTAAGCATAAACTAAGGAGAGAGGTCTGGGCCACAAGGATGGTCCCAGACCAACCACTCCCAGCAGCACCGTCCCCTTGGACTGACAAGCTTCCCCAGCTGTGGGAAGAGACTTCTGCCATCTAAGTCAGTGAGTCCATGGGAACTTTTTGCAAAAGCCTAGCACACGGCTCTTCACAGCTAGGTCAAACACTGCCATCATTTTAGTTAATTTTATGAACTGTAGTTGTTGTGCACGACTCCTCCAAGCCCAACAACCGCTATCCTGGGGAGCTCAGCTGCACATGCTTGTGAAAGTATCGCCCCCCTCATGCTTACTGGCTGTTTATGTTCCTTCATAAAGGGCTGGGGAGGGTTGGAAGACCCTGATCTGAGTTCCAGCTGCTCCCACCAATTGTATGCAACTCTGCCTTTTATTGGATGTGGCCTTGAGGAAGGGCTAAAGATTTTAAGTCAGGGAAGACTAGAAGAGATGGGCTCCATCTATGGAACTAGGGAAAGTCCTTATCCCTACTGGGTAAAGGCTTTCCAGGTGTGTGCGTGGAAACACCTATGCTCCTGTAAGTCATGCTTTGGCTACGCTCTGTATGGAAGGAAGCCCAGTAAACTCACTGGTCCCTCGGCATGAACTTCAGTGGGCTCATGCATCTGCTTATTTTCGGGATCTTAGGAGGAAGGACAGACACTGTTTATATCTCTCCGTGGGAAGAAATTCTAACAGCAGTAGGTCTTTTGCCATGAGTTGACCAATACATTATTAAGTATAGCCAGAAAGCTGGAGGCAAGCATAAATGCAGAGGCACAGATACAGGTGTTTGTATAGGCAAAGGCACAGGGATGCACAAAGGCTATGATATATATATATATATATATATATATATATATATGATACGATAGTGTGTATATATATGTGTGTGTGTGTGTTATATATATATGTGTGTGTGTGTGTATGTGTGTGTATGTATTACATATAGGAGACATCATCCTCTATGGTCCTGGATACCAATATTCTGCACCATTCAACAAAACTGCACTATCACAATGAAAATGTTCATCAGCCTAGGATGAACAAAGCATGAGAGTCCAGTCTCTTCCATATGTGCCTAAGCATCCTACATGAGCATTTTTTTCTTAAGTGATAGAATCATACTGGGAGATGTTAGAATTCCCTATGGTACAGACTTTTTCCACCAGGAATTAAAACAAATAAATTCAACTACAGCAGAAGCCTACTTTTTAGTATTTGTTTCTGGACTATCCTGTATCCTTACAAGATGAGACCCGTGTTCTATAAAGGGGCAGGCAAGAAATTCGCTCTACAGAATGACTCACTAGATTCAGCCCAACCACCTCAAATTTCAGATGTGAGCATCTAGAGTCCTGGGAAGAAAGACTGAGATTCTGTTGCTATAGTGACAGCAGCAGAGAGGGGAGAAGCTGACAGCTACAGGGGAATGAAGAGATGGAGTAAGGAATTAAAGGACCTTCACCCTTCACAGTACATACATGTCCTGTACTGAGCCAGGTACTGTCACCCAGAGAAAAGACTGACCCTCTGTGAGCTCCAATGTGGGGAGAGAGGAAACCACAGAGCAACCCAGTCCACAATAAGAGCTTCAGTTGCTCACGTTACCAATGTCTCTCTGAAGACTGACCCAAGAATGAAAGCATGACACTGTGTCTGAGTGACTGGGTGTCCCTGAGGTTCCTAAAGGGTCCCATGATGAATCGGTGTGACCTTCCCAAGGAAGACTCAAGTGGGTAAGATTCTGACAGACTAGGCCTTCACAGCTTTAGAGCTGTGGGAAACAGTTTCTGCTCACAAGCGACCCAGTCTTAGATATTCTGTTAGAGCTGCCCAACCAAATGAGGACACTCCCTCAATGCTCACTTGCTGACTCCCACCCATTGCTGTCGAGACAGTGGCCTTTAAATCTGGGTCTTTCTGTGGTGATGGCTAAGACAGACAAGGGCTCAGTCCCCTCTATTATTATAGTAAATTTCAATCTTGTTGGGTCTTATGCAATTTTTCCTCGTGCAGGCTAGGGATGCGTCCCAGTTGATAGAGCGCTTGCTGACATGCGAGAAGCCTGTTCAGTCTACAGCACTGCCTCGATAGGGTGTGGTGGTGCTTTTCTGCAACACCACCTGCAGACAGAAGGGGAAAGCAGGAGGGTCAGTCCAAGGTCATCCTCAGACACAGGGAGAATTCAAGACCTTGTCTCAAAACAAACAAGCAAGCAAACAACATCATCTAAAAAGCTCACTGTGGAGAAAAGGTCCCATCCCCTCTCTGGAGCTTCTAACCTCACTGTAGTGAAGAACTTCTTGTCAAAATGGAAATGGTATCTTTTCAAGGAAAATATAATGAATATTTATAGACACTGACTCCATCGCCCCTGAACTGTTAAGCAAAGATATTTCTCTTTTTACTTCATTATTGATTTAGTCACATGGTACATGATATGCAGAAAATAACAGTGACTCTAAAGCCATAGGCCATATATCAGATAAGTATAGAAATGCCCACAGGAGCGCGCACACACACACACACTTCATTGACTTCATTGGATGCCACTGTGACATCCCAGAGAGCAGTAAGAGAAACAAGAAATCAATGTCTCAATAAACTCTGCCTGGGTGCATAGGAAAGGGCTTTGGAAGGGCCCTTCTAGGGCTGTGATAAAGGCCTCCAGGCCACTGGTTCCTTCTTTCTCCTCCTCCTCACTCTATAACCATATGAATGACTAGCTACAGATGATGCATGTATGTGTTGTACATGTATGCATTTATGTATGATTAGATGACATTGATACTGGCTGGCACTCGCAGGAGAAAGACCAAGGCAATGGGATTGCTGATTAGAAACAGAAGTCCCAGAGACTGACACGGGTGCACGGCCCTTCTCAATGTCCTCGCCAACTTTTAAACTAGATAACTCCTGAGATGGGGATCCTCAAAAGTTCAAGTCTAAAAATACAGCCCTAGCTTCCTTTAACTTATTCAATTTCATTTTTATCTTATATACATGTTAAATCTCTCTGTGTCCATGTCTGTGTTTGAAAGGGGCACTCATGACATAGTACGTGTATAGAACTCAGAAGACAGGACAATTCTAGGTGTCCATACTTGTTTTTCACCTTGTTTGAGGCAGTGCTTCTTGCTCAGCACTGGTATTCCAGTCTGCCTGGCTGTTACCGTCTGGGCATTCTCCCTTCACCCTTCCCATCTTCCCACAGGAGGGCTGGGATTGCAGACACATGTTAGCACATCTGGCTTTATGTGGGTTCTCGGGAGTTGCCCAGCCTCCCGGGCCCCTTTTCCTGAATACCTAAAGCCTAGCTTGCTTTACCTACAAGGCCATCTCTTTCCAAGCATGTTTGCCTCTCAGTTTCGCAAGCTTCAGCTCAAGGTTGAGGGACCTATTTGCTTTGGGGCCTGTGCTGAGGCAGAACATCCTGATGTGAACGTGTGACCCAATTCATGGTGCCAAGAAGCAAAGGAGAAATGGGATTCTAATAGCCCTTAAAGAGAACCTCTTTTCAATGCATTCCATCTCCTAAAAGTTGCATTGCCCTCAAATACCATCCTAGCCTGAGAAACAAGCCTTTACCACACTTGGCCTTTGGGGGACATTTATCTATATCATACCATCAAGAAGTGAGACCCAACCTGGGAAGAAGCAAAGTCTCTGATGAGTCCCTGTCCTATTCCACATCCTTCCATAGGAGGCTCAACTGTATCCATCAACTACATCTTCCTCCTTCCTTCTCTTTGAACTAAAATTCTCAAAATTCTCTTCTCTTAGTTACAGATCTAGGAATGGAATGCCAGACAGCTTTCCAGGGCAAATGTACCATTTATGTTCTTAGTCCATGTGTACAGGGATTTGAATCACTCTATATTCCCCAAGATCCATTACTAAAGGTGGAGCTAACATCTCTTTAACTTACACGTGGATGTAATAGCTGGAGATGTTGAACATCTTTTCTAGTGTCCACTGACCGTTTGTTTGTTTATTTCCTAGAATAAAT
Organism: Mus musculus; assembly: GCF_000001635.26. NCBI lineage: Eukaryota > Metazoa > Chordata > Mammalia > Rodentia > Muridae > Mus > Mus musculus. Next base: position 67,413,500 of record NC_000075.6, read on the forward strand.
GCTTATTCTAGTCCTTTGTCCATTTTAAAAAATGGATTATTACTCTTTTTCTTATTAGAGTCTCAGAGTTTTTTATATATTCTAGGTACGAGACTCTGGCCAGCTGATTGGCAGTATGTTCTCCAATGCTGGAAGTTAACTAGGTAGTATCTGTCGGTGACTGAAAGTTTTGATGAAGCCCATCTCTTACGTATGTTTTCTTCACTTCTTAAGCATTCAATTCTGACCAACACAAAACCATGGAGATTTATACTTAACTCTTTTTTTTTTTTAGATTTATTTTATGTATGTGAGTTTTGTTTTCTTTTGTTTTGTTTATATAGCTCTGGTTGGCCTAAAACTTACTACCTATACCAGGTTGTCCTCAACTCAAAGAAGAATGCTTGCCTCTGTGTAGTATTAAAGACGTGAGCCACCACTCAGGGTGGTGCAGTTTTTGTTGTTGTTGTTTTTGTTTTTCTACAACTTCTATAGTTTTAGCTGGTAAAATACTTAGATCTTTGACCAATTCGCAGGTCATTTTCACATATCTCCTGGGCAGGTGCATAAACTGAATTTTCTGTATCAGTTTGTAATACTGAGCAAACAGGCTAGAGAGATGGCCCAGTGGTTAAGAGCACAGGATACTCTTCCAGGGATCCTGAGTTCAATTCCCAGCACCCACAAGGTGGTTCACAACCATCTGTAATGGGATCTGATGCCCTCTTCTGGCAGGCAGGTGTACATGCACCAGAGCACTCATACATAAAATAAAGAAACAAATTAATGATAAAAGAAACCTAAAAAACAAAAACCCTGAGCCAACAGGGCTGGGACAACAGTGCAGTTGGTAAAGCAGCACTGCGAACAACTGCTCAAGTTCAAGTCCCAGAACCCAAGTGGAAAGGCCGGGTGTGATGGCTCCTGCTGATGATCTCAGTGCTGCGGAGGTAGTGCTCACTGACTGGACATCCTCGTCTACCTGTCAATCTCCAGGCCAACCACCACCACCACCACCACCACCACCACACCAAGGTGAGCAGCTACTGGGTAATGATACCCGAAGTCAACCTCTGGCTTCCACATGCACTTCTGACTCCTACCACCCACCAAATGGCTCATAACTACCGATAAATCCAGGTCCTCTTCTTGCTTCGGAGGACTCCTGAATACACATGGTATACAACCATACATTCATCACACATCCATATACAGGTACGTCAAATAAACTTTTAAAAAGTTTCTGGACAGTATCACTATGGCTCATGTCTGCTCTCCAGCAAAACACAGCATAAAGGGTCTTAAGACACAGCCCCGCACTGTGCTCTTACAATCAGTTTGGGAATAAAGGTTCATCTCCCACTTGTTCTATCTCAAAGAATAAGTAGTTAAAGGGCAGGTCTTTCTAAGAAGTCAAGTGTCTCTCAGGCTATATCTTATATGATAAAGCCAACAGGACTAATGAAATATCCACCAAGAGGCCTAAGCTGTTTCTGACAGTAAATATGATTTTGCAGCAGTATCAATAATTGTTCTGGAAACCCTAACTCTATGTTATAAAACACCGCTTTCTTAAGTAAGCAAACAACACTTCCTGACTTTACAGGTACAGCAGGGTGACTCATGAAATTCAGAACAAAAAAGTCAAGTGTGGTGACAGATGCTTGTAATCCCAGTGATGGGAGGTGGACACAGGCAGAGCTCTAGGGCTCAGTGCTCAGCCAGCCTAGCCTAATGGGTGAGTCCTGGTCCAGTAAGAGACTCTGTCTCAAAATCCAAGGTGGATGGTACCCAGCGAGTGACCCTTGGGGTTGTCCTCACACATGTGTGTGTGCACGTGCACATACATGCAGGCCATGATGGCATATGAATGGTTTCACAGCTACAATAATTTATGTCTTAGGCCAAGATTATCAGTGGATTGTCAATAAAGGAGAAGGAAAAGTACAGCCCTTGCCTTCTTGTAAAGAGTAACTGCAACACGAGATTTAATTAGGAAAGAACTATCAATTAGCATCGCCATTAATCTTAAATTTTGTGGTGTAAAATAACCTAAGTATGCTAACAGAATTATGAAATTCTAATTTCTACACCAAGGCTATAGAAAAGGAGAATATTCATTAGTCTCTGTGTGGTTTTTGGACTCTTCTATAAAAATTTCTATTGAAAACTGAAGTCATAGCATGATTTGAATCCTAATGGATTACATTCCAATGCTAAACACTTCATCACTCCCCGTGATACCAGGCACTGAAAACATAATGCAATCCCTACCTGGAAAGAATTAACAGAGGGGGAACCAAGCCAGATAATAATTGCCTAATAAAAATCTTTTTACTCTCCAAGCGTTAACAAGATGTATTCTTAAAGAAAAAGAAAATTAGAAAAATTAGTATACTTGACACTTTAATGTAACTGTGTAATAACCAATTTTTGAAACTGGAATAAACGGAGGTGGCTCTGGGAGAGCTTAGAGACAAAACCTTTACTCTGCGTGCGGTGCGGCTCGGTCTATTTTTAAAATAATGTGTCTCCGACACAGCAGTTCAATTTTTACCTTGCCTTTAAAAAACACAAATCAATGACCTGTACCAGGATTCTGTGTCCTTGCTTATCTCTGGATAATTGCAACCATTAAATATACAACTGGATGAATTTAATGTGAAAAGGAAAAAAAAAAAAGGCCTTTGCTTACCTAATTCCCTCCTTGGCTGGTTCCCAAAAACTCACCAACTCCCTTTATCAGGGGGGGGGGGGACAAAGACAGTAAGACAGAAACAATCCCTATAAATCCTCATCCTGAAAGCAAAGGAGGCAGGGCAGAGCTCCTTCCCACCAGAAGGCAGAGGGATACAGAAATTCTAATATCTAACTGCCCTTCCTGTACATCTAAGAAGCTGGAGCATCCCCTTAAGAATACTCTTTTGCCAAGAAACAAAATGGTCTAACTACTAGAAGTGCATTAGCTCTCCCTCCTGGTAATGAAATTTTAAAAGGCATGTGCACTCTAGGCGTGGCTCGCACAGGCAGACAGAAAGCAGGATGCTTCCGGATCCTTCCACTTGCAGCCCTGACCTGGGCCTCTTTCCAGTCCCAAAGAGCAGCTACCTTCACTCCTAGCTTGAGCTGGACACCGTATAAAAAGTCTCTTTCATTGTCTCTGACTGTGTGCTAAGAGGAAACACGCTGGACATCATTCTTGAGTTAACATCTATCCTACTACACTCATCAGGCTGTTCCCTACCATGTCCACTGTCCAGCACCTGACACAAGTCACCCTGTCTTCTGTTTATTTACACATCAACTTCATATCACAGGCCACAGAGATGCCTGGTCTAGCTAAAACCTCATTTCTGTAGCTTCCACCACTGCATGCAGTGGCCTCTAAGGGATGAGTGTTTATGGACAAGGCACTGATCATCTCTGAGACTTGTAATTGAAGTAGTGAGGGCAGGTGATCTGAGGCTGACCATTATGTGAAGGTGAGCATCCTTTGTAAGAAGGGAAGAAAGTAAGAAATGTGCTAGGTGTAACTGACCTACCTCTCTCTCTCTCTCTCTCTCTCTCTCTCTCTCTCTCTCTCTCTCTCTCCACAGCCTCTTACATTATACTGTGCCTTGTATGTGGAAGTCAAATAAGTCACTCTCAGGAGTAGAACTCTGGTGGTCAACCGCTGAGGCAAGTGCCTTTATCTACTGGACCACCTTGGTGGTCATTTTAATTAATGCCTTACAATGTAGCCCTTATTGACTTCAAACTCAAGATCTCTTGCCCCAGACTCCCAAGTGTTGTGAGTGACCACACCCCATTGCCTGAGTCTGTTGTCCCAGTCTGAGTGTCATCTTTCAGGAGACAAAAGGCACATTTCAGCAAACTAGATGTGATTATTCCAGACAGGCATCGAAGGACATGTTTTGGTCTCATATACTTCTTGTTCAGAGAAAAAGGAAGAAAAGTTTCCCGACCCACAGAGAACACAGCTGGTGCTCCTACAGGGAGCACTGGTGCTGGACAGGGAGCACTGCTGACCTGTGCCTTTGCGTTGACAGCTTCAAAAGCCTGAAATGCACGATCAAGCCCTTTCACAATGTCTTGTACTTCCTATATATGGTAAAATCACACACAGACTCTTTCACATGCTGTCACCTTCAGTGCTTAGAATGAATTGGGATAAATGGTTTTGACAGTGTAGGAAGGGTCAGGCATGGTGGTGGTACATCCCTTTGATCCCAGCACTGGGAATCTCTGAGTTTGAGGCCAGTCTGGTCTATAAAGTGAGTTCCAAGACAGCCTGGGCTATATAGAGAGACCCTTTCTAACTACCAACACACACACACACACACACACACACACACACACACACACACACACACACGCGCGCGCGAGAGAGAGAGAGAGAGAGAGAGAGAGAGAGAGAGACAGCACACATATAAGAAGATACACATCATTTTTTAAATACAGAAGGTTTCACTCTGCTGTCAAGAGAGCTTCCTGCTTCCGTTTCCCAATCACCTGTGTGAACAGGCACTGAGAGTGTGTCCATCTTAACTCATGCTATCCAACTATCCGCTGGCCACTGGACAACGCGCTAGCTGAGGTTTTGTGGGGAGAATGCAATTAGATTTCAGTAGAATCTCGGGTCTTATCCAGCTCTACCTCAATGTCTGCGCCTCCCCCTACACCACATGCACAAGAGCAGCTGGCACCGCTCCCCAGCATCCATCCCCATCTGCCCATGCATTTCTGCATTGTCCAGCACAGTGGCATCAGCAGCCTGCAGCCTGCAAGTAGCTGGATTTGAAAGTCTCATCCTCTAAAAAGACAGGTGGCTTCATTTAAAATTCCTCGCTTCCTTCAGCCTCAGCCTAGGCTCTTCCAGCAAGTCCCAAAACATATGCGGGGGGGGGGGGGGTCAGGGGGGGATTTGCTGTCCTCCTCTGCCCTGGTAAGGGCAGAGGGAGGCTTGTTATTCCAGGCAGCTGATGGCTTCCTCCTGGCCCTTTCCGCAATGCCTCATTCAAACACAATGAAGCTGGTATCACTGAGTCTGGCTCCCAGAAGGCACTGCTTCCCTTTTTGAGAACCATGACCTCTTACCTTTAATTCATATACAAGGATGATTTAATTCAGTCTCTGGTACTGAAAAGTCTCCAGCTGACCCTGAAATACCCAAAACCTGCTCATACTCTGGTAGAGGGGGCTCTGCTCCAGGCCAGGCCAGTGGGAGGCTCCAGGTGTGATTGGCACTGACTCCAGCTTTGAGGGAGTTTTCTCCTAACTGGTTCATTTGAGCCTCCTCAGTAACCAGGAAAGTAGGTCAGCAGCCTGAGCCACAGTCCAAAGCCTGGTGTGCTAATGAAGAGTTAAGCCCCACAGTTCAGTGGGTTTTGCTAGATACAGGCAGTGACATCTGTACCTGTGTCCTTCTGCTACTGTCCCTACCCCTGACACACATTCCCAGAAGCCTTGATTTTCAGCACAATAACACGCTTTTACCCCACATTATGGAGTTGTCACATAAACCCAACAGGGGTCTGCTAGGCAAGCAGGAAAAAGAAAGCAACCTAAGATGCCATTGGTGCATACAACTTCCAGGTCGCCAAACTCAGGCAGACCAAAGCAGCAGTCTCTGAGAAAGATGGGCTTCATCTTCCATACATGCACTTCTCCTTTATTTGGTCAACATATATGATATTAATGTGATGCTTTTAGTCTTCAAGTTCACATTTTAAGAACCCTGCTGTAGGACAGGGGAGATGGGTGTTCTAGTTTGCTTTACTGTCTCTGTGATAAAACATTAACCCCAAACCAACTTGGGAGGAAATAGGTTTACTTCAACATATTTGTTATAGACGATCCTTGATGGAAACCAGTTAGAAACTTGAAGCAGAAACCAATGGAGGAAATGTGGCTTCATGGCTTAGTCTCCACTGGCTCATGCTCAGTCATCACTCATACAATCCAGGCCCACCTGCCTAGGTGTGGCACCGCCCACAGTGGGCAGAGCTCTTCTATATCCAGTAACAATTAAAAACATGCCTCAAAGACATCCCCACAGCCAATCTGCTTAAGGGAATTCTTCAGCTGAGGTTCCTTCTCCCAGGTGACACTAGGTTTATGTCAAGATGACAGTTGAAGTTGCCTGTGACAGTGAATAAAGCGCTTGCTGCACAAACCTGACGCACTCAGTTCAGATCCCTAGAATCTGCAGTGCATGCTTCTGCAGCTGCAGGACTCCTAGGGTGACAGGAAGAACTCTCTGGAAGCTCCTGGGCCAGCTAACCTAGCATATGCAGCGGACAAGATAATTCCCATCTCAAACACGGTGGAAGGAAAAGGCCAAAGCACAGGCTATCTCCCCAGCCCCCCACTTTCCTGTAGTCTTGACTTCCATCCTGTGCTTGTATACATAGCTGCTTTTTCCTCGCCCACTTCATAGACACTTTCACATCGTACACGGTACTACGGAGGAACCAAGTCAGCACTCCAGTGAGCTAAGAAAAATATTCCAAAACATCACGACAGTTCAGCGGGGAGAAAGCTGCAAAGCTGACCCACCTCTCCCCTCCCTTTTCCTCCTCAGTAACTATTCACCTCTGACCCCGCGCCCGCAGAGCCAGCCTGAAGCCTTGAAGTATCAGTGATGCAAGCCGGAGCTGCTATGCCAAAGCTAGCAGGTAGCACAGGCTCACATCTGTCCAAGGTGAGACTTCAAAGTCCCTTGGACCTGAGTACTCTGCCCTCTGCAGGGATCCAAAAAGGGGTAGTGGTATATTCTGTCATGTGGCAGGACTCTTAGAACACTACTGTAACTGCTCAACTTGTAAGAAGAGCTATATTCCAAGGCAGCAAGGTCCAACTTTCTTAAACTTAGCACAAATATGGAAACATGTGGCTATATATAAATAACATGTTAAATCACGATTTGAGTCAAACTATGGGCCTCCCTCTATTTCATGAAGCACAGAATTAAGTTAGGCATTGAAAACCAACACCACAGATCATCTGTGAGTAGACTACAAAGTTGGTATGCAGCAATATCATGAACCAGTTGGGGCAAGGGCCTTCAACACACATTTGTGTTCCTACAAGAATAAAAAGATCCTGTCAGAGCCCTAACTCTGTAGTCTATGATACAGTGAAAATTCTGGACCTTAGCTATCATACCACTGAGAGCAAAACAAACATTGTAATGTCCCAAAGAACTAAGAGAAATAGACCCAACATTAAAGAATGTAAGGACCACTCTTCAATGACAGTAAATCTACTGACCATGAACGTTGATAGCCCAGGTAGCCCACTAGTCTCACTGTCTCACTAGACTTTTCAAAAGGGGGGGGGCAAATGCAAAAGAAATGGAAAAAGTCAACATGCTAAGAAGAAAATAATTTATTTTATGTGTACTAGAGTCCTGCCTACATGCATGTATGCACACCAGAGACAAAGAATTAAAAGATGTATATTGTGAACTTTTGGCCAAATAATATATGAACAGTAACTCCAGAGTGGACTGGGACTGTTCCTAATGGTAGTCTCAGCTGCTCTTGGCACAGACTAACTATGGTTCAAACTTTAATTTAGCTACATGGCATTCACACTGCACAAAGACTTGTTGTTCCATAAAAGAATCAGAAATCAGTAGCAATAATTATCCTGTATCGATCATCACGTAAGGTATAAAAGCACCAAAAACCTCACATTGCATCCCATGAAAAAATTATGATTATGTTCTGCAAATCTAAAAAAGGAAGAAATCAGGGCTGGAGAGGATAGTTCAGCAGTTAAGAACACTTGCTGGTTTTGCAGAGGACTTGGGTTCAATTCCCATCATCCACAAAGTAGCTGACAACCATCTGTGACTCCAGTTTCAGAGGCTCCAAAGGCCTCTATTGGCCTCTATATGCATCAGGCAAGCACACAGTATAAGGATGTATATACAGGCACAGCACTCATGCACATAAAATAAAAGGAAAGTGAACTTGCAACCAATTATCTTAGCAACACAGCAGAAGTGGACCTGCTTGGCTTTGCTCAGGGTAACAAACACATCCACAACAGCTGGATGTGTAAGAGAGAGAGGCTACCTTTCCCTGTGACTTAGGAGCTATGCATGCCAATTATATAGGGCTCTCCTCCCCGTGGGTGGGTGGGTGTTGGTGTGGGGGGGCGGGCTCTTGCCAGAAGATGATCTTAGGTTGTTTATTGGGTGCCACACACCTAGTTTTTTTGAGAAAGGGTCTCTTACTGGTCTGGAGTTCATCAAGTAGGCTATAATAGCAAGCCAGGAAGCCCCAAAGATTGGCCTATCTCTCCCTTCCCAGCACAGGGATTATAAGCATGTAGTACTACAGCTGACTCTATATTTTCCTTTCCTTTCCTTTCCTTTCCTTTCCTTTCCTTTCCTTTCCTTTCCTTTTCTTTCCTTTCAGAGTCAGGGTTTCTCTATATGTCCTGGCTATCCTAAAACTTACTACAAATGCCATGCTAGCCCCAAACTCAGAGACTCACCAACCTCTGCCCCCATCCCCCCCCAGTGCTGGGATTAAAGATGTGTTGGTCACACCTGAGTGGTTTTTTTTATTTACTAGGAATTGAACTCAGGTTCTCATGCTTGCAAAGCAAGAATTTACCAACCCCAGCATCTTTCCGCATAGTTTCTGTTTTTTTTCCTCTCAAACAATATATTTTGATATATTTCCCTCTGCAAAATCCTCCCACCTCCCTATTCACCCAACTTTATGGTCTCTCTGTTTGTATGTCTCTGTCTCTCTTTGTCTCTGTCTCTCTCTCTCTCAAAAGAAAAGCCACAAAAAAAGCCACACAAATGAGCAAAATACTCATAAGAAAAAAATGCCAAGACACTACAAAATGAAACAAAAAAGCCCACCCCCCAATAAAATAAAATAAAAGCCATAGAATTCATTTTCTGTTGGCCTGCCCTGAGTCTGTTCACAATGCCATAGAAAATCACCTACAAAATTATTCTAGAGTGGCGAACACCATTCAGTTAATGGGCTCAGGGTACCCAAACCTAAAAAGCTTTTGTATTAATGGACAGAACAACGTTTTGTTGAGTTCTATTCTAGCACAGGGTTCAGTTAAAATCCCCAGCTCCCCAACAGTGATTCCATGTGGGTATTAAATAAAGAAAATCCACTTAGTGAATGCCCATAAAGAATGGAGGCCATATTGGTCATCATGCTGATTAGCCCTGTCTGCTTCAGGATGGGCGACGGGCTGGCGCTCAGAGCCAGCTGTGCAGGGTCCACAGACGGAGACGATGGGCAACATTGACAACCTCCAAGCAATTGGTCTGGGCAGTGATGGATGCTCTGTGGACAGCGTGTAGTGTTCTTAAGGATATAGAACTGTCAGAGAGAAGCCCAAACTCCATCTTCCCTTATTAAGACAAAACTGGATTGTCTGTGATACAGTGCAGGGCTGGGGAAGCTTTCATCCCTTATTTCCAACACAGGAAAAATAACACAAACAAGAACATCATTTGTACATCACGAAAAGGGCTTCCCAGATGAAGCAAATGGAGATGTCTGAGATGGAGATTATAAAATGCTATCGTCTACATTTTATATTAAGAACAGGAAATATACAATCTTCAGTAAGCACAAGTGAAAATTATGTAACGACTAAGCTATTTACATTGTATGAGGTTGTAAGATGAAAGAGAAAACATGGCTACCGCTGCATTCCACTGTGCATATAAAGGTATACATGTGTAATGGATGACCAACTACAACAACTACCTGATCTGTAGTTAAATGGCAGAAATCGGAAAATCCCTCCCCAACATTCAAAGATTGCATCCACACACTAATGCCCTTCCCCATTTATTTCTGTAGCCTTAAATATGACCCAGGTGGGAGCGGGTGTTGGAGAGACGACTCAGCAGTTATGAGCATTGGTTACTCTTCCAGAGGACCCAGGTTTGATTCCTTGCATAACATATATAACTCTTGTTCCAGGAAACTTGACACTCTCAACTGGCCTCCCTGGGTACCAGGTATGCACACAGTACACAGCCAGACAACCAGGCAAAACACCTATCCACATAATTTAAAATAAATAATTTTTAGCCAGGCATAGTGGCACATGCCTTCAGTGTCAGCACTCAGGAAGCGAAAGCAGGCAGATGTCTGAGTTCGAGACTAGCCTGGTCTACAAAGCAAGTTCCAGGATAGCCAGGAATTCACACAGACAGCCTGTCTAAAACAAAACAAAACAAAAAAAAACAAAAAACAAAAAACTAACTAAACAAACAAACAAACAAAAAGTTTTTAAAAGCCCTAGTAATGGATTCCCTGTAGGACTGACTACAAGTGAGTCATTTTTATGTTCTGACTCTTAGTTTCCAAATTAAGACTCAGAATAATTTCGCTATTAACAATCTTGAGACCAAAAGGCTATACCAAGGAGTCAGTTAAGTCAAGTAAGGGATTCCTGTTAGAACACAAACTCAGAAATTCTTCCTGCCTTCCTTCTAATGCCCAGCTACCCAGAGGCAGTCCCTTAGACCCCAAATGGCCAGGTTCAAACAGGACACATCCTGGGTAGGGGAGGAGCCTGTGGCTTTTAATTCTGAACACAAGCACAGTCTTCCTAAATGTACACAAAAAACATGTAACGCTTGCTGAGTGGTTCTCTACTGCAAATTGGTTTCATTTCCCCAGCCCGTCTGTGTTGGGAGGCCCTGCTGATGAAACGCTGGAGATTCTCTGTGGAGGCACTGCCCAGCTTTCGACATCCCTTCTCACCGCCTGCTGGCACCACTGCTTTGGAGATGGAAGGTTCCATCTACACTGAGCCAATCCCTCCACGGTCAGGGAGTGCTCAACAGCAAATAAGAGGACCCCTGATCCAAGAGATGCAGCCAAACAGCATCATGTTTAAGTTCAAGACAGCAGGAACCAATCATGTCAGGACCTCTGTCACCACTTCCTGTGACCTCATCACTGCTGCATAATTGCATTTCACAGCATGAAGAGCTGGTCGGTTCAGTGTGCAGTTCAGAACATGGGGTAGGGAACAAAAAGAGGACTGGATCGGTACCTCAGGAATCTGTGTCCTTTCTACTGAGCTGAAAGTTGCTTGCCCGCCCCACCCCCAACCCCCCACCCCTGCACACAACCTTTTCTTGCTCTCAGTGACTATGCTTCAACTTCACTTCCTCCTCATCCTGACGTCCTGAGCTAATGCCTCAAATGTCCACTGAACTAAAAGAACATGGCTACGCAGCACCATCCTACACTCTTCATAGAAGTTGGTGATGCCCTGAATGAATCATTCAGACAGGTAACAGAGAACAAATAAATACCTCAGAGGTGCAATTGGTTCTTAAGTCCTCCAGCGGGACAGGGATGGACAAGTACTGGTGGGTCTACGGAACTGGAAATTTCACTTTGATGGAACAACAGGTGACAGTCAGCTATGCCAGTAAGTTTTCAGTCTTCCTAATGTTGCGACCCTTTAATACAGTTCCCCACACTGTGGTGACTCCAACCATAAAATTATTTTATTTTTTTAAATAACATAACTCTTTTGACTTTTTTCATAAGAATTATTTATTTATTTTATGTATATGAGTACATTGTTGCTGTCTTCAGACACACCAGAAGAGGGCATTGGATTCCATTGAGGATGGTTGTGAGCCGCCATGTGGTTGTCTGGGAATTGAACTCAGGACCTCTGGAAGAGCAGTCAGTGCTCTTAACCGCCATCTCTCCAGTCACCTCATAAAATTACTTTCATTGCTACTTCATAACTGTAATTTTGCAACTGTTGTAAATACCTGCTCTGTAGGATACCTGGCCTCTGTGAAAGGATTTTTCTGACCTCTAAAGGGGTCAAACCCTACAGGTTAAGAACCACTACTGTAGACACTTCACAAAGTGTAAACTTCTTCCAGGAGTATAGGATTCGGCAAATCTCTGTTGGCCATATTGGCATTGGTTCTAAAAAGACACAAAAACAATCCAGAAGTCTGAAATCTGGCTCTGGCCAAACTATCTTCCTCTCTTTCAGGTTCTAGAAGTTTCAGCTTCACATGACAGCTTACTGTGTGTCTGGAACCCAGTCACTGCCATGAAGAGACACCCTCACCTGTTTCAGTCCATCCTTAACTGATTATAACTGCCAAAAAGCGATTTCCAAATATGGTCATATTCTGAGCTGCTGGGCAGATATGAACTTAAGAGGAACACCATTTAACCTGCCACACTGTTAACAGAATGCCAAGTGGGACGTATATGGCGAGAATTATCTTGGTATAAAATTATTTTGCCATTGTAGATGTCAATATGGAGGTATCCCAAAACAAACTAACAAAAACAATGGATCATCCATATGACCCAGCTACAGCACTCCAAGTCACATCACTGAGACACCTGCATATCAATGTTTACTGTGCCAGCATCCATAAAAGCTAGAATTAACCTAGGTGTCCAAGAACAGGAAAACAGATAATATAGAATATGTATACCATAAAGAATGAATGCATGCTGTTTGTAGGGAAATGATGCAACTGGAGATCGTATTAAATGCCTCATCTCATTAGTGGTTCCCAGATTCTATACAGCTAGAACCCTGCCTGTCTGCCCCTCTCTGTGCATGCCACTCACATGCATTAAGGAGAAGTAAAACTATCTAGAAAGCTCGAGGTTAAAAAGCTCCAGGGGAGTAAGAGGTGCTCACAGACTCAAAAATCAAAAACACAATGTACAAAAGCACTTACAAATACTATTTGATGTAGATTTACAAAGATTAGGAAACTATCTATACATAACCATCCCTGAAACTGGGGAGCAGGGCATGTGAGTGCCCTCCTATCAGGAGAAGAAGTAACAGTGAGAAAGAGAAAGCAGAATAATGGATGAGTCCATCCCAACAGCTCCCCCACTCCGACCCATCCCTGCAGGAGTGGATCTCAGCCACCAGAGCCAAGCACAGTAAATCAATGACAGTTTCCAGGAGAACTGTGTACTGCTGTCATCCTTCCTGCCGCTCCAACCTAAGGAGATTTGTAGCCAACATGTATGGCTTTTCTCTCTTTTTAAATCCAGATTCATTGCTTTGCTCAGTTAAAAAACAGGACATTCTGGCACCCAAGCCACACTCATTAATCCAAACCGAGAGCCAAAAACCTGAACACAGCAAAGGCCACAGCTAAATGCTAATGTGCTTTCCCTGAGCCATTGTACAAAAATTAAGAACTCAACTCTTCAATCCTAGAAACCATTCTTTACGTCATGAGTCTGCTGTGGAGCCACAAGGCCCTTTCGGAGAGGGAATGTTATGTGCACTGGGCTTGCTCCTTACTAGAACTTTCTTCCGTACATACAAAGCCAGGAAAGGTTTTTCTACACCTTCAGCCCAATGTTCCACTCTAAAAACAGCAGGAACTTTCAGAAAAAAACCTTTAACATCTACATATTTTCTGGGCATCATCAGAGAATCAAAAAGCATTTGCAAGAAGGAACTCATGGGAGACTTGCCTCACGTGGCTGGTTCCCCTCTGCAGTTCCTCCAGAGATGGAGGGAGATAGATGCAGGCCACTCTACGCCTGAGTCAGAGCAAATAACACAGAGTCAGCACCCAGGGTTTCCATACAAACTCAGCCCCTCCTTCAACACTTCTTCAGTATATGTGAGCGCCTTTCACCAAACACCCAGCTCACAGCCTCCATAGCCTGGCCCTTTGACCAGGAGTTTCCATGAAGGGTCCTTTAGGAGTTGCACAGTTTTTTGCCTATAACAGGTATATGAATCTGTGGGCAGCCTTTGCTAGCTAGAAAGGCTGTGGGAAAGGTACAGAATGGGAAGGGGGTGGAATAAACATAACATCTTAAAGTTTATGCTAGGAAACACTCAGCGAATTTGGACATGTTTCTGTTAGAACTTAGAAGATGGATGGGTGACAGCTTAGTTGATGAAGTGCTTGCCACACAAACAAAAGGAGCACATCATGGTGTGTGCTTGTATCCCAGAGCTGGGGAGGTGGGGAATATGCAGATTCCTGGGGATGAATGGTCAGCCAGACTAGACTACTCAGTGAGTCCCAGAAACAAGAAGAAGAAGAAAGAAGAAAGAAGAAAGAAGAAAGAAGAAAGAAGAAAGAAGAAGGAGGAGGAGGAGGGGGAGGAGGAGGAGGAGGAGGAGGAGAAAGAAAGAAAGAAAGAAAGAAAGAAAGAAAGAAAGAAGAAAGAGGAAGAAGAAAGAAAGAAGAAAGAAGAAAGAAGAAAGAAGAAAGAAGAAGAAAGAAGAAAGAAGAAAGAAGTAGTAGTAGTAGTCGTTGTCTCAAAAGATGAGGCGCCTGGCTCCTGAAGAACAAATCCCAATACTGATCTCTGCCCTCCACACATATGTATACACATGCATTTGGTCATACAGGTGTACTATCACCCCCTCCCCCAAAGACACACATAATAATAACAATAATAGCACACACAATATACACCAAACCATCCAAATAAAGTGAGATGAAGGAAGATGAGAGAAAAATCCAGACTAAGTTGCAAATTCAATATAATACTGTAAAGTGTTTTTCAGTCTCTGATTGGACCTGGCTGACTCAACGGGCCAAAAGTCTATCTTATACTCTCCTAAAGGATGACTGCAAAGACACTGGGCCGCTACCACAGTTATTTCTCAGAAAGAACTCTGCCTGAATACAGAGAACTCTGCTCTTGGTCTCACACTTTCCATGCTATGGAGAATGTTGCTTCTCAACACTAAGTGGTTCCTTTGTGTCAGTTTCTCCAACACCTCTCTCATATAAGCAACTAAATGTATGAGTTCAAAAAAGAAACAAACAAAAACCAACCAAGCAAACAAAAAACCTTGAGAGTGGCAACACCCCTGGAGAACCACTCGCCACAGCAGACACTGTAAAAGGATTAGCACAAGCTACAGAAGCTTCTGACTGGGGAGTCCCAGGGTTGAAGCTGGGATGCAGCCATGTGAGACAGCCTCTGATGGGTTCGATGGTCAGCACAGGGCACGCTTGCCAGAGCATGGCATGGGAAAGCAGAGGCACGCCGCCCTGCTTCTGCTACACTCAAGCCTCCTTTCTTCAAGTCTGAGCATAGTTCTTCATAACCCTACGGTCCTTCTCAATGGCAAGTGTGTGTCATAGCATACCAGATCAGGAAGGGAAGCCACCAACATTTCCTAGCCAGACCAAAAAGCCCAGAAGAAGATCACCGAGAGGAAGAACCCAAGACAGGGTTCCGGGTTCAGCCCTGGTCACCCGCTACTAGAACTTTGAACTCACCCACATCCAATGGTGTTGGCACCCAGTTGGCTCAGCTAACTTAAGCCTCCGGCTCAGACACTGCAGCTGCTTTATGATTGTCTCAAAATGCATAAAGCACTGGGCTAAAAATAAAGCAGCTGACCCAGGCCTGATAATGCTGTGCACGGGATTTTCAATGGGCAGTCCAAGTTGTCTGAGCATTGGAGCCCCACACTCAGTCTCAGCCCTGACGGTGACTTTTTAGAGGCGTGGCGTCTGGGGTGGTCAGATCATCCTTTTCAGAGCAGTGAGGAAAATCGCATGGGAAGACACCTGCATTCAGGAAACACCTACTGCTCTGCAGAGCTGGTCTAGATGGCACAGATCGCACTAGCCACAGGCTGAATTCAGGAGGCTGTGCTGGCTTTTTTTTTTCCTCCATCATTATTATTTTAAATCTAAATCATTTATTTGTTAATTTAGCTATGTGTGTGAACAGATGGTTGGTGTATGTACACGAATGGGTGGATTTGAATTCATGTGGCAGGTCCTCCTTCTACTGCCTTATACCCGCTCATTCAGAGGCAGGGTCTCCTCCTAAATCTCAGCTCGGCTGGAAACCAGCGCGTCCGGCTATTTCTGGCTGCTTTGGAAGGGGAAGAGGTACAGATGTGCACCCTACAGCTTATTAGTGTTGAGTGATGGAATCCAGCCCTCATGATTATGCAGCAAGCATTCTTAACTGCTAAGCCATCTCTCCAGGCCTGTGCCGATTTTTTTTTAAAGTGACGTTTATTAAGTGCTTTCTAAGAAAAGGAGAAGACAACAACAACAACAAAATCTCAGACTAGATTTTTAAAAAAGCAAAAGGATTTTTAGGAGCGGGTAAATACCATGATGTTAAGAACCAACAACAACAAGAACAGCAACAAAACAAATGTCCACATGAGCTAACAGAAGCTCCATCCACGATCCCCAGGGAGTTACCCATCAGCAAGGAAAGCCAGGGATAAGCGTGCAGTGCTGCAGGAATGAGTCATAGACCATCAGGAAATATGTGCAACAGAAAAGAATACGATGAAGAATAAAGGCATTGTAGAGGTGTAAAATTGATTGTCACATAGTAAAAGCCACTTATAAAGTTAGAAGAAACCCAAGTTCTTACTTGCCAGGGGCACATTTATCTAGGGAAGGCACAGCGCCTGGAGGAGGACTAATATTCATAGGTGTGGATATGTGATGAGCCATTCTGAAGAAGAACTTTGTAAATAAAAACAATGCAGAAGACAGGCACAGTGGTGATGTCTTCGATCCCAGCACTCAGGAAGCAAAGGCAGAGGCAGGGGCAGGGAGATCTCTGTGAGTTCAAGGCCAGCCTGGTCTACAGATTGAGTTCCAGGTTAATAAGAGATAGACAGTGAACCCCTGTCACAAAACAACAACCACAAAGCGCAAGAAGGGAAGTCAGAGACACTGCAACACAAAAGTGGAAATGGCCTTTAAGATGGCTCGGGGATTAAAGGCATTAATGACAAACATATAAACTTCAGTTTGATCCCCAAACCCACTAAAAAAGAAAGGAAGGAGCCAGCTCCACAAGCCTGCCCCCCACCATGCACCCTATGTCAAGTGCATGTATACATAACATTCAGACACAAACAATGACTATAATAAATACATTTCTTTAAAATTTACCTAAGGTAAAACCAATGCAAATGAAGACAGAAGATAAGCAATGGACTCTAGAAACATTTTTATAGACTCTGGCTCAAGGTTACTATCAGAAAGATGAAGTCAAGAAGAAAAGGAAGAACTCCGCAAGAAACTATGACAAATACCCTAATATAAAACAAGGAATCCAAAAAAAACTTTAATAGTATCGGTGGAAATGTTAAAAAAAATAAAATAAACAGACCAAAGGTCAACTTCAGTCAGATCTTCCAAATGTAAACTCGAGAAGACATTTTCCATGCAGACAGTAGGGGTCTGAACACTACCACACTGACAAGAAAGACAGGGTAATGAATACCTCCCTCCCTCTTGAGCAAGCATGAGCTTTTTGGCAGTCAATATGACCATATTCTTTAAGAGTTGTAAATGTGGTTTCATTCTTGACTGGTTATTTCAAGACAGGTCTTATTCTATATTTAGAGATAAGGATGGATGCTTGTGTTCCAGGATGTTTACCACTGTTTTGTTCCTGCCCAAGATACTAAAAAGTCTAAATTACTTTCTGCACGCATGCAGATATACACATGGATGAAAAGAAAGCTCATCTGTCTCCACTTCTAAAACACTGGCAAAAACAGCTTCAAAGAAAAATGGTTTATTCTGGCTCAGAGTTCAAGGTACAACCTATCATCCCAGGGAAATCAAGGCAACAGGAGCCAGGAGCTTGAAGCATCTGCTTACATGGCATCAACAACAAGGAAGCAGAAAGTGGTGAATGCATATTCCCTTTCTCTATTTATATAGTCTAGGATCCCAACAAGGGAATGGTGCCACCCACAGTGGACAGGCCTTCCCATGTTAATTAATGCAATTAAGATAACTTCCCGATAAAGGTGGCCAGAGGCCTGTCTCCCAAGTGATTCTCGACTTGATTAAGCAAATAGCCAGTCTATCAAAACATGTCAATAAAGGCATATTTTCTTTAGATTCTGGCTCTATAAAAGACTTATAATGTGCTTTGTTTCAGTTTCTTGCCATGTATATATTCTGTAGATAATCTCATTACTCAACCTATTCTTTACTACCTTGGCAAATTAAAAGGCACCCTTGGGTGAGTGGTCTTTGCCCAATACTTAATAATAGGCCTACTGGGCCACAAACAGTTATACTCCTTAAGTAATCTTACATCTAAATATGGAATGGACCAAGATTATGGATAATTTTTAAAATTGTTGTTGGTGTGAAAACTCAGCAAAAGTTTTGGAAGATGCTAACCAACCAACAAATAAAAACTAAAAAAAAAAGAAAGAGAGAATTTAATAAACACTCAAAGAAGCTTCCTATACATTCCCTTTTCATGTTGAAATCGACATCTTACGAAGAGAAGTGATAAAGAAGGAAAGAAAGCACGAGAACGTTTCTACTTAAATCCAAAACAGAAATGACTTAGATTTGCCGCTACCAACTGAAAGTCTATGGAGACACATCATCTTGCGTTACTATAATGGTGAATTATACAATCAATACAATAATTACAAAAGCTTTTACCTGCCACAGAGGACTTGATCAAAAAGGTCATTCATTCAAAGCCTCTCAGACATACCACTTCAGACAAAAACATCTAATAAGGCATTGTGAGTTCAGAAATTAAACAACAGTTAATCAATTATTGACTCAAATGTTTCCTGGAGTTGTCTGAGGAACTTTTCTGCTGTAGTAAAATGTTTTTTTGTTTTTTTTTTTTTTTTTTTTTGGATATAGTAGTCTTTTTTTTTTTAAGCATTAAAATATGAAGGGTATATAAGAAAGTGCCTAGAAAGTACATGTATATTCTTGAGAAATTACTGTGTCAAGAGAGTGAGCACAGCCATGCACTCCTTAAAACTCCACTGTGCCTCTTTATAATGCCTTCTCCCAACCTTCCCTTCCACTATCCACAGACAACAACTTGTCTACTTCCTGTCTCTGTTCACCCATTTCTATGTTTGTGGAATTTTATACACAAGTAATTGAATAGCATAGACTCCCCACTGGAGAAGGCAGGAGGAATGTGACTTTGCTCACTCAGAATAATTATGTTGAGGCTGGCCTCTGTTCCACAGACAGACGGCCTGCTTGATTTATGGCCAGGTCTTATTCCCTTGAATGGATCCAGTACTTTATTTTCCTTTTTCCTATAGTGCCAAGTTTGGGCTATTAAAGATAAGATGCACGGTAATGTGTGCATACGCTCAACAGTCTGTCTTTGTTACTCATGTGTCTCCCAAGGCCAGAGCTTAGGTCTCTCTTGGGTGAATGCTGATGGGGAGCCTGGCAGGGAAACATGGATGGGGGTATGCTCCACTTACAAGATGACAAAAAATGTATTCCAGAGAGGTTGCACTTTTCTACGTCCATGAGCAGTGCCTCAGCTCCCCAGTAAGCCAGGTGCGTGCTTTCTAGAACACAGGGTCCCTTAGATGCCGGTTAGTTTTTGCCAAATTAATGTCAGCTGGGTATAAAGACCTTTAATTCAGAAGATGCCTCCATAGAATTGTCTGTAGGCAGATTTGTGGGGAATTTATTTAGCTAATGATTGATGGGGAAGCCCTATCCCATTGTGTGGGTAGGTGGTTATGAGCTGTATAAAACGGAAGCTACCAGTGGAGAGTGGGGGATAAGGGT
This sequence comes from Mus musculus, assembly GCF_000001635.26. Taxonomy (NCBI): domain Eukaryota; kingdom Metazoa; phylum Chordata; class Mammalia; order Rodentia; family Muridae; genus Mus; species Mus musculus. Next base: position 67,433,058 of record NC_000075.6, read on the forward strand.
GTGTGTGCTTGCTGGATTTATGGCAACCTGACACAAAATGTAGTCATTTGAGAGGAGGGAACCTCAATTGAGAAAATGCCTCCATAAGATCAGGCTTTGGGCCAACTAATAGAGCATTTTCCTAATTAGTGATTGATGTGGGAAGGCCCAGCCCATTTTGGGTGCGCTTTCTTCTGGACTGGTGGTCTTGGGTTCTGTAAAACACACACACACACACACACACACACACACACACAGGCTGAGCAAGCCATGAGGAGCAAGCCAGTAAGCATCACTTTTCCATAACTTCTGCATCAGCTCCTGCCTCCAGGTTCCTGCCTTGTTTGAGTTCCTGTCCTGGCTTTCTTAGATGATAAACAGAGATATGGAAGTGTAATCAGAATAAACCCTTTCCGCTCCAACTAACTTTTAGGCCACAGTGTTTTGTTGCAGCAACAGAAACCCTAAGACAATGGGGTAGACCAGTTCAGCCCCTAACTCCAGTCTTGCTCTGCTACTCTTGGCTCTTCCCTCAGGGACAGACTGTGATGGGGACACATGAGCCAAATAAATTCATTTTCCTCCAAATTGCTTCTGACCATGGTCTTTATCACAGCAACCAAGGTAGGACACCTTTCTACCTAACCCATACAAAGTACATGCATCCTGCTTATCCCACATGGGAACTGAAACACTGGCCATTAAGGTGCATTTTAAATCTCTGTCCTCTCCCTCTGGGACAGGCCATAATGAAAAGCAGCAATGCTTATGAATAAGAACAATCGTGTGCATTTACCAAGTGTCCTTGCTGTGTCCCATTGTGCACAGTTCATTTTAAACCCCTACATCAACCCTGTGAGGGTCAACTTCATATGTGCAGAAACCAAAAACAAATAAATTATTCCTGGGCACTAACGCATATGCTGCAGAGTCAGAGTTTAAATACAGAGCCCTGGCCTGGGAGACTGCTTTCTTGGAAAAGTATGTGTGCAAACACAAGGACCTGAGTTTGGGTCCCCAGCATCATCTAAAAGCCAGACTATGTGGCCTATGAATATAATCCCAGCAGTCGAGGAAGAGGTGGGGGATCCCTGGAACCTCCCCCTCCCCCCTCCTCCAGAAGCCACCCTAACCAACTGATGAGCTTTTCTCACAAGTAGGATGTAAAGCCAGATATAGTGGCACATGTCTTTAATCTTAGAATTTGGGAGGCAGACACAAGATGATATCATGTGAATTTGAGGCAAGCCTCATGTACATTTCCAGGCCAACCTGGGTTATATAGCAAGAACCTTTCAAAAGGAAAAAAAAAAAGTGAGGAGCTATTGAGGAAGATGTTGATATCAACTCTGGATCCACCCACATAAACTTGTACACATGCACACACAGAACCACAGAAAAGGAAAGCAATAGCTAGACAGACTGGCAGATATAAAGACAGATAGAGATGACGGATGGCTGGATGCAGAAGCCAGAGCCTACCTATATCCATTGTTATTGCCCACATATAACTAAATGTTACTGACCACACAAAACTATGAACTATTTCTAACACATCTTTCCAGAGGACATTAATTTGGAACCAGTAAGTAGGAGACGAGACATGAACAAGGAAGGCCAGGCATAGCATTCTGAGCTGAGAATTCAGATCAAATGATAATACATTCTTTGAATGTCAACAGCTCCATCATATACTGTTATCAGAACACTGCCAAAATGGACATTGACTACATTGATCCAGTGGGTATGAACTACTCAGTATAAAATCAGTCCAAAAAAAAAAAAAAAGATTAAGAAGGCATTATTTTAAAAGGGGGGGGGGGAATCAAACCTATTTTTAGTAGAGCACTTTGTCAGTAGGTAAGAGAAAATAAAATACAGAAGAATCCTACAACCAGGCAGATTCATTATCCACTGTATCTCAGACTGCTGCGGTTTTACAGAATCCAATCCAGTTACTAAAAGGCTTCTATAAAGGCCCAGGACTGAAAGATAACCAGGTCAGTAATTGCATTATATTTTTTAAAACTTCTTGGCATCTACTGCCAGTTTTAAAAGCATAAAAATATAGAGGGTCATTGTGCGGCCACTTCCCCGTCTAGAGAAATTCTGCGAGCACAGTAGAGGGGACCATGGACCACACTTGCATTAAGGGGAAAGTAGGGAAAACAGCTTTTCCCAGAAGCAGCCACAGACTGTGACATCGACCGCGTTACCCAAACTATTGATTCATAATCAAAAGGAGAGCAAGGTTGGAAAAAAACCAATCAGTATCTCCCCAGAGCACTGACAAAAGGGAGGGGACTGCTCTATTAGCAACATCATGTACATGGAACAGGATCTTGAGGTGCAGGGGGAGGGGAGCTATTCAATGACAGGGCTGGGGACAGGCGTGTGTTGACGGTGACAGGGCCCAGACACAAAGCAGAAAAAAGGAGAACTCTGCTCCAATCTGGAGTTTGGAATTAAGCTGGGGAAAGAGGCTACCATTGAGAGTAAAATGCCAGGCTCTGAACTACAGGCATTCTTTGAATCTTTGCTAAACATTAAGCGCTGACATTAGCTAGGCAGGGTTTCTTTTAATCCTCACTAAAGCTCAGTGAGGCAGCCACAGCCCCACTCTTCTCCCTGCAAAGCACTGCGCCAAGTGGGCAAGGTTCTGTAACAGGCATCTGGCCAGCCTGTAAGCAGCGGGGTGGGAACCCAAAGTTGTTCATCTTTACTGCTGGGCTGCAGAAACTCCACAGCCCTGAGAAAGGACAAAGTGGTGAGGGACTGGGAGGCTTCCCATGGGGGAACAAGGATGTGAGCTTGCAGGGAAACTAAGGGACGGGAGCTAGCCAGAGAATTACAGAAGATGACTTTACTCCTCAGCTGAGCAGCCATGCCTCAGAGGACGGAGCAACAGGACGCTGACAAATGAAGTTCACAGACATTCACCACTCACTGCACAGGCACTCCGGTTACCCAGAAATGCTGTGTCAGACATGGCCCATATACTGTTCCCTTGACGACCCCAAATTCTGAGAATCAACAGGTATTGGCCTCTACAAGCTCTGAGACTTTAATTTGTTCTCTTACATTTATTTGAAAGCTATGTAAATACAAAAGGCTTCATGAATGTGTTGATCACATACATGTGAAATGGGATTAACAAAGCAGCAATGTGGTAAAACATAACCATAGCTCTCTTGCTTCTCACCTCTATCGTCCCTCCCTGGGCAACTCAGCCTCAGTGTGGGAGAGAACCAAGGTAGGTAACTGGAGGTGGGTGGCAGAATGGGAAAGCCAGATGGAAGCCCACAGAGTTACACAGAAGTGAAAGTGCTAGTGTGGTTGGTGATTCCATCTATTTTAACACACACACACACACACACACATACACTTATGTATGCACAAATAATATATACCCCCGTGTATATGTGCAAATACACATACAGACAGATGAATACAAACACACAGACACACTTATGCATGCACAAATGCATATATGCCCCCTGATGATATATACAGACAAACGAATATACACACAAACATACAAACAGAATGAGAGATGCTCAGTATTCTTATTCTTTTCCTACTGTGACACACTTGAACAAAAGCAACTTAAGGACGAGGTTTTTTTTGTGGCTCACAGATCCAGGGCAGAGCTCCTGCTGTCAGAGGAGTCCTGACTGGAGCTGAGAGCAATGACATCAGTTGCCCCGCTCCCTTCCCCGGTTTTATTCAGTCCAGGACCCCAGCCCAAGGAACACTGCCACCCTCATTTAGGCTGGGTCTTAATACTTCAAATATCCTAGTTAGGAAATCCCTTGCCAGCCCCACCCCCACCCCCAAGGCTCCTTCCCTAGGTAATTCCAGATCCTGGGAAATAATACACACTGGTCAGGTCATCACAGTACTTCAGGAAGGAAATGCCTGTGTTAGGCTTCAGGCAAGGTTTAGAGAATTGCTAGCCAGGAGTTCAATGTTAATGACTTAGTTGTACACATTAAATAGGCTGTCTGTAAATAGAACCAGAAATAAAACAAGGTAATATATTAATCAGACAAAAATGCCACCAGAACCTACTCCTGAATTTCTCCTAAGTGTAGCATCTCAGTACCCACTAACCCAGTATAGACAGAGAGAGAGAGAGAGAGAGAGAGAGAGAGAAACAGACAGACAGACAGAGACAGACAGACAGAGACAGACAGACAGACAAAATAATCATGAAAGCAGGAAGGGGAGGGGACCACCTGGGATAAGAAAGGGACAGGTGTGGGGGAAGGTAACAGGGGTTCAAGCTTATAGATGCAGATTTTAAGCATATTTGAAAATGGCCAAAAAAGCCAGGATGTGGCTCCGCTGGCAATGAGCTGGGCCACGATGCATGCAGTGCTGGGCTGGGTATCAAGCACGGCAGGAAGCAGGTAGAGTGGTGCAGCCTTGGAATCCAAGCATTTCTGGGTAGAGAGATCAGAAGTTCAAGGCTATCCTTAGCTACCTAGAGAGCTGAGGCTGCCCTGTGCTACCTAGGATCCTGGGTGGCAGGGGATGGACACAGAGACAGAAACAGACAGACAGAGAAAATGTATTCTTTTTGGACAGTTAACATAATAGAGACTTTTTAGGAGTTAACCATTAACAAGAATGACCAAGGAGCTAGAGACTTGGCTGGCTAGGCAGTTAAGAGTTCACACTGTCCTTGGATAGGAACCCAGTTTGGGTCCCAGTACCCATGTCTGGCAATTCATAAATGTCTGTGACCCCAGCTACAGGGCATTCAATACCCTCTTCTAGCCTGTGAAGGCACTGCACTCATGTGTACAAACCCATATTTACACACACAGACAGACACACACGCACACACACATATACAAATAATTAAGAATAATAAATTTTTTTGAAGAATCAACTGTGGGCTAGAGAGATTATCAGTGATTTGAAAAGCACTTCCTGCTCTTGCAGAGGACCGGGTTTAGTTCTCAGCACCCACATGGCAGCCCACAACTGTCTGTAGCTCCAATTCAAAGAGATCTAGACCCTTTTTGCCTCTGGGAATATGAGACACACACATGGTGCACAGACCCACGTGCAAGCAAAGCATACATCCACATAAAATGAAAATAAATATAAACATCTTAAAAACAATTTTAAAAGAATTAACCACACTCCCTGGCTGTGCTCACTGAGAAAGCTTGGGACTAAACATGATACCTAAGAAGAAAGAACTACTTAACACTCAGGTCTTGGTTCCTAGCAGCCTTTTTGAAATGAAAGAAATCAGCGCTCACAGTAGAACCAGCTGACTCCAGGGCTAGTAAGCAGCCCAAGATGAGTGTGGCACATCTGTGTCAGAAAGTAAAATATTGGTCAAATAATAAGAGGAGTGTCTAAATCATATAAAAACCAATTTAAAAGGGCTCCCACTGGTTAGGTTATTAATATCTTCGACATTGGAATAATGACAGACACAGATTATAGCTTGTGAATAAAATATGAAAATACGCACCCATACCGATAAAAATAAATGAATGCATAACAAGCAAGTTCAGTGAGAAGTGGGTCTCGGGATAGGCCTCTGTAAAATACTTAACTCACTAGGACAGGAAAAATAATAACCACGGCTGAAGCACAACCCACCCTTCCTCCATCAAGTGACATGGAGAAACCAGTTGACAGCAGGAAAATAGCACAACGTAGCCTGGGACAGCCCTGCCATCAACTCGGCCAGGATTTAGACACGGTCTGAATATGTCCCCTAGGGCTCGGGTGTTGGCAGCTTGGGTTCCCTTGTGGAGGCTGTGTGGGAATCCATCTATACTCCATTCCTCTCTCTCTCTCTCTCTCTCTCTCTCTCTCTCTCTCTCTCTGTGTGTGTGTGTGTGTGAGAGAGAGAGAGAGAGAGAGAGAGAGAGAGAGAAAGAGAGAGAGAGAGACAGAGACAGAGACAGAGACAAAGAGAGACAGAGACAGCGACAAACAGAGAGAGAGCCCAAATTCCGTGTATACCTTCCTGGCTGGTTTTAACATGAGTGCTGGGATCTGAACCCAGGCCTTCATGCTTGCACAGCAAGCCCTTTACTCACTGAACCATCTTTCTAGTCCTCATCATTTTATATATCATTATAATTATACAAAATAACTAGCTTCATTATGAAATCTCATACATGCATATAATGTACTTTAATCATAATTTCATATCGTGACTATGCTCCTCTATCTTTCTCCCCTCCATCAGGCCTCCTTCCTCTTGTCAAGTATCTGTGAGAATCTCTAAGAGGCACAGCTTTGTAGCTACCCTGGGACAAAACTGGTGTTGTTCTCCTGGGATCCTGGTGAGCTGTCACAGGGCTGGAGCAGAGAGTCTCTGACTTCCTGTCTTACTACGTAACCTCTCCCTCTGTCTTACTACGTAACCTCTCCCTCTCCCAAGCCCTCCCGCCCTCACGCCATGTGCCATGTCATGGTATAGCCACAGCGACCCTGCTGGTGCCATCATTGCACTCTTTGGACTTCCAGCCTACAATACTGAGATACCTGGACATCTTTTCTCTATAAAACTGCCTAGCTATGGGCTTTTGTTATTGGGATGGAAAATGAACTCACACAGATATATTGTCTGAGTTTAATAGCAAGTAAGGCTGCAAACCTAAACTGCTGACTACTCCACGAATTAGCCTTTCTTCAAATAGGGAGGCACCATGAATGTAGGAAAAAACCTCTCCTGAAGGGTCCAGAGAGTAAGGCCATATACAATCCACGATTCTCAGCTTCACCTGTTTGCTCTAAAGGCTGTTACCAGGGTATGCGGGGATCTCAGATGGCTTGTGAGAGATGGACACCAGCAGCTTTGACAATAGCACGGTGGTTACATTCCAGGAAGTCCTTTCCCAGGAGATACTCCCTAGCATCAAAGCAATGACAGGTGACTGAACATCAGGTCGACAACTTATAATCAAAAGGCCCAGGAAGGGCCCAGTCCTGCTATTTACTTCAAACTCCTTTAAAGCACATGATTGTTTCAAACACTTCTATGTGTTCTTAAAGGGCTGTATATCAGAGGAGGAGGGAAATGGGAGGGAAACTAGAGAAAGAAGTCCTGCAGGCACCTGCCCTGCCCCTGCCCCTACCCTCCCTGCAGACACATGCCCTGCCCCTGCCCTCCCTGCAGACACATGCCCTGCCTCTGCCCTCCCTGCAGACACTGCCCTGCCTCTGCCCTCCCTGCAGACACTGCCCTGCCTCTGCCCTCCCTGCAGACACTGCCCTGCCTCTGCCCTCCCTGCAGACACTGCCCTGCCTCTGCCCTCCCTGCAGACACATGCCCTGCCTCTGCCCTCCCTGCAGACACTGCCCTGCCTCTGCCCTCCCTGCAGACACTGCCCTGCCTCTGCCCTCCCTGCAGACACTGCCCTGCCTCTGCCCTCCCTGCAGACACTGCCCTGCCTCTGCCCTCCCTGCAGACACATGCCCTGCCTCTGCCCTCCCTGCAGACACATGCCCTGCCTCTGCCCTCCCTGCAGACACCTGCCCTGCCTCTGCCCTCCCTGCAGACACTGCCCTGCCTCTGCCCTCCCTGCAGACACTGCCCTGCCTCTGCCCTCCCTGCAGACACTGCTCTTCCCCTGCCCTCCCTGCAGACACTGCTCTTCCCCTGCCCTTCCTGCAGACACCTACTCTGCCCCTGCCCTCCCTGCAGACACATGCCCTGCCCCTGCCCTCCCTGCAGACACATGCCCTGCCCCTGCCCTCCCTGCAGACACCTGCTCTTCCCCTGCCCTTCCTGCAGACACCTACTCTGCCCCTGCCCTCCCTGCAGACACTGCTCTTTCCCTGCCCTCCCTGCAGACACCTGCTCTTCCCCTGCCCTTCCTGCAGACACTGCTCTTCCCCTGCCCTTCCTGCAGACACCTACTCTGCCCCTGCCCTCCCTGCAGACACTGCTCTTCCCCTGCCCTTCCTGCAGACACATGCCCTGCCCCTGCCCTCCCTGCAGACACTGCTCTTCCCCTGCCCTCCCTGCAGACACTGCTCTTCCCCTGCCCTCCCTGCAGACACCTGCTCTTCCCCTGCCCTTCCTGCAGACACTGCTCTTCCCCTGCCCTCCCTGCAGGCACTGCTCTTCCCCTGCCCTCCCTGCAGACACCTGCTCTTCCCCTGCCCTTCCTGCAGACACCTACTCTGCCCCTGCCCTCCCTGCAGACACATGCCCTGCCCCTGCCCTCCCTGCAGACACATGCCCTGCCCCTGCCCTCCCTGCAGACACATGCCCTGCCCCTGCCCTCCCTGCAGACACATGCCCTGCCCCTGCCCTCCCTGCAGACACTGCTCTGCCTCTGCCCCTGCCCTCCCTGCAGACACCTGCTCTGCCCCTGTCCTCCCTGCAGGCACTGCCCTCCCCGCCGCCCTCCCTGCAGGCACTGCCCTGCTCCTGCCCTCCCTGCGGGCACTGCTCTGCCCCTGCCCTCCCCCTGCAGACACTGCTCTGCCCCTGCCCTCCCTGCAGACACCTGCCCTGCCCCTGCCCTCCCTGCAGGCACTGCCCTGCCCCTGTCCCCGCCCTCCCCCCCCCCCCTGCAGACACTGCTCTGCCGCTGCCCTCCCTGCAGAGCTGCAAAGCCAGGACAGTCTCTGTACACACAGCCTATGTCACTCTTGTCACTCCTCATCTGATTTCTGCTCAGCACTCCACTGGAGCCTGTGCCAGCAGAGGTGACTTATCTCCTCCCTGCTGATGAAGCAGGAGTGCACTTTCCAATCCAGACCTGTCACCACAGCAGTGGACAAAAGTGCCATTTGAATATCCTGACCCCATAAGAGCCCTAGCAGCCTCTTCCTCACTGAAGCATGCTCTTCCTTAATGTCTGCTCCTCACCAGCTCCTCCTAGACTCTTGCTTGCTCAACCTCATTTAAGGCTGTAGACAGAGACCAGGGCTATCCCTGAGTTTCCATCCAAGACTACTCCCCAGCTCGCCAATATCTCTCACAGGCATAACAAAGCCATCTCAGTCAAAACTGAGCTCATCAGCCCTGCCCTGCGTGACTCCCTGCAGGCCTGCTCCCCTCCTGGGTAAATGCATATGCACGCACCACATACACACACCTGCCAAGGCCAGAAACAGGAGACTCATGGTTGTTCAGGACCCACATGAAGATCAAGCTGCATATCTGCTACTACGAGCAGGGAGGCCTAGCTTCAGCCTGTGTATGTTCTCTGGTTAATGGTCTCCTATTCAAATCACTCTAGTGAGGTTCCACACCTCTCTCCCCACACTGCTTCAATACCTTCTTTATCTACTAGGCAGTGGCGATAAATCTGTCTAGAGCCAGTTCAGCTCTATCTGTTGAGTGGACCCCTACTAATTTAGGGGTACATATAAACCCTTTACTGCATATGACAAGACGTAATATCTCAGATCTTCTAACCTAATCTATTAAAAATGCTTTCTGTTCCCTCCATCTTACAATAAAGCTCACAGCAAAATGAAGGTGCCCCATCAATATATGCTACTGGAATAAATAATGGATGAGTGAATAGTCAGATTAAAGGATGCCAGACGAACTTAATATTAACCACAAACTCAAATCTCATAGTTCACTCACATTTTAAACCCACAATGTACATCACTGGCAAAATCCTGACAAAAATACTTAAGTCTGAACAATATAATTAGTAGTTAGAATTCAAGATGCTTGAGGTGAGAGGGCAACGTAGGGGAGCTCACACATACTCAATGTCCAGCAAGCAGAGAACAAGTGAAAAGCCCAATCCAACTCACAGTGGATATGATGCTGTGCTCAGGCATGCTCAGGGTAAACTGAGAAATAAAGAGTGAGGGGGGCTATTCACTGTTGACCCCCCCAACACACACACACACACACACACACACACACACACACACACACACACACACACGGGAGCAGGGTAGTGCAGGCAACCAGCTCTTTCCCACAGGACTTAGGTAAATCTAAGCAATAAAGACCAGTTCACAGCTGAAATACAGAGAATGTATAGAAAGTTGCTTGGCACATGGCATCAAAGAACCTTTGCAAACTTTTTGGTTTGATATTTTCTAATATTTTCTGTAAAATTCCAGTAAGACATAGACACGTCCATGGGTTTTGCTGACGTGCAGAGAACTCTACCCCCTGTCACCCCTCTGTTTCAGGGATTGCTGGGAAGACAAAGGAGATGGAGTCAAGGAGAAAAAGGGTAGAGGCAACAGAATTATCTCTATTTCAGCTAGAAACCATCACTGTGATGGAAGCTGTAATCTCATTAAGAGGGAGGCTGGTGTGAGCGAGCTACAGCATCCTTCTGCGCCCGAGTGTAAAGTCCTGACATACTGGTGACAAATAAGAAGCCACACTGGCTTCTGTGACCTCATGCCTACTCTGATGCCTATTAAGTATAAAGAGAGATGCCTTCCCTGGAGGAAACAGAATAGCTTATAGAAATCCAAGGGCATCTGAAGGGCAGGAGAAATCCCAACAAGCACCAAACAGAAGCAACATCCCAGGAACCAGGCATCAGGAGCAAGAAAACGACTGCTGTGTGCAGAGGGAGGAGCAGCTTAAGGCTGAGGAAATCACAGCCAGGAGATGTCTTTAAACACTCAGTCTTCCAACTGTGGGCTCCTGTAACATCGAAAAGAAATGAACTACTGTATTACTTTAAGGGGGAAGGAGCAGGGCACAGCCACAGCCTGAACAAAGCAAAACCAAACTCAACAGTGTAAATAAGGCAGTGTGCAGTATCTGCGATTTACTCAGGATCTTCTGGGCTCCTCCAAAGGGTCACTTCTCCAGCTCTGCCCTCTGAAGCACACACAGCTTGTTTTATACGCTTGGGCAGGCTCCATACCACTGCTGCTGCTGTTCTTGGTGGTCATCCCATGGTACTCGCATCTCCAAAATTGCTGGGTCTTCTTTTGCAACTAGGCTGCACCTTTACCAATGGCCTCTTCTGGCCTCTCAGAGTGCTAAGCCTCAGCTTCTCTCCATGACCCCTTTATGTCTTCAAAACCACGGATGGCCTAACAATTCCAGCTGCTAGCACAGGGTACAACCTTGGCCGCCTGTTGAACACAGCTTCTGTGTGCTGACTCAGGAAACCCTTCCCAGAAGATTTTACCTCAATGATGCTGGTCTCTTCTTAATCACTGCTAATCCCTCAGCTCCAGCTGAGGAGACACCACAGATTCTTCACAGAAAAGGCCCGGTAGAGCCTTTGCTTCCCTCTGAAACTTTATTTGAAGGCATCCATCGCCTGCAGTGCTCTCAGCATTTTTAAAAAGAGATTATCTACCTATTTATTTATTTATTATCATCTATTTTCGTTTATGTCTGCAAGTGCTTTGTCAGCGTGTATACCTACCTACGCAACAGAAGAGACCAGCAGACTGTGAGCTGCATGTGATTGCTGGGGTTTAAACTCAAGACCTCTGGAAGAGCAGCCAAGTGCTCTTAATTGCTGAGCCATCTCTCTACCCTTGATCTCAACAGTCTTATCTTCAAAGCTCAGACAGAACATCCCACAGATCTGTCACTACTCAATGGGTCTTCTAGCACAGTGTTCCAATGTCCTCCCACAATTCTCCAAACATGGTCAGGTCTGCCACAGCAATACCCCACTCCAGGATCTAACTTATCTTAGTCAGGGTTTCTATTGCTGTGATGAGACACCATGATCAAAAGGCAAGTTGGGAAGGAAGGGGCTTATTGTGCTTATACTACTATACTACAATTTATCATCAAAGGATGTCAGGACAGGAATTCAAATGGGATAGAAACCTGGAGGCAGGAGCTGATGCAGAGGCCATGGAGGCATGCTTCTTACTGCCTTGCTTCCATGGTTTTACTCAGCCATGGGACCACCAGCCCAGGGATATCACCACCCACCATAAGATGGGCACTCCCTACCAATCACCAAGAAAATGCCCTACAGGCTTGCCTAGAACTGGATTTTATGGCAATATTTTCTTAATTGATGTTCCCTCCTCTCCTCTCTTTAGCTTATACTATCTGCAAAAGATGGGTATAGGACCTCAGGGTACCAAAAAAGATGAAAGTGATTATGGAGGTAGGTTCCTGGGGACAATGTCACCACACCAAAGATGCAAACTACTATCTTACTATGGGGAACTTGATTGTTAATATTGAATGTCAACATGACAGGATCTAGAATCACCTAGAAGACAAACCTTTGGCCATTCATTAATCTGTGATGGAGTTTCTAGACTGTGTTAATTGGGCTAGGATTTTCAACTGAATAAAAGGGAGAGGATGGGCTTAGCAGCAGCAATGGCTTCTCTCAGTTCAGCTGTCCCTCTACTCTTGTCACCACACCCTCCTAACATGGGGACTGTACCCACAAACCAGAAGCAAAATCAATCCTCCTTCCTCAAGCTCAAGCTGTCCTTGATCCTTGGTTGCTTTTGTCAGGCATTCTGTGACAGCAATGAGAAAGGTGACCACGGTAGAGAGGGCAGCTAACTTCAGGTCTATTCTTCCCAACCCAGCAACAAGCTCTGAAGTAACCATGCTAAAGAGGGTAGCCTCAGATCTATTCTACACAACCCAGCAACAGCACAGAAAGATCCACCCTTGCCAAAATCCACAAACCTGTAAACCGCTGGGCCTGGGGCCTGAACACAAGTCTGCTTAACTGCAAGATCAATCATCTTCCATTTAAGCCCCATTTCTGGAAACAGATTTCTGAGTATTTCTATCTAGAACCTCCTTCAAGAAGGTGGTGGTGGCAGGGGTTGCTGAGGCACAGGAAGAGGAGAATGGGAACAGGGGGATGACCAATTGCACTAACCATTCACGGAGCAATGCAGAGTTCAGAGAATTTGTCAGCAAGGCTAAGGAACAAGGCGATGTCTCTGACTTTCCACCTAGTTAGTACAGCCACTGTTTTAAGACAAGACACTGGGGATAGAATTTTGACTGACCATCTTGTATAAGAGATAGTCCTCAGTGTCTTTTACATCTCATCCCTTGGTCACTGCATGCTCTCACTATGACACCACAGATCTTCCTTCAGTAAGACCACCCCACTGAAAACTGAAGTAACAAATAATGCCTCCCTAGGTTTTCTCAGGTAACAGCACTAATCAATGGACAAAGCGTATGACATTGATACAAAGCATCATCTAAGGACAGGAAATCCTCACTCTGTTCTGTTCCTGAAGCACCTAACTGTAGCAGGTTTTTCTCTAAAGAGTTATTTCATGAGGCCAGAAACGTGGCAAGTACCGAACTGACTCACTAACGGGCTGAGAAACCACAGACCTAAACTGCAGTATCCATCTAACTCCTTTGTTGCTTGGCTTAGATTCCACCAACGAGACAGATGAGTAGATCTGATTTGGAACCTATCATGGGAAGAAGGGGATGTAAATAAGACCTGTTTGTGTAAGAGGCACGGTGTCTGAGCCCACAGATTAGGTCCTGGGCTCCTAATCAAAGAACTCCCTACAGCAGAAGCCCAAGGAATTGACCCGGTTCTGGGAGGGTGAGATAGCTGTGGGAAGCTCACTGGAAATAATCCTCTAAGTCTTGGATGGATTCTGGGAACACCTACCTCCCGGAAGGACTCTCCGCTGGCTCTAATTCCCGAGAGCCAAACCCTGTGTTCAATACAGGAAATATGAACAATAACTAGAAGCTCATGGTTTTTTACTAGATTATTAAATTTGTAAAACATTAGGTATAAAATACTTAGCCACAGAGGATAAAGAAACAAACTCAATTTATTTTAATTACATTTTTGGGTAATACTGTTTAGGCTAGGATAAATCATACAAACTATACTATCACTCAAGTTTTATAAACCCAAATCTACAGTATAATTTGTCTCATTCATAAACATGAGATAACTTGACCTACTTTCGAATACATTCCTCTCCTTCTTGTCTGCATTAATCCATGCTGACATTTTAAAAGGCGCTCTAATAATTTCCATTATACAAAGATGTACTTTTCATTTACATCGACTATGGTTCTCCTCCCACAAACGAAACAGTATGTCCTCAACAGAAAGGCTACAAATACAGTAAGCATCAAGACACATGAGGCAGCTGCTCTGGAAGGCTCGCCTTTGAGCAGAATTCGGTTTGATTTCTAGACAGGAGAAGGTAGAAGAAGAATGCACAGGATAAGAGACCATCACCCCAGGCCCATACAACATGGAAGGGTGGGTTCGCATGCTCTATGCATGCCATCTGTACAAAGTTAGAAAACACAGCTTTGAGAAATAAATTTCATATCCTGTAATATAATGAGCTACATGTTTCCTAATAGTTCTCAGCCTCAGATAATAAAAACAGAAAAGAAATCTCATTTTACTTCTGCAGGATGCTTCCAAATGCAGCTTCCAAGCCACGAGCAGCCCCCAGAGCCTGGACTCGAGGCCCCAGATGAATCCCTCTTTGAAAGGCTACCTACAACCTTTTCAGCAAGTAGCTCTTATGTTTAAGAATCTAATAGGCTCTAAAAAGCCTAGAGTAGAGGTCTGCAAAGCAAGCCTATACACTGAGAGTTCTTAATCACTCCCCTCACCCCCGCACCCTCACCCCTAAACTCCCCCGTCTCCCTCCCTCTCTCACCATTCCCCTCTTGCCCTGTAATGTTGGATATTTGAACCCCAAGGGCAACAAGGCAAGCACTCTACTACGGACAAACCTCCAGTCCCAAGTTCTTAGGTTTTCTAACAGTGATGGAAAAAATAAATACCCTTAAGAATACTTCTTGGGCTGGTGAGATGGCTCAGTGGGTAAGAGCACCCGACTGCTCTTCCAAAGGTCCAGAGTTCAAATCCCAGCAACCACATGGTGGCTCACAACCATCCGTAACAAGATCTGACTCCCTCTTCTGGTGTGTCTGAAGACAGCTACAGTGTACTTACATATAATAATAAATAAATCTTAAAAAAAAAAAGAATACTTCTTAATGCATACAAATTATACCAAATTCACATTTCAAGGACCATGAATCAAGATTATTTGGAATATGGCCACACCCATTTATGAACTGTCTTCAATTGCTTTCTGTGTTCCAACAGCAGGGCTGTGTGCATGCAGCCCAGACAGTAACCTAAAATATTTACAGTCCAGTCCTTTCCAGGAACAGGTCACTAATTCTAAGCCTGCAGCATAGAATCCACCGTCTGAGGCCTGTCAACATAGGACACTGATCTAGCCAACCTTCCGAAAGCCTAGTTTACTCCTATTAAGAACACAATGTCTGTAGCATGGACATAGTCTTCTGTTTCCCCCATCACCCTAGCATTTTTCTTGCTCTCAAACTGTGCAGTCTTACAGTCTGCTGAGACCCTTCTTGCTCTAAAAGAAACACACACAGTTGACTACCATGAGGTTACAAAAAGAAAAAGAAAAAGCTTGGGAGTGCCCAAGGGGGCTGCCATAGACTGTTTGGAACAGTGCAAGATAGAAGCAACCCAGATGTCCACCCACAGGATGCAGGCCAGACAACCCAGAACAAATGTACAGAATGGACAACGGGCGAGCTGCAGGGAGTGAGGGATGATGAGCTGCACATGGGGTGGTGGAATAAGAACCAGGACCTATGGAAAGAAGGAAAAAAAAAACAAAAACAAAAAAAAAAACCAAGGGAAAAAACGTGTGTTCTGTGTGCTAGTGTCCACCTAGGAAGGGAACAACAGATAGAGCATACATGAGTTTGCATATGTATGAGTTCTCCGAATAAAAACCAGAAATGCTTGCTACCCAAGGGATCCTATGGGATAGGGGAAACAGGAGGAGGAGGGTGGGGTAAATGTTACATTTCCTGTTACTGTTTGTGGCCCCCAAATTCACACAATAAAACCCAACTCTCAAGGTGCTGGTACCTAAGGTAGAGAACTGAAGAAGGGGTTCTGTCACAAGGCCAATGGGACTAGTGATAGTCCCCTGCATACAGAAGAGGCCTCAAGGAACTCCCCTACCCCTTCTGCTATGGATGCTCTGATCAGAGAGCTTACCCTGCTGGGCAAGCTCCAGGCTATCGACTGACTCAGTTTCAAAAGAGCAAGGTGGATGGCATCTGAGGAACAACACCTCAAGTTGTCCTGTGGCCTCCAAGTATACCCACAGCCATGAACACAAACACACACGTACACATGCAGGCATACACACAGAATAAAATCAAATAGCCATTTAATTACAAATAGGAATTTCTGAGAATGGAAAATAAAACCAAACCAGTTTTTCAAGTATCTTTCCAATGAAAACCACTGTATACGGAGCATGAGGTAAAGCAGATAAAGATAACTGGGATGTGGAGTACAAAAGAAAGAACGGGCGCTGATGAAGCTGCAGGAAAACCTTACCTACTGAATTTCCTTGTGAACTAACAACCTGTTTATGTAGTCATATAGAGTCTCTAGCTGTGGCCACTGGGAAGATCCACAGTGATCAATGCGCCTTGTTTCTCCACCTGTGCCCTCTAAACACCTAAAAGAACGGAGTCCTCGGGGACATGGCAAACTCAAGGCTAGTCAAGAACGGGATACTGAAGTCTGTAACATTGTCAGCGCAGAAGGCGAGACACATACAAAGCACGCCAGAGTCATCTCAAAGAAAGTAGGAGTTGCCTTGAATTAGTTTCCACTGGCCAAAGTATGAGGTCAATTGAGCATCTACATAAAAACAAATGGAAGCACATGGATTATGTTTAACCTAAGATTTTAGTGATTCTCTCTCTCTCTCTCTCTCTCTCTCTCTCTCTCTCTCTGTGTGTGTGTGTGTGTGTGTGTGTGCCTCTGTCTTTCACACACACAGACGCCCCTAACATCCCTACAGACATGTAGTGTATGAGTGTGTGAGTGCACTTGCCTGTGTGTGCTATATGATGGTCAGAGGACAACTTTGGAAGGCCTACTCTATCCCTTCCTACCTTCTCCTCTTGAGACAGGGTCTCTCACTGAGTTACACCCCCAGGACCCATGTAAAAAGCCAGGCATGGTGGCCTGTTACAGGCTATTTGATCATACTGTAAACCCTGAGGTTAGGTTGTTTACTGGAAAAACCTGTTTCAAATTGTGGTGTGGCTCAGTTCAGTTAGTCTCGCTGGACAGCATTGGATTTACAGGCTCACAGAGTCATGCTTTTGGCTGGGTGCTGGAAATTCTCAATGCAGAGAAAGCCCTGTTACTATTCAGCCATCTTCTCAGCTCCCCCAAGCAATTCCTATATGTGATATTTGTCTAGAAGGGATATTTGCTGTGGGTACTGACTTGAGACATTTACCCCAATGAAGGCTTGGCCCTATCCCACTGAAATCTTGTTGTGGTGGGAGTATGTCCTTGTTCAGCCTGGCCTGAGCAGCCCACCTCAGGACTTCATTCCAGGTGGAGACTGATAGCTGCGTTGTTTGATGCTCCAAAACTCACACTTACAAAATGCAAAAGCCTCTCTTCTGGAAACCCACTACCATTTCCTACTTGCTGTCACTCACAGACCCCACTGCTCCTTGGCAGTATGTACGTAAACATAAACGTGAGAGAACACTTCACACCATCCCGTGCTCTGAGGCCAATCCTTATGTCTATCCTTGAGTTGCTTCCTCTGAACACAGCCTTCTGAGAAGAGAGGAGGCCAGTGTCTTGTTCTCGATTTAAGTGTGGAGCCCACCAGCCTGCTGCAGCTGTCCAGTGGAGAGTCCTGGAAAACCTAGGCACCAAGAGCCAGGCATTCAGCAGGAGAGACTCAACTATCCCTCACCTCTTAGAGGTAAATAAACTAAAGAAAATATTGGAGTTTATTTATATCAGGTAGAAAAAAAAGACTTTAAACTTCATACACTTTTCTCTTTTGATGAAGGCTGTTTAGAATCTGTCCCAGGTAACTAGGAACCTAAAAGAACTAGAAACTGGGTTTAAAGCAGCTTGTTGGGGTGGGGGTGGGGGTGGGAAGGCTGGAGAGGTTAGGTACAGAAACAACTAACTGCTGACAGCACACTTGTGCCACGCACCAGGAGGGTGGGTAGGTGTTCTTCCTCTCAGTTCAAATTCAGCACAGGAGCAGTGTAGGAATGGATGTTCCCCAAGCCCAAGCCAGAGCAGGATTCTGTAAAGCGAGCTCAGGGTCACAAGCCTGAGAAGCTGGCCAGAGCTAGCAAGAGTGAGGGCAGGTAAGGGCAGTAGCTCGCTGAAGAAAGGATGGCAAACACACTATAGCCAGGGAAGGCATTTCCAGCCTATGGAGCCACAGGAAGCCACCGTGCACAGCCTGCCCCAGAATCTGAGAAGCAATTCAGCCCAGGGTTTACCCAGGATTCTTGATCCCCTCCACACACCAGTCCCTAAACTGTCATTGTCACTCAGTGTGCGAAGGAGCTTTTCCCTAATAGCAGCACTTGCTTAGTGGCGTGCTGAGACAAACCTCAGGACCCAGCATCAGAGGAATTCACAAGCAGAGTGGCTTGCTCAGAGAGAAGATGAGGACAGAGCCTAGGAAACTTCAGACTGCATTCAAGATTGCTGGTGCAGTGTAAAAGCTCCACTTAGCCACGCTCCACTGATGTGCAAAGGCATTAGAGGACCACCTGAGCATGCTTGGATGGGGACAGTATTTATTTACTTAATTATATCAAATATTGCTTACTGGCGCCTCACATTTAGAACCAAGAGCTAAATCACACAAGCTGTAACTGCAATTAAACAACAGAACAGAAAGGTAAAGGGGTGTGACTCAGTGGTAGAGGGCTCTGTAAAGACACTAGATTCAATCACTACTACCAACAAAAAAAAACTAACAAACCTGTCAAACTAGAATGTATGTATCTATCACCAATCCTGAGACTATAAAACTAAAGATATCACTGCCTGAAACTGAAAATTTGATAGGGGTGAGTTGGTGTAAACAAAGAAACAGTATGGAGGAAAGAAAACAAGACTCATAGGAGACAGGGCAGTCCTGAGGCATCAATCAGCCATAAGAAGAAGAAAGGATGGGAATGATCTTTACAGGATTGCAGGACACCCAGAATCAGCCCTTAAAACTGACAAAGGGAGGGGCTGGGGAAATGCTTGCTGAATGAGTTTCACCCCCAGGACCCATGTAAAAAGCCAGGCATGGTGGCCTGTTACAGGCTATTTGATCATACTGTAAACCCTGAGGTTAGGTTGTTTACTGGAAAAACCTGTTTCAAATTGTGGTGTGGCTCAGCTTATAAGACTCTTGCATTGGTTTGCCTTGCAAGGCTTTGGTGGTCTTCGAAGAGCTTTGCTTGTCATGCCTTCTAGAGAATAAGTCAAAACCTTCTCATGCTATTCTGGCGGCTTCTTGCCACTTCTGCAGACTCATGCAGATTCGGAGGGGCCTTGTGGTTTCTTCTGAGTTGAGCTGCTGCTACTGATTCATGTTTGATGTTTTGGACATCACAACAAAGATTGGTATTACCCTAAAGAACTACTTCTAAATAGGTCCATATCCCCCTTGTCCTATTAACCATCTTTCTCGCCTACATTTTGTTGGTAGACTAGAACCCTCATTAAAGTGGGTTTTGAAAAATGTAAACCTACATTAACCCCAAACAATGAAGGTAAAGTTAGTTTTAGAAGGAAGCACCCATGTTTGAAAGTGATGTTTGTGTGGCAGACAAAGCAACGAATCAGAGAACGATTTGACAATGGGATATGCCCAACTCTCATGAGGAGAGAAAAGGGAAGCTACTTAAGAGACAGCAGTGCAGAGGAGAGGAAGCAGTCTCACTGGGTAAGTTTTACAGAGACAGGTTGAAGAGACAACAAGAAGTCACAGACAAAGACCAGAGAAGGAGAAGAATCTAGCCAGAAGATTAGAACAGATTGTCAGAATTAGTTTGAGGCCTAACAGTGCAATTCAAGAGAAGCTGAGAGAAGCCAGATTGAATCAGTCAGCTTGGAGAGAAGTTTAAGCCAGAGCAACTAAACTGAACCAGCCAGCCAAAATCAGAAAGAGCAAGAAAGGGAGAGCTTAATTCAGAAGTCAGTCTCAGAAACTGAAAACTTTCTAGGCTTAGGTAAGATTGTATGGAGGCTCGAAGCTTCCAGGACGAGGCCTAGGTCAGCAGATGGAGGCAGTAAGCCTCCAAGACAACAATTATACTCAGGAAAATAAAAGTTACATCTGCAGTGGCCCATAGTTCTAATCCCAGTGCTGGAGGTGGCAATAGGATATCTCTGGAGCTCCCTGGGCAGCTGAATCATCCACCGAGCTCCAAACTGTGAGAGACCCTGTGAGGTGAGGTGGGAAACAACTGAAGTTGACTTCTTACCTTCCCTGCACACATTTGCACTTGCATCCACCCACCTCAGACAGATAGACACTAATAACGTAAAAAGAGATACAGCATGCTATATATGCATGAGAATCACCCAACACACAAACAATATTTGCAAAAAAAAGATGCAGTTGCTTCTAAGAAGAACCATGTGAGGCCCTGACTTCTGGTACTACAGGCCTAAGTGCCCATGCCCATGCCCACGTAAGACACCAATACTTTTCACCAGCTTTATGAAATGATTCCTGTTGTTAGCTATTTGCCCGTAATAATTTGACTTGTATTACAAAATGGTTACATTGAGATAATTAACATGTATTACCTCCCGTGCTTTTATATGTGGTAAGAACACACATTCTTTTCATCAGTTTTCAAGGGTACATCATCAACGCTGCTATTATTCTGTGTGAGAGATCTCTGAATCCATTCCTTCTAACTACAGCTTCTCAGCCCCAAGCAGCTGCCGGCCATCCCTCTACTTTTTAAGTTCAACATTTATAGATTCTGCATAGATATAACACGTAGTTATTTTTCTTTCCATGCCTTTCCATTTAATACAACATTCTCTAGATTTACCCGAGCTGTTGAGAGACAAGGTTGCCGACTTCAGGGTGGAGAAGCATGCCACTGTGTACGTGTAGCTCATTTTCTTCATTCGCTTGTTAAATGATAACATACAAATTTTATATTTTGTCTCTGAGGAACAACACTGCTTGCTTACTTGGCAAGATTGGCTCTGTGGGTAAAGGCACATTCCATAAAAACCTAACGACCTGAGTTCGAGTCCCGGAACCCACAGTTGAAGGAGAGAACTGACTCCTGAAAGCTACTGACTTCAACTCATGCACTGTAGCAATCACGTACACAGATGCAAATAATAAAACAAAACTTAAGAACTGAAAACAGCAATAACAGAATCCATACAGGCATGCAGACCTCTTTTTGCTATGCCATTTACTTCTGATACATCAGTCTCAGCAGTGGGACTGATGGATCCTGTGTGGTCTTCCCACATACAAGGCTTCCCTTTTCTTGGTATCTCTCATCACGTTACTGTGAGATGCTCTCACAGTGTGCAGTCCTAGCTCACCACAGTTTTCACTGCTATCTCCTACCCAGCCATTTCTTACATTTCTCTGAAACTCAATGTTTTGAGTGTTTACTCATATTCTTGTGGACTCTTTGAGTGTTATATTTGGGTCCTTTGGCTCTGCTTCTGTTTTTAGATTTTATTCTCACTTTAAATTATATTTATGAGGGTACACATGAGTCTAGAACCTGCAGGGGTTATAGGCAGTTGTGTGCCTGCTGATATGGGTGCTAGGAATTGAACACGAGGTTTTTGAAGGAGCAGTATACATCTGGCCTCCTTTGAATAAGATTTTCTAGGTTCTTATTTTCCATACTTACTCCCTTTTATTTATTCATTCATTATTAGCATGTAAGTGTATGTTTGTGTAGGACCTGTGTGTGCGAGTGCAGATGTGTGAGCTTGCCACACGTGTGCTGACAACCTGCAGGAGGTGAGCTCTGTTGCACTTACTGTTCCAGCTTCACTATATGCTCCAGACCACCTAGTCATTGAGCTTCTGGGAACGCCTCCTCACTCCACCTCCCAACTCTCTTTAGAGGTGCTGAGATTACAGTTATGCTATGCCATATATAGCTCTTTTGGGTAGGTTTTGGGGGACTGAACACTGGCTGTCAGTTTTGCAAGGACAAACGCTTTTATTCCCCAAGACGTCTTGCTGGAGCTCTGAGGTCATTTGTTGCTCTTCTGCTGTCTTTGGTCTGGTGTAACCTCCTTTGTCTATTACTGCTATTTTTATCTTTATTTTGGGATTCATATCCCAAACCCCACTGCTCAGAACCTCTTCTTTTATGTTTTCTTCTAGTCATTTAACAGACTCAGTCTTTAAGTCCTTAATACTGATTCTGAAGTGCTGGGGTTAGAAGGCAGGCTCATGTGCGTATGTAAAGCACTCTGTCCAGTAATCTACCCCCCCCCCCCAGTCCCTAATGCACTTCTGACTGGCCTTTGATGCGACAGGTGGCAAAGGCACGATTTCGTATTTCTGAGTATTGTGTATTGATATTCACTTGTCCTAAGATCAACTATTGGAGAGATTGGTCCCGCGATATTATGTGTTCTTGGCACAACTATTGAAATCAGCTGACCACAAATGCATAGATTTCTGGGTTTTCTATTCAGTTCATTGTTTTATCTGCTATTAATCCATTACCATTGTTTTTCTCAATATAGGTCAGCAGTATGCATTAAGTCAAGAAGTGGGGTGTCTTCAATTAGAGTCTTTTAGCTCAAGATGTCTTTGGCTAGATGAGGTCTTTTGTGATCCTTTTTTTTTAAATGTTTACCACTAAAATGTTTAACTATTTAGTGCTTGTGTGTGTGTGTGTGTGTGTTTACGCATGCATTCACGCGTGTGTTCCATGTATGTGCCAGGGCTCAGAGGTCAGAACAGTTCCACTAAAGCAAGAGTGACAGGCAGTCGTAAGCCACCTCACATGGGTGCTCTGGAAAAGCTAGACATGCTGTAAAAAGTTAAGCTATCTGTTTCAGCCCCGCTTTTAAAACCCTTTGTATACAACAACAATTGAACTGAATTTTAAGGCCCCCTATTTACATCACTGTTTTACATCACGGCAATGGAATTTTGCTCAGCTTTTGTTAATATATTCATCAACAGGATATTGCTATTATTATAGGTGAGGTTAAAGTGTGGGTTTTTAAATTATTATTATTAAGTCACATCTCAGTTCTGCAAATATACTGGTAATTTTTATGAATTTGGAAAGCTAATTCTCATGTTTGCTTTGAATCTTCTAAATTTTAGAGCCTGAAAGAAGAGTGACCTCTCGTTTGAACGTGTATGTACATGCTCCCGTGTCTGCACATGAAGCTGGGGGTTGGCAGGTCCCTGAGCCCCAGGACCCACAAGTCTCTGCCTCTCTAGCACTGGGGTCCCATGTGCACCCCCACACCTGGATTTTCATGTGGGTGATGGGGATCCAAACTCAGGTTTCTCATGAGCCATTTCTCTAGCCCTGAAGACTGAATTATTTTTTTAAAGGTTTATGTTCCAAAGGAAAGTATGTAGATACATGAAAAAAAAAATCACTCATTGAAAAAAGTCACTGATTCCATAAAATTCAATCAATTGTTAGAAAACAATCAAATCTTGAGTTCTCCCTTAGGATTTTAACTTCAAAGGAGGGGAAAGAAATGGACATACATAATTAGCTATCAAGTTCAGGGAAATGGCACACCTTGTTCAATTGTGGGTTAATCTATTTTTATTTCATATTGATTGGTTTAGGTTGCATGTATGCATGTCTATGTACCTATGAGGGTACACACATGCCATAGTTTGTGTGTGTGTGTGTGTGTGTGTGTGTGTGTGTGTGTGTGTGTGTGTGTGTGTGTTAAGGTCAGAGGATAACATACAGGGAAAAGAGACTTTCTCTTCCCACCATGTGAGTCCTGAGGTTGAATTCTGATCATCAGTCCTGATGACAAGAGCTATTTCCCACTGAGCCATCACACCAGCTCATCAATGAGTTTAACGATGACAACCAATCTGCAAGTTGTGGTTGCTTTTGTTTGAAAGTATGCACTGCAGCAGCAGAGCAAGGGCCTGCGTGCAGGGGCTGAAGCCCAGCTCTGGGGAGCAGCCTCAGTCACTCAGGCTGCCCGAGATGGGACACAAAGAAGTGGCCAAAGTAAAAAACTAGCTGATGGTGCATGCTGGGAAGATCAAAGTGCATAACTGATTTCATCTCTAATGAAGAAAAGGAGCCCCGGGAACAGCTTATCCACTGACATCATAGCCTTTGAGTGATCGGTATAGATCGCCAAGTATTCATATTGGTCCTACTTTGACTTTTACAGATTGGATATCCTCCCCTAACCAGCAATAGGAACTACAAATTTCCCAGAGAGCCCAAACCAATATGTTGGTTTTTTAAATTTAAGATAGCCTTTAAAATATTTCTCTTATAAGCTATAGTGAGCAGAGATAAATTTAACAGATTGCACTGCCACTCCAATCCAGAACACATCATGAGCCGTTAAACAGAAAACTAAACTAGCCATTTATCATTCCCCACCCATCCATCAGCATCGCACTCCTCGCATACGTGCACATACACTCGCACGCTTACACAGGTCCCTCTGAAAGTCCACACTGACTTCGGAGAAGCATGGCTGTCTCCAGTGCTTTACCATTCATCCCTAGAAGATCCCACCCAGAACATCCTGCTTCTCTGAAAAGCTCCTGAACATGATTGATTGGTTTCATTGTTCATTCATTAAATTTTATTCCAATCTGGAGTCCAGAGATCCCTTAAAGCAATTTTCCTTTCCCTGGTTCATGTCAAAATAAAAGCCCCACCTAGCATATATACTTTCAGACATGTCAAAAGTTCTGGTGATCTCTCAGATTCCTCCACATTTAAGGCAACTCCTATACTCTTGCTTGATATAGTCTTTTCACCCCTGAAAAGGGCAGTGAGTAAATATTCTTGGGTTAGAGCCTGAGAGTTGAAGCATAACAAACAGGCAGTAAGCCAAGAGCTGGGGTGACAGGGCAGAAGACAGCCAGGTGAGACTGTCAAATTCCATTGAGTTTCTCTGAAAAAGGAATTGGTAGCAGAAACATAAGCCAGAAATCACAGGATGAGGAAAAACACAAACTGAGCAGCCAAGCCCTAAACACAGACAACACAGCACCTCTAGGGCTCTCTGAAGTAACGGAATGGTGGGAACCTGAAGCAGGGAGCACTCTGATTGTCCCTCACATGACATCATTGTCTAGTAGTAATCTCAGCCATGATTTTCTCCATCTGCAACTCTCTCTCTCTCTCTCTCTCTCTCTCTTTCTCTCTCTGTCTCTCTCTCACCACCACCAATACCACCACTGCCACTGCCCAAGGAGAAGTCAACAGAATTATACTATGCCTTTGCCACAGCCCACAGCACAGGATGTCACCAAGTACACTCCTTTCACATCTCACTCCACTGCTGTGAGTTCATAACTCTTGGCTATGCCCTTGATCTACAGTCAGCCTTGAATTCATACTTGGGGTCACTTACTTTCTAGGGCCCAAGTTCCAAGCTCACTTCTCTGAAGATCTTGGTACGCCATTCCCCTCTCCCCAATTCTGAAATAGACAGTCATATGTATCGAATGCTGGCCAGAGCTGCCCACCACACTGGGCACATTATTCTAGGGCATATATACTCTAGAGCCTACCAATGTCAGCCCTTAGGCCCTCGCTCCGGATTCTTCCACTGACGGTCGGTCACTAGTTAACAGAGAAAGGAGGAAAGGCTGGGAAAGGCTAGCCATTTTTATAAAACTAACTATGCACTCTCTAAAGACAGATGGGGTCTCACTACACAGCCCTGGATGGCCTGGAACTCCCTATGCAGACCAGGCTGGCCTTGAGCTTACAGAGATCTGCCCGCCTCAAGTGCTGTGACCAAAGGTGTGAACCACCACACCCTGCCCCTAATCTTCTAGTATCAAAACACTCATTCTTTCATAAGATGACTCTAGCAGAGAATAGTACTATTTTGTAAAAAATCTTCTACCATGAAAGATTCCAGACAGGACATAGAACTACAAATAAATATGCATTCCCTCTGAGCTCCAACAGTCATCTGTCCATCTTCAGGGAAGACACTGTAAACTGCTCCCAACATGGTTTCGCTATCCCCCGCCCCCCAAAATCTCAATGCTGTATGCCCATCCTACAAACTCTACAGATGAAGACAGTCAGACAGAGATAGAAATGATCTGCCCCAGGGTCTTCAGCCAGTTAGGACTAGAACTGAAACCCCTGGGTGGCCTATTACACTACTTGAGGGCTGAGGCACTGACAGGTCCATTTCACTGTCTGACCTGACTTGCCTGTCGGACTAAACCTTAGCAAACCCAGGCTCTGCAGGCATATCCCTACATCTCAGTCCAGAGTGTTCATGCTTACCACCCAAGACCCTGCTGTCCTATGTCCCACATGTCCTACAAGGAAAAACCTATTACATGTAATTCATCTTTACACCTCCCATTCAACAGCCACCTTCCCAGACCCTGAAGTCCCCCAGGGACCACTTGCTTCCATTTCAAGGGCTACAGGGAGTCTCTAGTTTGATCAGCTCTTTACCCAGCACTCCCGATCTTCACCCTATCAAAATATGTACAAAACAACCCAGTTTGGGTGAATGGGGATTCATGCGGACAATCAGGTAAGGGAAAAGCCCAGCTCAAGATCCATCCCTTTTACCTACCAAACAGCAAGCAGGCACCATGACCGGGTACCATGCACACCAGCTGCAGCGCATACACTCTGGGGAGCACCACAGGAAGGTGTAAGAGACAGCTCTGAAACGCTTTGTGGAAAGATACCAACATACGCTCCTGTCCCCTCCTGTCCCCGGGACTCAGTTAATGAGGATTTTTGTCTTTATTCTCTCCCTCCCTCCCTCCCTCTCTCCCTTCCTCCCTCCCTCCCTCCCTCCCTCCCTCCCTCCCTCCCTCCCTCCCTCCCTCCCTCCCTCCTTTCTCTGTTTTTAAAGACTTACCTAAATTCTCAGTTTACTCAGTTTCGGTTTCCCTGAAAAGATCCTGAGGAGTGAGAAGCTTCTAGCAGCAATACCTAGAACAATAAGAAAAACCATTAGACGCAAGTACCCTTACAGGCATGAGGCTGCGAGCAAAAAGTCTATATGTTTGGTCATTTTCCCTACACTAAGAACAAAAGGAAATAACTCCGGAAGCTGTGAGTTTCTACCACACCACATGTGCTGGGAATTTGCTGTGCGGACAGGGAATTGAGGTCCCAGGACATTTATGCAAAGACCAAAATTACATTACTGTTGGCAAAGAGACAGAGCACCCCCCCACACACACCCCTTCTGTGTTAGGAAGGCTTTAATGGATTTGAATTTAAACAAAAAACCAACTCCATGTGTCCTTCTTCCTGTACCCTGTCACCATGTCTAAACCAATTTCAGGCCCTGTGTCCTCTTCTCCCCCTTCACCCCCATTAGCATGCGGAACTGTCCGCTTCTCTCCCACTTAGTCCTGGGATTCAATTATCAAGCAATTCCTTCTTGCTTCAGCTTTTTGTCATGTCCATTCTGAGGCCCTGGGACCTCACCATCTGACACTTTACTCAGTGGAAACCCAACAAGAGGCAGAAAAACACCATCAATTACAGATTTATCAAAAAACCTAGTCCTAGTGAATAAACAGAGCAAGCTGAGAACAAGCAGAGCGTCTGTGTAGAACAGGGACATGTCATCAGGTGGGAAAGAAAAATGAGTTAATAAATTATATGGTTGTATTATGTTGGTAATATTATTATATTATTTATTATACCTTCTCACTTATAAAAGCATGAACTGAAAATAGAATCAAATGATTAACAGAGGAGTGTGTGTCTGAATATTTCATAACATTGAGATAATGAAGGTCTTTTTAAGCATGAAAACAAAATCTGAACATATAAAATAATAAAACATTTGGCTTGCTACATTAGCAACGACAACAACAAAAACTAAGTTAGGGTCTCAGTGGTTAGGAATGTTTGCTGCTCCAGCAGATCAGAGTTAGGTTCCAAGCACCCACACCGGGCAGCTACAACCACCTATAACTCCAGCTTCCGGGGGATCTGACACCCTCATCCAGTGGTAGCTGTATGCGCATGTGCATGTACACACACACACACACACACACACACAGAAAAATTAAAATACATAAATTAAAAAATGACAAAAAAATTCCACTGATACTTCTGCAAAAAGATAAACATGAAAAATATTTACATGCAAGACAAAAAGTTGTTGTTCATAATTTACAAACCAATAAGGAAATTAATATCCCCCTTAAGATGAAACAAAGCCAATCATAAATTTTCCCTAAGATGAAGAAATATGATGGAAGTTTACTGGAAAGGAAATATACTAAGTTCTGTGACCCTGAGCAAAGATGAAGCACCTATAATTCACCTAATGCCTGTGATCACTAACGTTAACTAAAGTTAGCTGGGCAGCTCCAACCTCACATCCCAAAGGCAAAGGATGACTCCATCAGGTAGGTAGAATCTTACGAAATTCTTTTAGACTTATTTGATTTCTATCTGCTTGAGTTTTACCTGCATGTACATATGTATGCCAACATGTGTGTGCCTGGTGCCCACTGGAGTCAGAAGGGGGCATCCAATCCCCTGAACTAGAGTTGAGAACAGCTGTAAATCGTCATGTGGGTGCTGGGAACCAAAACCCAGGTCCTTTGCAAGAGCAACAACTGCTCTTGACGGCGGAGCCACCTCTCAGGCCTCACATAACGTCTAATTTAACACTGGAATTTGTAAGGAGACAGATTGCATAAAGAAAAACAAAGGGACCATTAAGTATGCAGGTGAGCCAGCCTACAGTTAAAATATTTTTTATCAATATGCTTAGCCACTACACAGGTTTCTCTTTATTAGGTCATATTTATATATTAAAAGCCCTATTTTTCCATTGAAATTACAAAACGCAAGAATGTATTCCCACAATGGGCCCCTCATGTTCACTTTACATCTAGAAAACAAATGTATTCTTCTCCTTCCTTTATGTTTAAAGGCTTCCAAGTTACATATCGTACAAGCACTCCTATACTATCGTAATTATGAGCCTGGTTAGGAAACCGTAATTCCAGGTAGCTGCACAGATACTTTTAAGTCATATTTCTATTAGCCCCCTTCCTGTCCTCTCAGCTCCCTCTCCCTGGAACAAGCCCGAGGAAGTCAGACAATAGACCAGAGCCAGGATTTTGTTTCAGAGATGAGCTGTCATGGCACTTAGTATCTACGGCTGCAACACACCACTCAGAAAAAGTCACAAGTCACCAAAGCCAGGGAGCCTCCTCAATGCCAAGCGAGTCTCCACAGGGCCCGAGTTGGAGACTGGGCTGGGAGAATGGCTTGAAGGTTCCAGTACTCGGTACAGAGTGTGAAGATCAGCGCTTAGAGTTCCTGACACCCTCCGGAAGGACAGACAGGTGGGCATGGTGGCCTTTCCATAACTGCTGCCTCGGAGGTGTGAGAGGGGAGTGTGAGGGCAAGCTGGATAGCAAGCTCTGGATCTGAGTGAGAAAGAGAGAGAGAGAGAGAGAGAGAGAGAGAGAGAGAGAGAGAGAGAGAGAGAGAGAGAGCAGGCCTCAGTGAGTACAGAGGGAAAGAGGTGAGGATAGATGGCTATCAACCTCGGGCCTTGGGCTGCTTCAGTTGTGTCAATCCAGCGCAAACTGGGTCATCTAGAAAGAGGGACCTCAACTGAGAAAATGTCTCTACCAGACTGGTCCATAAGCATTTTCTTGATTAATGGAGTTGCACTACCCCAAGGCAGGTGGTCCAAGATGATATACAAAGACAAAACAAGCTATCCCCGCAATGAACAAGCCCTACGGCAAGCAGCCCTCCTCCACCTTCTCTGAGTTCTTCCTCCCAGGTTTCTGATGGAGCTTCTGTCCTGCCTTCTCTCAGTGTCAGACTGTGATCATGATGTGGATGCCAAACAAACCCCTCCCCCAAGCTGCTTTGTTCATGGTGTTTTATCACAGAGATGGAAACAAACCGAGGTAAGAAGGGACTTCACATAGCTATGTATATGTGTATGTACACACATACATGCAAAAACATACATGCACACACAAGCAATAACATGTCATATATCCTAAATATCTATCTCTCTGTCTCTCTCTGTCTCTTTCTCTGTCTCTCTCTATGTCTCTCTCTGTGTCTGTCTCTGTGTCTGTCTCTCTGTGTCTCTGTGTGTGTCTCTCTCTGTGTCTGTCTGTCTCTCTCTCTCTTTGTCTGTCTCTGTCTCTCTCTCCCCCTGTCCCGCCTCAGTCTCTGTCTCTCTCAGTGTCTGTCTGTCTGTCTGTCTGTCTGTCTGTCTCTCTCTCTCACACACACACACACACACACACACACAAAAGAAAAAAAACAAGATTTGTGAAATTCAACATTACACTGAGGGAAGGCATAGTGGCTAAGAGGAAGAAATTTGATCTTGGACAGTAATTTACTAGTCATTTGCCCTCAATGTGCTTTAAACTCTTCGGGCCTAAATTTCCTGCTTTGTAATAAAGCCACTGGGGAAGGGGCCAGGCTCAGGGTGAACACACAGCTAACACAACCAGCGAAGTCCAGCCGTCACTATAGAGCTTATCTGAGCCACAGGCTCTTGAAGCAGAGATAGAATCAGCTTGTGGCAGAGACTCATTGCTCACTGTCTGATCTTAACAGGTCCCCAGAGAACGCTGACACAGAACAGGCCTCCTGCGGGCACAGCTATCTGTTTAAAATGCTTGGTGGGGTTTTTGTGGTGCTAGAGATGGAATCCAGGGCCCTGACTATGCCAGGCAAGCCCTTTCTATCACCAAACCACATGTCTCGTCCTAAAATCCTTCTTGTTAAACCTGAATTACTCAAGGAATTAGAAGACCACGGGCTTCCAAAGAGCACTCTATCTTCTGATCGAGTCACTTGGCAGCTCCTTGGGTACTGCTGTCTAGAGATAGCATAAAGCACTGGTTGATGCAATCAGAAGTCAACAAAAGTTACTACCAAAACCTTCTCATTCACCAGAGGAAGGGCGCTGTCAGCCCGGGCTGTTTCGCCTTATAAAGCTCCCCATTTGATGCTGAAAATTTGACAATTCCTGAAATTACCAGACCTAACATGACTGGATTTTCTAGATTCTCCTCTATTCCATCCTCACCCCTGATTCAGAGACAGCCCGACTGCAGGCCCAGGAGATGAGCAAGCTCCTCACACACCATGTGGCACAGGACCTCCCTGCTTCTTCTGAGCCTAGAAGGGATCTTCATTCTGCCACATGGTCCTGGATTCTCCTCAGAGACTCCATACCCCTGTAGTGTGTCTGCCTATCTAAGGCATTAGTGATGCAAGTATTTTGTGGCCCCAAACTAGAGTATTCAGACATTAAGACTAAGCCACGAGTGAAAAGCAAAGCGCATTCCTGTCTTTCAAAGTCAGAAAATCTAAGAAGAAACAAGACAGAGTTCTCTGACAGCCACACACAGCAATGGCCAGAATCAAAGGGAGAGAAGAAGAAACATTTTGCAACTGAAACTCTCCCAACATTTCCCAATGTCTATCCCTTGCCATGTCTGTTCTGTTCTTCTGCAGAAATCTAAAGAATGCTTTCATTCAAAGAGCGTCTCCGTGAGTACAGCCCCACTCTGCTAGGTTGGAAGATATCTGACTCCTCAGAGAGAGGCCATTTCTCTGCTCCTGGCTTCCTGAACTAACCTGCCAGCTAGAAGCTGGGTGCTGGTCTGAGTCAAAAGAATCTCAATGAAGAGCTGCCAGCAGCAGCAACACTCAAGACATTCCAAGGAGACTAGAAAGAAGGCTACTTTGTCCTCTGCAAGACAAAGGGCAAAGTGAGACCCAAAAGAAAGACTTTAGGACATCTTGTATATTCTTCTACAGATAGTATTCCCCAAGCCCACCCCCTTACCCTCAAAACCATGCAGGGCTGGAGAGAAGGTTTCTTGATTAAAAGCACTTGATACTCTTTATTATTATTATTATTATTATTATTATTATTATTATTATTATTATTAAATATTTTCTTTATTTACATTTCAAATGTTGTCCCCTTTCCTAGTTTCCCTCCAAAAATCCCCTATCCCCTTCCCCCCTCCCCACCCACTCCCGCTTCTTGGCTCAGGCATTCCCCTATACTGGGGCATAGAACAACTCAGTTTAGTTCAGGCCTGAGTTCAGTTCCCAGCATCCACATGGAGTGCCTCACAGTTCTGGGGAATCTACCCTCCCCTGGTCATAATATGTAGACACAGTACACATACAGACACAGAGATAAGCACTTTCACAAAAAAATAAAATCTTAAAAATAAAAAGTATTGCATTAACAAAAGTTTCTTCATTGAATGTGGGAAACGCTGGCTTAACAAAAATTAAAAGGAGTTTTCTACCACAGAAACATTTTAGATGCTTTAATATGCTGTTATTAGGACTAAATGAGTCCAACAATTACACAGGCACAGATAACTTTATTTTTGTGGTCTACATCTTAGGACAAATGTCCCATATACTACTTTGGAAAATGTTTTAATTAGTTATTTTATGCAAATGATTATTAAAGACATACTTTGCATTAATTAAATGACTAAAAACAATCCTGTAAATGTTCAGTTAATGGTGCAAAGGATGTGAATGCAAAGTGGGGTAAAGTGTGTCTTTATGCAGAGGCCACGTGAGAGGCTGCAATCCTTCTGTTTTGTTGTATTTCCTCTTTATGGGCTTTCCAGATCAAAAATGTGAGCGGGGTTAGGAAGTCTTTATTGTTCTAGAATTCACTCTCCCCTCTAAAACTTTTAAAATACTTAAATGCCAATTCCTAGTATGTGCAATTAGAATGCAAATTTTGTAAGAATGAGTACTACATAGCACAATCTTCAAACAGTGACAGTTAGAGGGATGCTCCACAAACGAATATAGACTACAGGGGCTGGAGCGATGGCTCAGTAAATAAGACGGTTGCCCGTATAGGCATGTACACACCCACGGGTATATGTGCATGCCCTTCACATATGCACACATAAGTTAATTATATCAATATTGGGGAATCCACAATAGACTTTATCTCTGCCATATTCAGTCAGTTACTGCACTAACTTCTGTTCCTAACTGAGGCCTAGTTGACTCGTGAGTGAACAACTAGGAATTTCAATTACACAGAGCTACGCTACGCACAAGGCTTTCTTGCAGTGGTTCTCAAGCTTCCTAATGCTTTGACCCTATCCTCAGGTTGTGATAACCCCCCCCCACCAACCTTAAATGTATTTCTTTACTACTTCATAACTGTAATTTGCTAGTGTAAATATCTGATATGTAACCCCAAGGAGGTCACGACTCACAGGTTGAGAACCACTGCTTTAATGGAAGAAGCAGCAAGTTAATTCTCTGGAAGTGGGAAACTCCACAAATAAGCTTTCATGATTAATCTTCTGAGGAGGCGAGCAAGCAAACATGGCAGACAGGTATTAGGGAAGTATCTGATGCGTTACTGATCTAAATTTAACGTTCTGAATACAATAGTCACATAAGTCTTTCTTCACTTGAAGGTGTTATAACAATTTTGTATTAAGTTCACTATATCTGTGATAAAAGCCATTTCAAAAAGCAATTTGGGGAGGAATGTTATAGTCTCATTGAGGAAGGTCAAGAAAGGAACTCAACAAAGGAGCCTGGAGGCAGGCACTGAAGCTGAGAATGCTGAACAGAAGAATGCTGTTATTGCCTGTTCTCCATGGCTTGCTCAGCTTGCTTTCCTAAACAACAGAGTGCCATCTGCCCATCAGCAGCTCCATCCACTGTAGGCTGGGCCCTCACACACTGATCTGCTTTTAAAATGCCCACAAACTTGCCTACAGACTGATGGGATGCAGGCATTTTCTCAGCTGAGATCCCTTCTTCCCAGGTGAGTCTAGATTGTGTCAAGCTGACAAACAAGTAATCAGCATGAAGTCTGTTAACAAGTTTTAGAAACTTTGCAAAGGCTTCTCTTTTTATAGGTGGCCAAGGATGGAAGAGCTGAGAAACAGTGCCTGATTCCTGCTTTGTTGTTCAGGACCTGCTTAAAGGTGTCTTTATGGGCCATATCTAAACTTCTACAGATACAGTACTCTGCTGACTTTCCTATAGGGAGAAGGGACTTTGGAAAGCCTGAAGGAGCTGAGTGTGGCTCTGGCAGGCCCTGCTCTTCTCCCTGATTCCTTCTGCCCTTGCTAAAAACCCTTACATTACATCCCTAAAGCTAACCAACAAGGTCTTTTCCCTTACTTGGCCACTTCCTCTTCCAGAGGCTGACTACCAAGGTCCAGCTATCAAAGTGTCAAAAGCCCCCTTTAGTTCACCTGCTGAACAAACTCCAACAAAATAGACCAGTGCTCCCAAGCCCAGTCTAACAAAGGCCTCCCCTTTTTCTTTCTTAAAAGTTACAGCTGGGTCGGGCAGTGGTGGCGCATGCCTTTAATCCCAGCACTCGGGAGGCAGAGGCAGGCGGATTTCTGAGTTTGAGGCCAGCCTGGTCTACAAAGTGAGTTCCAGGACAGCCAGGGCTACACAGAGAAACCCTGTCTCAAAAAACAAACAAACAAACAAACAAACAAACAAACAAACAAACAAAACAAAAAAGGTTACAGCTGCATGGCCTGAGTCAGAAGGCAGCCACTTTAACCTTTCTTCCATGCTTAATAAAAAATTCTGTGAAAACAGGTGTTTGGGTACAGTTTGTACCTAATTTGGGGTCCGAAAGGGGACTCCGCTGTGCAGGGTCTTCTAACACTAAGTGTCTAAACTGTAAGGAACTATAGCTTACCCTGTATTTCTAGACTCTACTTAGAGCACAGTTCCTAAAACAAGTTAACTGAGCAGTGTTTGAGAAATGCACATGCACATTTTATATGGATAATAACTCCCCACAATGGGACCTCAGAGGTTAGAGGAAACAGGGTCAGGATGGAATTAAGCGTAGACATGCTTCTGTAACCAAAACAGGGGGACCAGACTCTTTGATGATTGTCTTCATTTGGACTCTCAAGTTTCCTAATTCAGAAGTTTTTCCCAAGCACTGACCAAACGTTTGATCTTCAGCCACAAGCCTAGTGCCTTTGAAAAAGCTCCCTCCTGGTTGATCTGTCAATTAGGAAAACATGGTATTTCATACTTATGGCTTCATGTGCATCTCCAAAAGGCGTTCTGAGAAGTAACAACTAAAGCATGGCAGAAACAGACTGCTAAATACGCAACCGATCCTCTGAACAGTACAGAGCATCTGCCTTACTGACAGCCATTCATTAATCCAAGCCTCAGCCTTGCAAGGGAGTGAGTACACAATGGGCAGTTGGTCGACATCTACATGAGCCCTTCTCTTGGGAAGGCTGTGAGAGGGTGCAATATTAGCACTACCAAGAAATGTACCAACGTGCCTATGAGACACAGAGGCAAAGAAGCTCAATTGAAAAGACTCTACAGCCTATGACTCCAACCACGTAACATTCTGGAAAAAGCTGTACTAAGGGGATGGTGGAAGGATCAGTAGTTAAAGGCCGGGGTGGGGGGTGGGGGTGGGGTAGATGTGTGAATTAGCAGAGGTAGATGACTTGAAGAGTAGTGAAACTTTTCTGTGTGGCTCTCTGGTGGGGGACACGCATGACACATCTGTCAAAATCTGTAATATATAAATCAGCAGCAGTAAGCCAGCACAGAACAGGACTTTATGCAATAATGGCATATTGGTACAGGGTCATTCCTTGGAGCAAGTACACAGCTCTGGGATGTGACTGTACAAATAATCACCTAGGCACTGAAGCCAGGGAGGATCCTGTGGAACAAAGTCTGCTGAGGATGCAAATTGATCCAAAAGGTTCTTGAGCCTGCGAGTTCAGTTGGTGATTTGGGCTGAAGTTACCTGCATGTGCCCCAGCCCTAAGCTAGAATGGACAGACCGCCCACTCTGAGCTCTACACTCCCAAAACTGTCCCTGGGAAGTTACCACCTAACCCATGGCAACCTTTTAACTCATGGGCTCTGTGATCTTTAAATCACTGACTTCTCCATACCAGCACCATGCACAGTTGCTCTGATCATGCTAAATCTGACTCAAGGACACAAAGACAAAATCTGGCTCCCATAGTGAGAATATCTGATTCTCCTATGTAATAGAAACACTACAGTCTATAAAGGAACACTGCTGGCCTGTAGCTAGGAGGAACAGCTTATTTGAAGGACAGATACCCAAAAAATAGTTATAATGTCTGAGTCCTCCAGCCCTGTAAGCTGTTTGCCTCATGTAATTAGTAATTTCCTCTGAAGCCCCAAAGACCCTCAAGGGAGGTTCCTTAAGACTCAGAAAGTAAACAATTCATAAAACTCAGGAAGTCCCAGAAACTGAGCAGATGCACTAGACCTCTCCCTCTCAAAGGTTATATAAACAACAAGTACTGTAGATAAGGGCAACATCGGCAATGCTGCCTGGGAAGGGACACTCTCCAGTGTGTCAAGCTACCTTCGCATCGTGTATTAAGTTCCAAGTTTCCAGCGCTCCTAAGCAATATTGAGGTAGGCTTTTAGTGTTACATCTACTTCTGAATCATCCCTGATCTTGTAACCCTACCTATATTCCTGTTAGTAACCCAAATCAATTCATTGGCTCACGAAGTTAAGACTTTGGTGGTATCCTTATTTTGGCTTACCATCAATTTCCTGCCTATGGTGAGTAGACACTTGTTCATGTCCACAAGAATAGAGTTACCTAACATCTGGGCTCTGTGAACCAACACATCCAAACCCAAAACAACACTCAACCCCAAAAAGGGCCATCGGGAATCGGGTCAGCTCATGGCAACCCAAGACAGGTAGCACAAAAAAGAACATGGGATTGTTGAGAAAGATGATTTGGTCAAATGAGATACCTTAATAAATAGCAATATGAAAATGGAAGCCACTTGTTTTTGGTAAATAGGAAACTGTCTCCACTTGACCTTGACTAGCAGCTACTGAAACCTTCGAAATGTATCTTTCAAGAAACCAGGAAGTTTGGTCTCAATGAGTTAACAACTGGTATATTTTACAAAAGGTTCAACCCTCTTCTCTTTTCACAGGGCGGGTGATCCTCTGCACAGTCACCATGGATCTAAACACCAGCACCTCTGTAGATGGCATTGTATCCCACTGAAATTTCCTTTTCTCAATAGGCCATAAGAATAAATTATCCAGCCTATCTCTCCCCATGTCTGTCCCCGATTTTTATCCCCAGCACCCTCTGCTCTGCCCTCCACAGTATCCTCTCTCCTGATTGGTTTTTGCTTTTGTTTTTGTTTTTTATTTTCATAGGTCTAAGATGTTCCCTGCATCATTTATCAATCAACTGTGACATGGTTTCTATATCCCTCCAGATGCAGAATAATAAAGCAAAGCAGGTATACTTGAACACCTGCCCAGAGGCTGATGTCTATCAGTCAAGGCCAGGGTATCTCTGTACTTTACACTGAGCTGTGTGCACATGGTTGTCAGGTCTCCTGTTTACCTCCCTCATGTGATCTGCAGCTATCCAGGTTTTTTCACTCATGACTGAGCCAACAGATGCAGATCCACAGACCCTCTCCTCTCTCCTCCCCACAGGCATGTGCTAACTAGAAAACATCTCTGTAAGAACAGGATGGGGGAAGGCCTCTTTCTGTGTCCCTTCAAAGCATCTTTCAGGGTAGACTATCTGCTACAGGACTTGAAAACATTTCTTGGTTCACAATAGTTTTCTTGGGCAACAAAATTTCAGGGTTTTTTTCATGTACCTTATACACAATTAAAATTTTATTTAAAAAGCCGTGTGTGTGTGTGTGTGTGTGTGTGTGTGTATGTGTGTGTGTGTGTGTGTATGGCTAGCAAGAAAGCTCTGTTGGCCAGGGTGCCTGCCAGCAAGCCCAATGTCCCATGCTTGATCTCTTGGATCCACAGGATGAAGAGAGAAAACCTAATACTACCTTTTGTCCTTTGACCTCCATGTGTGTGTCCTGATGCATGTACACACATACAAATACAGCTAGTCAGCTAGTCAGTCAATAGAGAAAGTCAAAATATTTAAGACAAATATATGCAAACTAGCTGGACCTAGTTTTAATCACAGCAAGAGGTAGGCCACAGACCAGCTGCAGACCTGGCTATATAGTACCCATGTAAAAAGCCAGGTGCAGCAGTTCCTGCTTTGGGGAGGCAGATGAGGGCATCCCATGGGCTCACTAGCCAGGAAGTCTAGACAATTGGTGAATTCCAGGTTAAATGAGAAATCCAGTCTTCAAAACCAAGCTGTAGGGTAATAAAAGGCAATAAACTCCGATCTTTGGGCACTTCACACGTGCATGTACTTATCCATACACGTACACACACACATACCCCACACGAACACACACACACACACACACACACACACACATAACAACAAGAAACGCCGTTTATGAACTTGTGTACATGTTATTTGTAGTTGGCCTTTTGTTTAGTTGAGGTATAAGGCATACAATCATTGCAAACAATAAACTCCTTTGTATATTTACGTCTGCAATTAGGACCAATCAAAAATATATTATATTATTATATGCCTTATAATTCTTGCCGCTTTATTAAAGAAATACACCATTTTGGTTGTAGGTGTAAAAATATGTGTTATAGATCCTGATCCTGTGTAGACCTTGGGATTGGCTCTGTTCCATTTACCTCTCCTTCATTGGGGTTCTCATCTACAAGTCTAGAGTCTTACCTCCTTATCCATTTATCTCCACCTACAAATGGAAAGGGAGGCCACCAAGAAATAGGGTGTTCAAGTAGAGTGGTCTACATGTGGGTTTCTGGAGTCATCTAAAGGAAGGTGCAGTTTCTCTTTTCTTTTCTGGGAGACTTGGAGAAGACAATAATTTTCTTTTAATTGATTAAAATATCTTTTAATCTTTCTTTGACAATGTCTTACGTGTTTATGTTGTACCTTGATCATATCTACCAAAACTCAACTCTTCTCCTTTACCCCTAACATGTCACTCCCTCCCTCCTTCGGTCCTTCTTTCCTTCCTTCCTTCCTTCTTTCTTTCTTTCTTTCTCTCTCTCTCTCTCTCTCTCTCTCTCTCTCTCTCTCTCTCTCTCTCTCTCTTTCTTTCTTTCTTTCTTTCTTTCATGTCCTTTCCTCTCCTTTTTTTTTCTTCTTTGGTAACCCACCAATTCTAGTTCGCTGTCTGCTGGAATGTTGATGGATCCTTTGGTTTACTCTTGTACAGGTAGCCACTAGCAGGTGACAAGTGACCAATCCCCTTCCTAGAGAATGTCTAGCCCTTCCTTTCTTATGGTAGAATGATGTTTGGAATACCTTTCCAGTTTATGTAATGTGGAATCCTAGAATCCCAAGTCCCTATCAGTCAGCTGTAAATTTATTCTACTCTGGTTGTGGAGATTAAAAAACAAACAAATATGGGGTGGGACTAGCTTTCCAAGGAGAGTAGCAGTTATATGTTGACTCAGGCTGGATAGGCCTCTCTGGGGTTGATGATATCATGCTCCATGCTCAAGGGAGCTGTGACTGTTTTATTAGAACACGTTAATCGTTAAAGCATAATGAGAATTGGTCAGAACCATTTGGGCAAGTGTACAAAATAGTCGATGAAGAAATTCCAGGTGAATTAATTTTCGCTTTGGAGTCATGCTTCAATAATATTGTTGATGGGAGGCTGACAGAGACATGTTAGCACGGTTGGAAAGCAGAACTGGAATGTAGGGGAACATTGTCCTGAGACTAGAACACAAAACAGATCCACTGGATGTTCTTTAAAGCCAAACTTAATATTTCTTATTTAAACCAATGCATCTCAAACATATTGCAAACTATAAGAGATAACGACATATTCCTATTTGATCTCCCAGAGTCCTGCTTTCCTGCCCTGGGCATGCGGTCTCTGAGCGGAGGAGCTCTGCAAGCTTAGCATCTGAGCCATCAAGCCTGCTCAGTCCTGCTTGGCTCATCTGCACCTTGCTGTGTACAACAGCAGCAGAATGAGGAAGAGGCCTGCAGTTTTATTTGATATCAATTAATTTCTAAGTACAGAAGCTTCATTGTGCTTAAAAATCCCAATCTTCTAAAATACATGTAGAAATCATAAGATATATGGCATTTATTTAAGAATAGTCTCCAGTGAGGGCATGGAAGAAATATGAGGTGATTTGGATGATAGATGCTTGGTTAGCAGCCAGGAATTGTAGCAGATGAGGGAAGAGGGCAGCTGCTCTTATATGTATGATGGAGTCAGCTTAGATTGGACCTGTCCAAAGTCAAGATTGGTGCTTGAGTGCTTTAGCTACACACTATACTACAGTCTGACTGACCGATTGTATTTGTGTACATGTGTATGTAGCATGTAGCACACTAACTAATGTGTAGTGTCTATAGTATCTTAAATAAAGCAAACAAACAAATTAAGTTTAATTTTTCTAAGTTGGAGACTATCTGAATTCAGGGTTTCAGCAGAATGAGATTTTTGTATTTTTTTAATTTTTATTCTGATTTCTTGTGATGAGTCTCATGTAGCCCAGGTTGCCTTCGAGTCCCATATATAGTCATAGATGACATTGAAATTCTGATCTTCCTGAAATTAGCTATGTAGACCAGGCTGGCCTTGAACTCACAGAAGGCTGCCTGACTTTGCTTCCAATTTCTGGGATTAAAGGCCTGCACTACCATGCCCAACCATGTTGTTCTTGGTGGTGGTGGTGGTGGTGTTGTTGGTGGTGGTGGTGGTGGTATTGTTGTTGTTGGTGGTGGTGGTAGTAGTGTAGATAAGGTCTTTAGAAGATGCCCAGACTCCCTGCGGAGCTTAGTAGAGGGATGTAGATGATACCTCAAAGAGTGAGGAGTGAGGAGTGAAGCAGGCAGAAGCTTCACACAACTTCTATTAGGAGTCACTTTAGTTACACTTGGTCTCAAAGCTCCTCCATCCTGGGTCAAGGATGGGGTTTCTGCAAGGAATCGAGTAATCAGTCAAGTGCCTGCCTGATTGAGCCCCTGTCACCTTCCAACACTAACCAGCAGTTAAGAGCCAATACAGCTCTCTCCTCTCTACTGTACAGTGTCCTCATCTGTGAAAGGGATGGAAGAGCACACTCAACCAGGTTTCCCCCAGGGCTACTCTATCAGTAATATATTCCAGAACTTGGTCCAGGCACAGACTCTAGAGAAATGAGACACCAAGCAAAAGGGAGGAGACAATTCCTCTAGAAAGGAGAGACAAAATTCTGTCACAGCCAGTGCTCTTCCCCCAGCCTAGGACATCTGCAGAACAAGAGATGCCCTCTTCTGGAACTGTGGTTCCCAGCAGAAGTGAGGGGTGTGCTCTATGAAGAGTGATGTTATGTGCACCCCGTGGGGACCTTAGCACAGGTACATAGAGGCACCTGAAAGGATGGCATATGAGAACAAGATGGTGGCTCTTCATGGGTGTTACCACTGACCTCTAATGGTTCATCCAGGCTGTTAGCCTAAGCTGAAGGCGGAGGAGGCCATACTGCCTGCCACCTCCAAGGGCTTAAGGTAAAAGTCGCAGGCGAAGCTGAAATCTGTCAGAGGAGATCAAGTAAAGAACAAAGAGAAATCAGGATACTGAGAGAGTGGAATACAAGAAGCTTCCACAAGAGAGTTGCGGTGATATCTCAGCCTATTTGAAGGGAGTAATCAAGGTGGATATATCCAGAGAGGCATAATCTCTGGGAGACGATGCCTAGCTCTGGGTTGCATTATGAGAACTGCTTTCTGACAAAGAATAAACATTTCTTCAGAATAAATGCCCAATTTGGGGGTCTTTCTTTTTCTCGGGGATGGTGGTGGTGGTTAATGTTACAGAAAATGTTATCTCCAGTGTGGGTGGGGTGCCTGTGGGTATGGTGGCTATGAGAAGGGACTGGCTCCTTAGCAAGGCATTGGCCAAATGGAGGACAGTGAAAATTAGGGAAGATTCCTAGGTCAAGATGGGAGGGAAATAGCAGGTAGAAGTAAGAGAAAACAGAACAGAAAACGGAAGTCAGCAGTACCAGTGAGTCAGGTCCACATGAATTCCCCTCCCACACCAGCAAGGCCAACAGTGAGCAAGGAAAGGACACAGCCTTAAATGATCTGTAGGAAATATGACCTCTGGTCTGGTCTGTTCACAGGTGGAATACACATACATGCTTGAGGCTACTAGAAAACATTTGATACCACTGATTAAAAAGTCTCCTCTAAAGAGTGGAGAGCAAAAAGCAGCACACTAAGGCCAGGAGAAGAGCCCTCAGGCTACTGCGGGCACCTAACAGTTGACCATTTTCCTCAAGAAAAGATTGTGCCTTGTACAAAGCCAGCGTATCCAGAAGGAACCCCGTGGGAGAATAAGTGGAAATCTGGGACCCAGAAGGACCCATCCAGCGCAGCACCTTCACCTGTTAGCACGTGAGAGGCAAGGAGACTAAAAGCTGACTCTGGGTATCCCTCTTCCCTAGAGCCTTGGACCAGATGAAGTGGTAAGACAGGCTGAGGCCTAACGGGCAAACACTATGTAATGGTGGTTACACTGAAGAAAAGAGCCTCAGTCTTCTGGACCCATTCACTGAAACACAGAGGGAATGCTGTGCTACAGAGCCTCGACTTCAAAATCCTCACCCGAGGGTAGGGTCTAGATCAAACAGGAGGGTCAAGCTCGGACACTCACTGAAGAATACATGGGGATTATTACGTAGTCTATTTGAAATTTCCAATGGAAAGCTAACAGCCGGCAAGCAAAGAGGAGAACAGACGGAGGGAAATGGTTCTATTTTTCAGTTGTATGTATGTGTAAATTTGTGTACATGTGGGTGCATGTCTGTGCTGGCGTGCTTGCACGAGTGTGCCTGTATATGTGGAGGCCAGAGGTTGATGTCTGGTCATTCTCTCTAATAACACTTCATTATGTTTTCTGAAGCAGAGTCTCTCACTGAAGCTGGAGTCCACCGATCCTGCCAGTCTAACTGCCCAGCTTGCCCTGAGGGATCCTGCCTCTGCCTCCCAAGCGCTTGGCTTACAGTGGGAGCCACCTCACCCACTAGCTTATTTATGTGGGTGCCCAGGGTCTGAAATTCGTTCCTTATACGTGCATGGCAAGTGCTTTACCCACTGAACCATCTCCCTAGGCCAGAAATACTTCATTTTTAGGTAATTGTGTCAGTGAGACATTTTCTGTAACAACTCTAAGCTCCAAGATGTGTTTTTGAAAAGGAATACAATGCATAAGCCTTAAAGGTGGATTGGCAGTTCCAGGGGGACAGAGCCTTCTCTTCATGTCTCTAAAGCAGAAAGGCTGGCTGGCGGAACGTATGTGCAGTCACGCTTGAGAAGGCCCAGGAACTGTATCTGCCCAAGCACTGTAACACCCTGCCAGCAAAGGTTGGCACCTTTGCCTCCAATGACAGAGAAGTAAGTCTGACTGATTCCCAGGCATGATGGGCAATAGACTCCTGTCATGCTTTGCTGGCCAGCTGAGGAATCTACAACCGGAGGTGCCAAGTGTCAGGCCCATCTCCTGAGTATCCTTGTGGCTGGCACGCCCTATTTATAACTATCATAGAATGACAAGAAGCCTAGAGGGTGAAAAAAACAGCTCATTCCTGCCCCAAAAGGCAATGGCCAACATGGATTTGTTCATCACTAACCACCCTGGTTTCTGTGAGAGCCACATCACAGCCATGTCCCACTGCTGCTAGGATAGAAGCTCTCAAGAGAAGTCAAGCTTGAGAGACACAGACACTACCCGCCATTGTGAGGAGCCACCTATCAACACCAACTCCAGGTCTTCCATGCTACTAGAATCACACTGGCCACTTTGAGGAAGACCAACTTAAGTCAGGGCACCTAAACAAGGCAGTACCCTCTCCCCAAACATTTGGGGACATTTTAGAACTTTGGAAGCTCAAACTAGGGAAACGTATTACAGGCACTTGAAGGGTAGAGGCCAAGGTCAGCTCCAAGCACCACCCAATGCACAGGATGGTCTCAGACAACAAAGATGGATTTAGTCTAAAGTGCCAATAGGGTGAAGTTTAAAAGACCCAGTTAAAACAATTCAAAATGAAAAGGAGTGCTCAGACTTGCTTGCTTGCTTGCATGGCTGTGGAGAAA
Organism: Mus musculus; assembly: GCF_000001635.26. Taxonomy (NCBI): domain Eukaryota; kingdom Metazoa; phylum Chordata; class Mammalia; order Rodentia; family Muridae; genus Mus; species Mus musculus. The sequence continues at coordinate 67,477,088 of NC_000075.6, forward strand.
AAGAGAAAGAGACATAGAAGCAAGAGGCAGGAAGGAATATTGTCTCCTTGTGTGTTCTCATGTGAGTGCATGTATGTGTAAACACGTTCATGTAGGGCACTTTGTATGTATGCCCATATGCATCTGTATGTAATGCATGCGAGTGGAGGCCAGAAACTGATTTGGTGTCTTCCTCAATCACCTTCTTTTATGAAACTGGGTCCCTCATTGGTCTGAAGCTCACCAATTATGCTAGGCCTGCTGGCTAGCAAGCCCCAAGGATTCTTCTGCCTCTACCTCCCTATTAATATGATTACAGGTATAATCTGCTGTGCCAAGATTTTTTTTTACCATGAGTTCTAGGAATTGAACCAAGGACTTCATGCTTGCCTAGCAAGCACTTTACCAGGCTGTTGTGCAGCTAAGGATGACGTTGAACCTCTGGCCCTCTGCCACCACTTAGAATTACTATTAGGCTCTGGCCCCTGGGACACTGCCTTCCTTATGCCCCTTTCACATGCACTTCTAGTGGTTTATAAGCTATGTACTAGTCGATGCCAGGACTTCTGGTCTACCTCCTATTTTGTTTGTAAGACAGGCCAGACTTTTGAGGACAATGACTGCCAAAACAAATATTTGCTTTCTTCCAATGGCTATGTTTACCCGAGATTACTCTGTTCTTGGTAAAGTAGGAACCAACTGGCTATTGACACACTTGGGATCCAGCCTCACAGCAGCCTGGCACCTTCTCCCATGTGCTGCAGCAAGTGGAAGAGAGCCCAAGAAGAAGAGTCTCAAACTACCCCAGCTTCTCAAGAGAAGCTCACAAATCATGCTTGCATGTGCAAGGCAATATCATTAACAATTATCAGGACCACAGAGTCCTCAGAAGAAAAAAGCAAAGAAAAAAACAAATGCCAGAATGCAGAAAGGAGGAAGATAGACATAATAATCACTGAAGAATTGAAGTGTTGAGGCCTAAAGAAAGCAACAAGGAAAAACACAGAATTACTGCTCCAGGGCACAGTAGCTCGCTTGATGTTTAACTCTTCGTTATAACCTGCAACTCACCTGCAACCTAACCAAAATCAGCTTCTCACTCAAGTTACACTGCTTCCATGCACATATGAAGAATACTCCTGTAGTAATAATGGATGTCGTGAAACCCAGCTCACCTATCCTACATGCTCACAAGAATCTCTCACATGCCACTGAGCTCCACTTTTCAGAGCCCTTCCCCTTCACAAAAAAATTCAGGCACAGGGGTAAGTATAGCTCATGGCAAAGAAATAATCCTTTCCACAAAGGTCACTGAAGAAGGCAGCCACCACACAAGGTGGACTACTGATAAATGACGGTCAGACTCTACAGTGAACACTCCATTGACTAACTAGCTCACCCCACCCCCATAACTCCACTCACTGAAATCTTACTAACTCCTCATAATGAGAGGACTGACCCTCTATGGTACCCCACTTTCTGAGACCCACTCCTGCCACACAGGAGCTCTGCCTTCCTATCTCTTAGGCTCCTAGCTCCAATCCTTTCTAAAACTCCACTGTAAACTCACCTTCTGGTTACTTGTGAACTTCATTCTCCTAGCCTGTAAAACCCGGAAGCCACACTGGCTTGGACATCTCCGGTGTTCACTGATTATGTCCGGCACCTTAGCTTCCCAAGCTATGCACATCCAGCCTAGAGCACAATCACGGAGCAGCTTCCTTCAGTCGTGAGCCTGTCAGAGCAGCCAGCCTAAGGTACTGGTGCAATTCCTCCAAGGGTTTCCTCCTCCAACCCTGAGGGGCACAGGTGAATGGGGCTAAGGGAAGCCCTGAGAATTCAGGCAAAATATGTCATCCAAAGGACAACCCCATAGCACAGTCAAAAGAAGAAAGGGCTCCCAGTGTTCAGGAGAAGAGCACCTCCCCAGAGAAGCAAGCCTTCCCACCAGAGTCACCGAAGAAGGCAGCCACCACACAATGTGGAACAGTGATAAGTGACTGTCATCAGACTCCATGAGAAACATTTACTGAGCACTGCCCATAGGCCACACATAATGCTCACAACAATTTTAAGAGCTAACCACTCATTCTAAGTGTAGACTTCACCCTTCTCTGCCTTTACTTCAAATTGCTACCTATTCTGAATAGGCCCCAAAATAACCATTTAATGTTATAAGTAAAAAGAAATGGGGTTGGCTGGAAGGCGTGCTAAATTTGGAATGACGGAGATTAGCTAGGGCCCTGCACAAGGATGGCATACAAGCCAGGGTGCAAAGGAAAGAGGGAGAGGAGAGAAAGCATTTGTCAGCATCCTTCTTGTGACTGCTACTCCTGGTTGTCAACTTGACTACATCAGGAATTAACTAAAACTCAAATGGCTGGGCACACCTCTGAGGGTTTCTTTTTTTTTTTCGTAATTAAATCTTTTGAAACGGGAAGACCTATTTCTAATCTGGATCTTTGAGGTGGGAAGATCCACCTTTAATCTGGGTCACCCCTTCTTCTGGCAGCCTATGTCAGGGACACTGAGCAAGGAAGCTTGCTCTCTCTCTGCCTGCCTGCCTGCTCCTGCTGTAGCTAGCAAGTCCATTTCTTCACTGGCATAAGCGCCTACTTCTTTGGGATTCCTGAATATACTGAAGAGCAGCTGAGACATCCAGGCTTGGGGACTGCTGGGATTGCCTTCTGTTGGTAGTCAGCCATTGCTGGACTGGCTGGACCACAGACTGTAAGTTGTGTTCCTCTAGAGAACCCTGACGAATACACCTCTTCAGGAAAATGAGTGGGGACAGGGTTGTGATTTAGCCCCAGCTCACTCCCTATCACTAGAGAGCCCATGTCTTCACTCCCTACTAACACTGTATTCTGCCTTGCCTGGCCAGAACTTCTGTCCCCTTCCCTCCCCATCATGTTCCCTTTCCCCACTGGAAGACCCCACTGAGCCAGAGGCCATAGTTCCTTGCTCAAGGAATATTCCTAGCCCCCTTTCTCTCATGTCCATATTTATGGCCTTTAATTAAACAATACTAAGGTACATAAAATGTTAATGTTTGGATCATGGGATCAGATAACTCAATTTAATAGGATATAATAACATTTAAGCCAAGAGTTACAACATAAGGGCATGGGGAGGAGATTCTAACTGCAAAGCCCCCCCCCCACTTCAGTGAGAGCACCCCCATAACTGCAAAGCCCCCCTCTTCAGTGAGAGCACCCCCATAACTGCAAAGCCCCCCTCTTCAGTGAGAGTACCCCCATAACTGCAAAGCATCCCTCTTCAGTGAGAGCATCCCCCATAACTGCAAAGCATCCCTCCACCAGTTAGTACCATGACCCTCTCAAATCTCACTCTAAGCATTCTCCTAGCGGTCCTCAATAACGCAGAGGGAATGGCCACTTGCTTATTTTGCTGTCTCCCCTACTGCTCATAACCACCCTTCCTCCCTCCCATAGCCAGGCAGCTCTGAGTCCCATGGAGGTTTAAGAAGCCTTTCTGGGAAGTGCAGAGTTTTAGAAAAAAGCTCTAGCAAGGTAAGGTACTTCAAACATGTTTGAACTGCAGACATCACCATCAGGAAGTGATACAATGTGGAAGCCCTGCACCAATTCTTCAAGGGAGGACTTGGAAGCAGCATCATAACCTGCAGGCAAAGCTGGCTAAAATTCACTGAGTTCCATATTCTCAAATGGACATTATCTGAAAAATATTGTTCATGAGAATGTGGGAAAACACTGTCCCCTCACTGAGTGGAAAAGGCAGGCAGCCTTCTCTGTACTACTTGTGTGAGTACTTAGCCCAGGAAGCAAGAGACGGGGATGAACCCCCTGGGAGGAAGGGGGAAAGAAGTTAGTCAAAAGATGGAATCTGCCACAGCAGTGGAGTTATAGCTGTTTATTTCTCTTCTACTTTTAAATTTTGTACATATTTTCTATACATACACAGCTCAGTTGGCAGAGCGCTTATTTAACATGCAGGAAGACATGGGTTCAATCCCCAGAACCGCATGGTGGTGTATGCCTATAATCCCAGTACTGGGGAGGTGGAGGCAGGAAGCTCCTAATTTAGAGGTGATCGAATGATACACAGTGAATTTGAGGCCAGCCTGGGCTAGTCTGCTTCAAACAAACAACAGGAAGGAAAACCCAAGGCCCTGTTTCCAAGGCTAGCCATGCCTTTAGGACCCTCCCTCAGTATGACCACCCCTCTAACGAACCCTCAAAACCACAGGGTACCAGTAAAATGTTTCATGTTTTTGAACCTGTGTGACCCTCTTCATCCCCATGATTTACACGGGGTGTGCATCCCACTTTTCCTCTCTCACTGGAATGAAGGTACCAAGAGGGTTTGGGGGTCTGCTTTGAGTCACTCCTGGGCACACCATCACCCTCGATCATCATCCTCCTCATACAAAGTCAGCTCTCTGATGAGTCCTCCCATCTTTCAGTGCTACCCAGCAGGTCACAATGTACCCCGTCTCACCCAACGGAACCTCTGTCATGTTGCATGTTCAGTATCTCCTTAGCACACTGGCAGCAGACATACAAGCCACCACTGCCCAGAGCCTACAGCAGCCTCGCTTTTCCTCACAGTGCTACAGAGATGTACCTTTAGTCCAACTTTACAGGAGAGGGAAATGGAGCTTAAAACGATTAAGAAAGAGGTGCACATGGCTGGCAATTTTAAACCTTAGACTTTAGCCATAAAAATCTATCAAGACTAGAACCTTCTAGAAGGTAGGAAATGTCTTTCCTACTCCTTGAAAACTGCTGGTCACTGCTGTGCCTGGTAGACAGGCAAATTCCGGCTTAAGATGTAGAGATTCTGAGGAGCTTCCTGGCAGAGACAAGACTAACACCATGTATAAGATAACCCCAGAGACAGCTGGAGGTTCAAAGAGGCTGCCTAGCAAACAAGGCCAATAAAAATAGTTTCTCCTTTTTTTCCCTCCAAATTAACATTTGGCTATGTAAGGAATTTCAGGCCCCATCTGTTGCCTGGATGCCCCATAATTAATTATGAAGTGGTATGTTAATTGTTGCTCTTAAACACCCATTAGCACAGAGCCCCTAAAACCTTCTACCAGGCAGAAATATCTTAAAGCTGGGTCACAGATCAAATTTCCAAAACCTTTCCAAAAGGCAGCTCACCTATCACCCTAGTGTTGTCACCTGCTATGTCTTTACCTTAATTTCCATTTAAACATTCAAGAGTCCTCTTAAATAAGGTGGCTTTCCATCATTCCCAAGCTTAGTAAACACTTCTAAAACTGCTGTTTCTGAATGCCATTTATTCCTGGCCATCAAGGGACTTTTGTCCCCTGAGTGCTATCTGGAAGCCCCCAGCAGGAAGCTCTTGTAGAGTTTAACACTTGTTAACAGCTTGTCAGGTCTTGCTGCTGGTGAGTCTCTGGCAAGCTGACACATACAAATTAGCAGCTCCTGCAGGCACCCCAGCTCTTTGGGGGCTAATTACTCAGGAGATGGTGAGATATTTATCAGCATTTCTGACTGCATGCTTGTCAATGACTAGAAAGCAGCAGCTTCCCAAGGCCTGATAGACAGACAAGAAAACCATGGGAACACAAAAGGGACAAGGATGCTCATCCGCTCACCCTCCAACCTGGTTCAGGTGACAATCATGAATTGTACACAGTAACAACACTGGGTTAAAGTCTTTGTCCCCTCCCCAACTGGACCCAGCAGTTCTCTAGGACTCTTGGAAACCCCATTCAGAGACAAAGTGCACATCGTAACCTAGAGCCCCTGGCTTTATGTTATCACATCACACACTCATCCAAGGGAGCTAGGGACATCCTATGATCTCACCTATTAAGCAGGGTGGAATGGGGATGGAAGCAGTTAGCAACCCTTTGGATATAACCTAAGAGCCACAAAAATGGCACATGTGGCTACAGTTTAAGGTATTAAACTCTCTCCTGAGAACCCCAGACTCACACGTTGGTATGCCTTATTCTTTCCACCAGTGTTAAAGATGAGAGTCTTTCTCAGAAGAAAGCATGCCCATGGTCTCCAAAGCTTCACTTTCTTCCCCAGCTCTTTTTTTCTTTGACCTCTTAACCCTTGTGCTCAAAAATCTCTCAATGTATTTTAAATCTCTTTTAATACACTCCAACTGTGCTTCATACTGGCTTGTCTCGAATGCCTTCCTGCATCAAAGCCATGAACTCTAGGTTTGCCTGCATGAAAGTCAATGAAAAAAACACTTGGGCTACTGTGGGTGATGGCCTGGAACAGCGTCTCTATCTGAGCCAACGTTGACATCCTCCAGGAAACAATGAGGCCAAGAAGACAACACAGATGCTGCATGTGAAAATGAAATACAAGAAAAATCTGTGGGCCAGTGAGGTATGCCAAAGGGTAGAACATGCATGACCCCCATCCACAGACAGACAGACAGACAGACAGACAGACAGACGTAGAATATTCCTTATGTACTAAAATACTGGATCAACAAACATTTACTACTGTTGATGCTTGACCGCGTGCTGGGGAATAAGAACAAACGGCTCTACATCACAACTCCAACCCACTGGACAGGCAGAGCTTTAACAGACGGACCAGGTAGCATATGATATGCACTAGGGTCTCCTCACCCAAAGATTTTTTGGAAGACACTAATGGAGAAAGCTGAGGAATCACAGAGGGATCCCAGGGAAGGCATGAAAGACAGACATGGGAGAGAAATGACTGGACTCTGTGTGCTGGGCCAGCACATGCGAAAAGCATTGTGAACAGGAAAAGAGCTGTGAGAGTAACGAGAGTGGAGACTGTTAAAGAAGGCAGCAAGGGACGTGACCAGGAAGAAGTGACAAGAAGCTTGACAGAGAGGCAGGTTGGAAACCAACCACTGCCTGCCACTGAAATCTAGGGCAAAGTGATGACCATACCCCAGAGCAGTGACTCTCAATCTTGACTCCTTTGAGGGTTGAACAACTCTCTCACAAGAGTTGCCTAAAACCATCATAGATTCAGATTATTTACAGTATGATTCATAGATTCACAACAGTAGCAAAATTATAGTTATGAGGTAGCAATGAAAAAACTTTTATGGTTGGGAGGGTCACCACAACATGAGGAACTGGATTAAAGGGTCGCAGCATTAGGAAGGTTGACAACCACTGCCCCAGAGACTCCAGGTGTGGGGGGCTGGTTTCCTTGGTCATCCTAGACCAAACATCACTGGGTTCCTGGTACCTCAAAGTCCAATAGGTATAGAGCAGAGAGATGTATGTATAAAACCAAGTTACAGATATAGAGAAAAAGTTAAGTTCCTAAATAGGTAGGAATGTGGCATAAATATATCTGAGAAGTGGCATAAATTGGTTCTAATCAAAAATAAAAATAGAACATATGTGTGTGTATAGATAGATATAGATATAGATAATCTTACTTAAGAGATAGTATTTGTCTGCTGCTCAGCTATAACAGTTATAGATCAAGTATCATGTATCTGAGGAGAAACTGGCTATGGTCTTGAGGAGCCTGTAAATTAAGAGAGAGAGAGAGAGAGAGAGAGAGAGAGAGAGAGAGAGAGAGAGAGAGAGAATAAAGGTACAGGTAAGGTAAGCCTGGGCTATGGCCTGCTGTGCTGAACAGAGAGAGGGAGCAACAGGAGCAACAGACTCTGATGGGAGTTAATGTTTCATTCTGAAGACTAAGTAGAAAGAACAGAAAAGGACCACACTGGACTCAGCCACTGGAGGATCAGAAAAGAAGGCCTGAGGGGCTAAGCTCAGAAGGCAGAGCCCAGGGAATCTCCAAGGCAGAAGAGGCTGGTTACATACCTAAAACCTTAGGGCAGCAGGCAACCATGGGGCCAGTGCATGGAAAAACGGTGCCCTCTCTGCACCATCTGCACAAGTATGACTTCCTCTGCTCTCTGGAAAGCGCCCTGCCCACCAGTGCTTACAAACATTCAAGACTGTTACTGGCAGTCAGTGGCCCGCACTCACTTTCCGTTCTGAAGGTTGGAGAATCTAAACCACACCACACGAGTCCCTAAAGGACTTTCACATAAGGTCCACTCACCTGTCAAGTGATCCCAAGGCAAAGGCCCTAAGGCAGGCATTTTGGGTATTCCCACATTAGGCCCTCAGTTCCTCTGACAGCCCCAACAGTTAAGGAGAGGCTAGAGGAAGTGCAGACACACCCTCTGAGGAGGGGCCTTGGACATGGGGTGTGTTGCATTCCTGGAAAACAGGGCCCCCGCTGTAACGTGTGCAATCAGACCAGAGATTGGACTGCAGAGCTCTGCTTCCCATTTATTACAATATCACGCTCCTACCCAGGAAACCCCACCCGAGCGTTTGTTTGGCAAGCCTTTCCTTGATTAGGTGTAAATCTTACTATTCCTGCCACTCAAAAAACAACACATGCCCCTAATGAAGTTGTCACACAGAGACCAGTCCAAGCCCTGACTTTCCCTGAACCAGGCTGAGCCGCTTTCTACTCTCTCACTTCAGGATGGTGAGGTCTTTCTCCTTTCCGACTCTACAGGAAGAGTGGGAAGTGGGAACGTTCTGTACACATGGAAAAGCAAACTGATTGCTGTTCCCTGCTGGAAAGAACCAGGGCAGTATCCACCTTCCCGCTGGCCCCTGGGCTTCAGCTGCCTCTCTACTTAGCTCATGGGAAGGGCTGATGGGGACTTCAAATCCCATCATGCATTTTTTTTTTTTTTTTTTTATTAACAAACATTGCTCCTGACAGAGCTGTCCTCATTCCCAGTCATGCTATCTGACTACCTTTGGTATGCAATTCAGCAGGGTCTGCCCACCATATCAAAAGCAGTGCTGAGGAATAGGGCAGGGCCAGTCCTAGGCAGGTGGGGAATACACCCTTCAGTGTGCTTGAAGCTTCTGATATCCAAAGCAAACAGTGTAGGACAATTTCACTTCCAAACAATGTATGTTTAAACCAAGAGCACTCAATGGGGGGGGGGGGGACGGGGGACGGGGACGGGGACGGGGACGGGGACGGGGACAGGGACAGCAGGCTTCCCAATCCAAAGGGCATCCCTTGCATATCTGCAAACCTGCTGTACCTCCATCAAAGCTATACAGGAAATGGGGCAACCTGGACCCTAAAACAGTTCATCTGTTTCCAGGCCAAGGATCCTATGCCAACCTGGAGCAGCAATAAAGACTGCAGTGAATTGGAAAGAAACTGTAACATTGTGGACTCATCTATATAACAGAAGGAAGGGTACACTCCAGGGCTGTGAGCAGGCTGAGGAGCCAGGAGAACACTGTGGCAATCTCAGCCCAGTTCACACAACCCTGGGGCCCTTCACTTCCAAAAACAAACAAAAGCCCTCCCTGTGTAACCCACTGTGTCACAGTGGGCTTCTAGTACCCCAAAGACACGTGACAGTGTGTGTCAGTCATGTGCCAACAGGGCTATCTCAGAGCCTGTGAGGCAAGCCATCTCCCTGGAAAACCGAGGAACAGGCAGCATGGTGAAGTGGGGCTAGGGTTAACATGAAATAAATCTGGTGAAGTCATGAAGGGTGGGGTCTGCCAGAGAGCACTCCCAGGAGATAGGTCTCCAACATGGCAGAGGAGAGTAAGAACGGTGTAGCTGAACACAGAGGACAAGGTAGATAGCCCCACTGTGAAGCAAAGCTTCCTCTCACAATTCTTTTGGGCTCTGTTCACACCCATCGGCCTCTTCCATTGCATAGACCACAGCCCACACAGACTTGGGAGAGGCTCCCTCGGCTCCCTCTCCTGCCTCTAATTCCGAAGACTCTAGTCAGAGCAGTCCCTAGGGAAGGCTCTGGAGCTCTGAACTGCATGCTGACAGACAGGAGAGAGGTGCTGGGGGAATCCTCCTCCAAATGGCCTCCTTCCCACTACAGGAATCAATCTGAACAGAAAGGCGATGTTCATTCAGAAGGATTTAAACAGGATCCAGAATGGGAGACTGCAGAATATGCCAAATACAGACTGTCCAAGGATGGCACTTGCCCACAGTGGGCTGGGCCCTCCCACATCAATCAGCAATCTAGAAGATGCTCCAAAGACACCCTACAGAACAGTCTGATGGAGGCAGTTCTTCATTTGAGGTCCCCTCTTCCTTGGTGAAGCAAACTGACACTCGGGGGTAGCCACCACATTCACTAAGAAACTGCTTTGCTCTTGTCTTTTGTCTCAGGGATCCATTCTAACTAAGAACCCATGAGAGGTGAAGAAACTAATCTTCCCTTTTTCTATATGACTTACCTCCTGAACTCAGTAAAAGATATTAGAGGGTAGAGTGGTAAAAACTAAGAAACAAGTGGCCCCTTAAGAAGCTTAAAATTTATCAAAATAAATACACTATGCTTATAGCTGGCCCAATCAAAGGCTTGCATCTTCCAGAGTTTCACAATGGGTAACTGGGAGAGAAAATTGTTTCTAAATGCCACGCGCAGGGAAATTTTCCTTGAGAAATACAATTGAGGTGGAATGCAGAATGCCTGCAGTTCTACAGTCAAGGCCCATGTTTCTGTCACCGACGATGGAAACAAATAAGCAAATCACAACAGTGGCGTCCAAAGATTTTTCTCCAGCAGAGGGAATTCTATTCTGGAGCCCAGGAAGCAGCAGTTTCCTCACAGAAAAGCTATTCCAGGTGGAACAGGATCTGGAGCCCACAGCACAGCAGGCCTGCCTGCCTGAGAGGCCTCTCTACTGGGGGCTACCAAAGCTGTCACAGCATTTGAACTCAGAGCCTTCAAGCATAAAAAGAATCTGAAACAAAAGTTGCTCTAGACAGTAGAGTTTACTCACTAAAATGACTGTTTACAAGGTATTAAGGTTACAATTTAAGCCTTGGGTTCTGACTGAATCTGCCCCTCTTGGATCATCAACAGGGCTACCCCATGACATCAAGGTGCCAGAGCCTTGGAATGGAACGTGACACATCTTGTGTTCTGTTCTCTCCTTTTATATTTAGTTCTTCTTAACTGTACATTTGCTTTCTTCATGCGGGCGCCCAACACCCTCCAGAGGGTTGGAGGGATGGCTCAGAGGTAAGGCAGCTTGCTGGGCAAGCATGAGAATCTTAGTTCAATCCCCAGGGCACAAATAGAAAGCAAGGCATGGCGACATGTGTGCCTATAACCACAGTGCCATTGGTGGGCTGGAGTGGGGCAGAGACAGGAGAATTATCAGGGTTTGCTGACTGACTGAGGGACCTGGTTTCAGGGAAATAAGACAGAAAGGGATAGAGCAGGACACCTGGCATCCTCTTCAGGACATTCATAAACAAAACACTGTGCACATACACACACACACACAAACATACATATACACAAAGATACACACACATCACATATACATCACACATGAATGTATACCACATACATACATGAGAGAGAGGAGGGAAAAAATTTTTTTTTCAAATCTACACTGGACCCTTAAGCATCCTCAACATCCATGCAAAGAACTTCTGGGGTCCTGCTAGAGTATTAAAGGAAGGATCAAGGTACCAAGTTATCATGTCCAGGCCTGTCTCATCAGAAGAAGAACCCAATGCCTGCAGAGAGGACTGCTCAACCAACATCCCCTTAGCCCAGTCAATAGCATCATCACAATCTTTCTTTCCAGAAGATTCCTTCCTGGTTTATTTCTAAATGCTGAAATGATAACCGAGGCCCTTTCTAACTTCTTATCCTACCAGGCAGGGAGCAACACTCACTGGTCAAGGTCTGCGGTTCTCCCATGGTACCACGGATCACAACCCTAGCATTTACATCTTTCCCAGAGGCATTGTGAATATCTAAGTTACTCCATTTAAACTGTAAATCTGAACTCTATATAGGACTTAAGACTCAATTAACATTCTGCATGTAGTGCCAAGAGCTGCTGCAAGACCTCACTTCTGCACCCCAGACCATGGGACCCACAAGCAGGAATTCTCACCATCTCCACCAATCCCTGGGTTGTCGGAGACATACATGAAAGCAGCCCACTGCTCTTGGACAAGAGTCAGAGGGCCACGTGGATATTACAGAACACCTCACATTTTGATCATTCTATGGGCAGCTGTTGTGCTAACTCTGGTCAAACATGACCCCAGAGCGGTCATAGTATCTGACCGTTCACTACTTTTATACTTCAACAGTGAGTTTTTACCATTTTGTGTCAAGTATAGAGAGGGAAAATAAAATAACACGAAAAGGTAACATGTTATATTTTATAGCTGTAAAAAAATCAGACTGAAACATATTTATTACACAGGGCTATAAAGCTCACTCGAAGGACCCAGGTTTGCTTCTCACTTCAAACCCAGGGAAAGTAACACTCACATGACTCTCTTAGAGCACCAGGCAGAAACTCACATGCAGGCAATATATCCATTTACATAAATTTAAAACAACAAACAAAACACCCCCAAGCATCCAGGGAAGGTATTTGATTTACAATTCCAGGTCACAGTCCATCACAGAGGGGAAGCCAAGGCAGGAACTCACACCCACAGTCAAGATCAAAAAGATCATGGATCATTCTGTGCTTGCTGCTGCCAACTAGCTTCCTCTCCTCCCACAGACACCAGGGCCAGCCCATGAAATGGTATGATCACAATGGACTGGGTCTAACGACATCGAGACAGTCTCTCACAGACATGCCTACGAGCAAAGGGCTTCAGATAATTCCTCAACTTGAGGTGGTCTCTCAGGTAATTTCTAGGTTGGCAAGTTGACAATTCAAGCTCAGCCTGGGTCGACTGCATATGTTTGTCATGGCTGCTCCTGTCCTCAAAGGTCCACAGGTGTGCCACAGGTAGTGACTTGAGGTTACAAACAAATAGATAAATTCTCAAACACCGAATCAGTGAATGAGAATTAACTGTGTGTGTTAAATTTATAGAACATAATCTTCAAATGATAGGTCAAAAGCGGGATAAATCCACAGTCTGTAAAAATGTTCATCTTTGCTAAGTAAGCACTTCTCAACCATGAGCCATTTCACTCCCCAAGAGACATCCGGCCGCGCCTGGTGCTGTTTGTTTACTGTCAGAGCTGGGTCTAGTCCATAGAACCAAGGTGCAATAGTTCACTCAACAGTGAAGAATTACCTAGTTGCAAATGGCACCAGTATCAAGATTGAGAGCCTCTGCAACAACTGTGCCACTAATGTCAAATTGTTAAAAGTATAGCTTAGGGGACTGGAGAGGTGGCTCAATAGCTAAGAGCATTCGATTACTCTGCCAGAGGACCTGGGTTCAGTTCCCAATAACCACATAGTAGCTCACAACCACCTATAACTTTAGTTCCAGGGCATCTAACACCCTCTGGCCTCTGTGTGCACCTGCATGCACAAAGCACACGTAACCTCTTTGCAAGCACACACATATGCATTCATAAAAAACAAATCTTTTTCAAAAAGTGTATACTTTCGTATCTTCTATCACCTCCACTGAGCTATCTGACAATAATGTCCAGGATGCAATGAGTCCATTTCATTGCTTGGTGATCATGTACCTTTGTGTTAAGCTAATAAAATCTTAGCAGATGTATCAAAGACACAAAACAGTTAGAAGCTACATTGAAGGAACTGGAGGGGTGGCACAGTGGTTAAGAGTCTGCACTGCTTTTGTGGAAGGCCCTGGTTCTGTAACAGTACCCACAGTGTGTACCTTACAATCACCTGTAACTCTAGATCCAGGGCAATCTGACCTCCAAAAGCACCTGCCTTCACATACACATAGTCCCCACCCCATACACACACACACACGTGTGTGTGTGTGTGTGTGTGTGTGTGTGTGTGTGTATATGTATATGTATGTATGTATGCATATATATATATATATATATGTATATATATATATATATAATTTAAAATAAGATCTCTTTTTTTTTAAAAAGTTATATGGAAATATATGGGGCTGGGAATGCAGCTCAGTTGGTAGAGCACTAGCCTAACAAGCACTAAGCCCTGGGCTTTATCACAGAAAACCAGGTTGGTGATGTAGGCAGGCCTGTAACCATAGCACATAGAAGGTGCGGCAGTAGGATCAACGGTTCGAGGACATTATCAACTACAGAGCAACTCAGAGGCAAGCCTGGAAAACAAGAGACTCTGGAGCGGGAATGAGAGAAGGGGGAGGGAGTGGAGGGGGGTGAGTTAGTTCTTCAGTCACTTCCATTGTGTTGTAATGTTATAACAGAGACTGAGTACTTCCAACAATCATACAAATAATTAGTCTAAAATCTAGTTCTTGCTTTCACTACCAGGTAAGTAAAAATTGTAAAAAACAAAAACAAACAAACAAACAAAAAAAACACTTAGTTGTCTATTGCATACTGTCCCCAAGCTAGAGAACCCAGCTCATTCTTAAGAAAATTCTAGTTAGTCAAGTACAGTTAGAGAATGTCCCCATGGTTGCCCTTCCAGAAGTGGGAAACTAAAAATGTTTTGTTACGTCTTAAGAGAATACGGGAAGGTAGAATTTCAAGAGTATATCCAGAGGTACAATTTAAGCATGAATGCACACACACACACACACACACACACACACACTCCATATCCTAAATTGCACAAATGTTCAGCACCCCTTCATTGCTCCCCTGTGTGGATTCAGCATGCCACATGTATTCATGCCTGAATCTATCATATTTTCAAAATACCAAGTCAAGCAATTTGTAGAGCAGCTTCCAAGCTTCCTCCCGAGCATTCCAGACTCTCTGAGCTAAGATGATCAGGGTAAATCATTCCCCACTGGAAGGCAGACTGGTGAGGAGACACTTGAGGCTTGACTCTGAATTCTTAGCTGGATGAGCTGAGCCAAGTCATTATGTTCAGAGTCACTTTTTCTCTTAAAAGATGTTTTAGTTCAACAGTATAAAAATATCCCTATGATATTATTTCCTGCTCTAAGTATGTTCTGTCTGAAATCATATGCTCTGCTGGTTCATGTCTTCACTTCCTCCCAGGTCCAATTGGCCAAGCAGACCTGTGGCCTGCTCTCTGGCCATTTTTTCCAGTTCTTGCTGTCCCTCTCTGCAGTCTACATTTGCATCCCTTCCCTCCATCCTCCTAGTTCCATATCTGAATTTGGTACCAAAGACCTCAAACCTTTGAGATCATCTTCAGCATAAGCTATGTAGTTGCGAGCAAAACCGAAACTCATGTACCGTATTCCCAATACACGTATCGAAAGCACAGATGGATGGTTCAGGAATCTAAGTTTAAACTGCACCTCCCAGCTTTTCTAATAACTGTCGCCTTAGCTCAGAGTGACACGTGGGCCTCCCTAGAACTGACTCTTGGTTCTGCGTGATTCATTAACATCCAACCTCTGCTTTCTATGTCTGCCCAGTGGCCTCCTCCATCCTTCAACCCATCTTAAACATCACCTAAACTAGGAACTGCCACCCACTCACATCTCTAGTCAGACAAGTCCCTCTTCTCTAAATTTCTATAGCATGTAACATACAATATACCACATATACCAAAACAACAACAAAAGTATCTCAGAGTCCGCAGCCAGGTTGGACACTCAGGCTTAGGGATTACACACTAATGGTGGATTCACATGTGGTAGCCAGTATAGTTCCTGACTCACCAGATAGTGGGCTGATGTAGGAAGGTGGGTGGGTGGGTGGATAAAAGTATGGCTTTAAAAACTTAAGCAATCAGACACTATTTACTGTTACTATAGATTACTGGGAGATCCTCTATAGGTTTCAGGAAATCCAGCCAACTGACAAAGTTTGCACAGGCTCAACAAGGATGTGAAAGGGATAATGAAGACAAAGAGAAAATTTGGTTCTCAGAGACTTTTCCCAGGTATTTGCAGATAGGGTTAAGGTGATTGTCCATCATGGCCCTAAACAACTCCATAATAGGCTGAACTGCCTGTCTGTAGAATGACCTCTCTCCACTTACCTTAGGTTGTTAGCTTTCTGCCACAGCAATTCGGAAACATAAGCATAGGGAGAGTAAGGCCAAACAAGAGAATCATGTTGGGGTTTGAAAACAGAATGGTCCCCAGAGACTCATATATTTGACTGGTTGATCCTTGGGGAATGGCACTACTTGGGGGATTAGGAAGTGTGGCCTTGTTGGAGTAGGTGTGTCCCTGACGCTGGGTTTTGAGGTTTAAAAGTCCAAGCCAGGCCCAGTGTGTCTCTCTCTTTTTCTTCTTGCATCCTATGGCTCTGGATGTTGAAGTTTCTTCTCCAGCACCATGTCTACCTGTGTATCACCATACTCCCTGCCACGATGATAATGGACTAAACCTCTAAGACTGTAGGCCAGCCCCAATAAAATGCTTTCTTTTATAAGAGTTGCTGTGGTCATGGTGTCTCTTCACATCAGTATTAAGACACATGCCTACAACTTGAGAAACTAACCTTCTCTGATTTTTGGGCCAATGTGTTATACCTTCTTATTAAGTCAATTTAAGAGAGAGAGAGAGAGAGAAAGAGAGAGAGCGAGCACAATGAGAGAGGGGTGGGAGTAGGAAGCCATGCACACACCTGCAGAGACCAGAGGAGGACACTGGGTGTCTTCCTCTCTCACACCCCTCCCTACTGATTTCAAACAGGGTCTATCACGTAACCATAAACAGTTTCACCTAGGCTGGCTAGCCAACAAGTTCTCAGAGTCGACCTGTCTTCCCCTGCCAACTCTGGATTACAAGAATGTCAGTCATGCCTAGCTTTTTGCATAGGTGCTAGGGATTTGAACTCAGGTTTTCATGCTTACATAGCCAAGTGCTCTTAACCACTTCTCTGGCCATATCAAACCTCTTGCCATGCGTATATACAAGCCTTTTCTGACCTGAGCCTTTCTAGTCACTCAGAACCTATGTAAACTCCCTGTTCCGAGAGCTTGTATGTGTTCCCAGACATCCCCCATGTGCTCCCAGTTCCACAATGGTATGTCTAATGAGGCCTGACATATTCTTTTTTCCCTTAGTCTTTCCATCATCCAAATCCTGCCTGGGCTGGAGTCCTAATCCTCAGAGGGCAGACATCCAGGACTGTGGTCTTCTGGTCCTCCCTGAGTTCTGACCTGAAGAACGCTCTCAACACTAGCTGTCTTCCTTCAATCATCCTTGGGTTGAGTACAGTCCCAAGCTTCAATTATGTAACCCAAATGCAAATGACCACTTGAATAATGTCTCGCAATTAGCCGAAAAACCATAAATCCTGTTTTGGCTAATTTAAACTGTGGCTTACAACCCCCTGATCCCTGCCAGTCATCCCCTCTTCCTTTGAATAGCAAGAAAATGGAAAGTAATTTTTAGATACAGGGTATTTCAACATCACACTTCTGGCCGCGGATCTGCCACGTTTCACAACCAGACTGGCAGTAACAGCTGGCTGAGGAGCAGACATTTATCAGGCTACTTTCCCATACACAGATTGCTGAAGTCTTTCCAATGAAGAAGCAGAATAGCTTGGTGTGATCCATAGTTTTCCAACATCTGCATAGAATCATCCTGGAGTAACGAGGTGTGTGTGTAGGGGGGAAACGATGTGAAAATAGCCCAAGGCATCACAGGGCATCAGGCTCCACGTCCAAGGTGGTTTTCATCCCCTTTCCTAAGTGTAGTTTCTGGTTCTTCAGAGTTTGGGTGGCTCGAGGGGCTTGAAGGACACATTTCTGTGAGACCTAAGTGAGAAACGGGAATAAACTGAAGGTGGTCAGTGCTGAGATGGGCAGTGGACAGTGAGTAAGGAGTCATGATGATACCCTTCTGCCTTCTGTTCTCTCGCCACCAGACAGGGTCTTATGTGGTCTAGGCTTGCCTGAAACTAGCTATGTTACCCAGTGTGACTTTGAACTTCTGACCGTCCCACCTCCTCCTCTTGGATGATAAGATTACAAGCGTGCACCATCACAGTAGCATTCAATGCTGGGGACTGAACACAAAGCCCATGCACACTAGGTAAGCACTCCACCAACTAAGTCTCCAGTTCCTGGATACATGCCATTTCCAATAAGGATAGTAAGAGAAAGTATGTATGACAGAGGTGTGTGTGTGTACACAAATGCACATACATGTGCACACTCACAATGGATACATGTGTGTATATGCATGTTTGTGTTTGCATACAAGCATCAAGGATTCTAACACAGTCATAGGACATTATCTTAGCCACTAAATGTCCAATCCTTTTCTGTGTGTGGAGGACAGCTAACCTAAGTATCACAAGATTTCTGACATCCTATTTAGGGTCTGTGTTAGCCACATCTGGACAAGTTAAACAAGTTAGAAAAGTGGAAAGAGTAGGGGACAAGATGCAGACACTGCCCTGAATGATCCAAAGCCTGGTGAATCTGAGTCAGCATAAATAAATATGAATAAAGGACCTTGAGCAGCCTCCTTGTAATCCTTGCCTTCCAATGCTGTTTCCATGCTCTCTCTCCCTTCACCAGAGCTGTCCCTTCCCAAGGTCCTTGTGGGTGCTGAACAGGCTGCCGGCAGAGGCTGGGAAACTAACAACATTGCAGACTGGGGGACCTGGCAGCCAGCACACTGCCTGCTTCTTTACATGCTCCTCATATCACACCACTCTGAGGAGGTATTTTTTCCGGAGTCAGGGGTGGGGCTGACTGGAAGCCCCGCCTAAGCTGGTCCCCTGCTCTAAAGATTCTATGTCTATGCTTGGGCACAAGAGCAAGCTTTCAGCTTGGACAACTGTCTCTTGAGCAACTACCCAGGGCACCATCTCCTCTCACAAGTCCCTGGGCAGTTCACAGCCACGGGACAAGAAATGAAACCCCAAGATTAATGTGGCAAAAAGAGCAGGCTGAACTCACCAGCTACAAACCACCCACCCACCACTAATGAAATCTCCAGTCACTCTCTTCCCTGCATCTTAGAATCCAAGCTCAGTGAACCAGCCATGCCACAGTGCACCTGTCCAGCTGTGTCCCATGCAAAGCCCTCAGTGAGAACGGATGCTCATAAAGCCACGCGGTGTGGAACATTTTCTCCTGTCACCAACAGGCCCACAAAGAGCTCCTACACAAGTAGAAGGGATGACATCTGTATTCTCACCTTCCTTGGGGTCTGTTAGGCAGGCCTGCCACACCGAGTCACATTCCATCACTTGTCCTCTCAAGAAGCAAAAACAGTTCCTCCTACTGCATCGTTTTCACCTTTCCAGAATGTTTGATTCTCCTGATTCTCCTGCACATCTGGTTGCACTGCTTCAGAGATGCAACAGAGTACAGGAAGGGCATCAAGCTCAAAGCCCTGGGTTGCCCCCCACCCCCAGGTAGTTTTCCAGAACTGACTGAACCAGTCTGGGATATATAAGCCCTCCTGTTGGGTGGGTATCCTGGGTACCATTTCCCAAGTATTTACTGAGTATCCCACCAGAACACTGCCTTGTCTGCAAGTCAGCCAGGTGAAGTTCCCAGAGGAGACTGGGATGATGAAATTGCCCAGAGCATAGGGCAAATACAGTTTGGGCCACTGTCCAAAACTGGCAACAATGGCTCATTATTGACTGGGTTGAGCATAAAAGGGATATGCAAATTTGCAAAAGATTTGTAGCTCTGCTATGCCTGGAACCCATCCAGAACTCTGGAAAGAACACTATCACACAGTGAGTGAGAGTGGGAGAAGAGATGCTATGCAAATGCAAGGTTAAAAGCTGTGGCCGGTCCCGTGTGGAAATGCTTCCTGTCCCACTGACCTACTTTTCCCTCTCCATTTTCTCATCTTCCTTCTTTCACAGAAGAAAAAAAAATGTAGATTTTTTTTTTCTTTTCCATAACCTGACAAACAATTCCAATGGCAACAAGCAGTTTATTGAGGAAGGGAAGAAATCTCGTGATGTTTATTTAGCTTTATGTGTCAACTTGACACCATCTAAAATCACCTAGGAAGTAAGACCCCCCATGAATGAGTAGCTAGAACAGGCTGCCCTGTGGACGTGTCTGCAGGAGACTGTCTTGATTAAGGTCATTGACGGGAGAAGAACCAGCTGCCTGTGGGTGGCATCATCCCAAGATTTAGGTACATTTTAAATATTTATTTTAATTGGAGGTATCATTTATTACAAAGGGCTGTCTTATGTGAAGAACAAGAGCTCAGAAAAATGTCTAGATCGCACAAGTTTAAATAAATACTCTTTGTTTCTTATAATTCACCAGTGGGACCTAAGGGTTTCTGCTGCTGCAATAAAACACCATGACCTAAAGGAAGGAACTTGCCGGTAATGTTTTCTGACTAACAAGAGCAAAAGCGGCGACCAGCCAGTTAGCAGGGAACACACAGGAATGTTTTCAAATCCCCAGTGCAGGTTTCTTGCCTGTCAAACTCTCCAGATACAGAGGTCCCTGCATAAGCTGCCCTTGTGAGCTGGGCCAGCCTCCCTCCAGCTTCACAGATGTCCCACTAATTGCAGTGCTCAGGTATCTGACAGACACGCAATTGCTCTCTGGCTCACACACTTCATGGTGACAGGGAGACACTGATCACAGCTTCTGTCAGCCACTGTCTGAACTGACTCAGATGCAGGTGTTGCTCTGCTACATGGAAGGTGTACCATGGCCCCAACATTTGCTTGATGTCCTACTGTAAACCTATGCCCTCTCAACAATGAAGCTCTAAGAAATATCACCATGAATGGGGCCCGGAGAGATAGCTTAGCAGGTAAGAGTGTCCGCTATCCTCACAGTAGATCAGAACCTAGCACCCAAGTTGGGTTATTCACAACTACCTGTAAACTCTTAACTTCAACATCCTCTTTGGCCTCCAGGGGTTAGCCACATGTATATGTGTGCACGCGCGCATGCACACACACACACACACACGAATAAACAAATCTTTTTTAAATCATTTAATCACTTTAAAAATGAAAGTAATGCACCATTAAAACCACTCAAAAGAGGCTGGCGAGATGGCTCTGTGCTTAAGAGTATACGCTGTTCTTCCAAAGGTCCTGAGTTCAATTCCTGGCACTCACATGGTAGCTCACAACTTTCTGATGCTGTCATCTGGTATGCAGACGTACATGCAAACAAAGTATATTACATGAATGTACATTTGTACATCAAATAAATAAATCTTAAAGACGAAGAAGAAGAAGAGGAGGAGGTGGTGGAGGAAGAGGAGGAGGAAGGGGAGGAAGAGGAAGAAGAGAAGGAGGAGGAAGAGGAAGAAGAGGAGGAGGAGGAGGAGGAGGAAGAGGAAGAAGAGGAGGAGGAGGAGGAAGAGGAAGAAGAGGAGGAGGAGGAGGAGGAGGAAGAGGAAGAAGAGGAGGAGGAAGAGGAGGAGGAGGGGGAGGAGGAGGAGGAAGAGGAAGAGGAGGAGAAGGAGGAAGAAGAAGAAGTCGTCAATGACGATCACCACCATCACCACCCCAAAGTCCAGTAGACACCAATCCCATCTACCACCCAATCTCAGCACACAGACGATTTAACAGGCCAGCTCTCTGCTACCTCCAATATCAAATCCATGCAAAAACATTGAATGTTTACATGACGACTGATCTCACTTTACCAGCAATGCCTTAGGATGCCATTTGGTGCCACCCTAATGTACATACTCAGAACTTAAATCTGGACAGAGGGTAGGCGGAGAAAGGAAGTCACTAATTCTTCCCTGCGGGCAAAGTAAGCTCTTTCCCTCAAGGTTAGCCCTGGTAGGTGCCCACTGGTGTCTGTCTTCCTTTGGGCAATCACAGTCACTTTGAGTACCCTACTAGGGACAAGCAATCGGAAGAACACTGCCTTTCCAGATACATTGTCACTTCATATTCTTCTGAAGGATATGGCTGGTTTATTCTAGCAATCCACAGATCATAAATCCTTGCCCTCTCTCCACTGTTAATCCAATGGAATACCCCTCCAACCTCACCTACCCTGACCATGGCCTATTTTTTTTTTTCAAGCATTCTATTTGTTCTTAGAAGTTGGAGCAGTGACTCGCAAATGGCCTGAATCTGTGGTGGCCTAAGCATGTAGCTCCCACACAGAAAGGAGTCAAAGACAAAGATTTAAAGTTCTAATTTATAGGCAGAACTAAGCACTCCCTGCTCTCAGAAAGCACACTCTGAAACCTGTGCATACAGACTTCTACCTCACACTCCAAAGCCAAAACTCAGGAGGAGGCACGTCCCAGTGGGGCCTTCTGTACGACCTCTCAGGGACAAAATATGCTTACTTAACAAATGCATGCCTTGGAAATCACCTTTAAACTAAACAGTAGAGAAATAATTTATTCATCTTTCCAGCTAAGTTACGATTTGAGCTCCGGGGCCTTGGTAAGTTGTGTTACGTCTACTACAAGTCACTGACAGTGACAGTTCACAGCTGCACAATAGGAATTAGAGCTAATATGGTGGGGTGGGGGTCATGGAGCAGAGCAACACCCAATGGCTGTCACTATAGTATCCTTCAACTTTGAATGAAAGAACAGTAGAGAGACCAAAATGGCAAAAAGTGAGATAAAACTGGTACTCTCCAGACAGCCAAGAAGGAGGCAAGGGTTGGACATGCCAAGGTGGGAAAGTCTTTTGGGGACCTACCTCTTATGCACTATGTGTAGGGAATAGTGCCTGTCTGCTTGTCTTAACTAGATCCTTTGAACAGAAAAGTCTCTTGAAATAGAAGAGCCAGGAAACCATCAGTTTGAAACTTAATAAACTACTCTGTCTTAAAATTATTCTTTCGTCTTTTCTTTTTTTTTGGGGGGGGGGGTGGTTTGAGACAGGGTTTCTCTGTGTAGCCCTGGCTGTCCTGGAACTCACTCTGTAGACCAGGGTGGCCTCGAACTCAGAAATCCACCTGCCTCTGCCTCCCCAGTGCTGGAATTAAAGGCATGTGCCACCACGCCTGGCTCTTTCATCTTCTTATCTGTCATCTAAACTCTTGGATAGGCACAAACTCCCAAGTAAGCAATCCAAGGTTTTAGACTGAAAGAATCAAGCTTATTACTGGGCAAGTTGATCATTTTTTCTCTTAAGACTTTAGTGTCTAATCCATAAAATGGGTCTCTTCTAACCACCAAACAAGGTTGTAGGTATAGTACTTAAGACACTTTATAGAGATAGAGCATTTGGATAGAAATCGAATGACCTCAAAGCACTGTGTGTTAGAAGTTGATTCCCTGATGAGGTAGTGTGGAAGCTGATGGGATGTGGAAGGTCTATAGTGAGAAGACACTGGGCTACTGGGAATGGGTTCCTGGATGGGAATACTAGCCCAGAATGAGTATGGAAGAGAAGAGAAGAGAAGAGAAGAGAAGAGAAGAGAAGAGAAGAGAAGAGAAGAGAAGAGAAGAGAAGAGAAGAGAAGAGAAGAGAAGAGAAGGGGAAAGGGAAAGGGAAAGGGAAAGGAAAAGAAAAAGAAAAGAGAAAAGAGAAAAAAGAAAAGAGAAAAAGGAGAAAAAGAAAGGCTTATTGCTAAAACCTGAGCCTTACACGTCGTTCTCTAGCTTCCCGTTTTGAGATGTACATTCACTCTCCCCAAAAGCTTTCACTACTGCTGAGATCTCTCCTAAACTGAACCAGTGAAGAAACCTTTCCCAGTTTGCTTCAGCTAAGAACCAGACACAGTCTAGAGTTATCTGAGAGGATCTTGAGGAGGCAGAGTGCCTTACTCAGATGCCCTGTGAGCAAGTCTCAGAAGCATTTTTCTTGATTGCTAATTGATGTGGGAGGGCCCAGACCACTGTGAGAAGTACCATTCCTAGGCCTGAGTCCTGAATTCTATAAGATAGGCAGCTGAGTGACTTCCCTCCATAGTTCCCACCCTTGCATTCCTATCCTGACTTCTTAGGTACCTGAAATCGCCAACAGACAGCCCAGCTGTGATCTGCTATACCACCATGCTGCTGAGGTGGTGCATAAAACAGATGAAAGACAAAAGAGATGTGTCATGGCAAATGGCAGAATCTCACTGCAGGGAGGCAAACATACAAATATCTATCAGCAGTAAATATCAGAGATTAGTATGCATGAATAAGATTCTCTGATTGGTTCTCCTTTAAAAGATCCAAACTGGGGCTGGAGAAATGGCTCTTTTGGCCTGCATGCACATAACCCCACATGGACTGGGACATACACAGAGGGAGGGATATTGAAAATAAAAATAAGGCCTGCAGAGATCTTAGAGCACTCGCTATTCTTGCAAGGGGCCTGGCTTGATTCCCAGCATCCATGTGGTTTCTCACAACCTTCTGTAACTCCAGCTCCAGGAGATCCAATGCCCTCTTCTGATCTTTACACCCAGTGCATGACTGTATTACATATTGCATACATGCATACTACACACATACATACATACATACATACATACATACATACATACAGAAAAACATCTATATACATAAAATGGCTTTAGAAAAGAAAGAACAACACCAACACTGATGGAAGATATTAAAGAACAGCCATGTCTTTGTTTTTCATCTCAAAAAGCAAAAGCCCAAAAGTGTATTTATAACAACGGAACACGTAGGAATGGTAAGTGAGGCAGGTGCAGGGCTCAGGGCTCTGTACATCTGACAAAAAGACAGAACTTGATGCACACACTAAAGTAGAGTGACCACGGTGGGAACTTAAACTAGCAACATACGGGGGGCGGGGGGGATGGCAGGGAGAAACCAGAGAAGATTCAAGAAAGCAAGTAACTCTCAGCCTTAGCCAAGTGCTAGAACCTCCTAGAGAGTGTTTAAAACTCCTGATGCCCTGGCTGCAGATTTATTCCAGCAGACTGTGGGGAGGGCAGGTCTGAGCTTCTATAGTTTTTAACACACCCCCAGCTGATTCCAATGAGGGGCAGTGGGAAGCATGCTAGTCACATGACTTCATCTATACTAGAGTCACATTTAATCCTACCTCCCACATGTCCATGGACTTCACTAAAATCCATGCAAGTTTCAGAATGTCTTATTTTTTTTCTCCAACTTGCACCTGGCTTCAACATATTGGCATGACCATAATCCAAATGTGAAAACCCCCTGACACACACCAGTGACATCGTGAACTTCCTCAACACCTGCCAGCAAAATTTCAGCAGAGAAGTGGTTCTCACATACTGGAATCCCCAGAGGGTGGCAGGGCCCCCTATATCCACACTCTGACAGTCTCCACACTGCTGCTTGGAAGAGGGACATTCTACCAGAGTGTGAACCAAGTAAATGGACCAAAGTAGACTTAATGACAAGCTGATATCCCCAAGCTAATTTTGAGGGCTTGGGAGATAGATGGCTCAGTAAGTGCCATGCAAGAATGGGAAGCTGAGGATCCCAGAACCCACATAAAAACCAGATATGGTAGCAGATCTGCAACCTCTGTGCAACCTGCAGCCTAGCAGAACTGGTGCACTCCAAGGTCAATGTAAAACTATGTCTCAAAAGCTAAGATGGAAAATGACTGAAGACTCCAAATACCAACCTCTAGCTTTCACACACATAAGGACACACATGCATGCACACTACACACATCACCACAAATACAAACTAATGCTAAGGAAGAAACATAAAGGGTTTCAACCAATCACAGAATATCTTATCGCATATTGCATATAGAAACATTCAAAGTGTAGGGTTTGACACCAAGACTAGATTCTCAGTCTCATTCCCCACCTCAAACCTACTGGGTCAGAACTCATCTTCCCAGGATCTCAGTGTGACTCAATGGTGTAGCACATGGTTACCATGCACACATCACATACAGATTCCATTTATCTCACTGAACACCCAAGAGGATAGATGGCATCTCCACCCTCATGGAGATTAGATAAAGCAAAGGCCCAGAGTTGTGACACCTGCCTATTCAGATTTACCCAGTTACAGAGACAGACTGAGACCCATGCTCCTAATTCTTTGTAGAGTAATAGAAAGAGTACAGGCAACTTCATGGACATTATAAGTACACATATCTGTTTCCTGGCACACAGTTCAGCAAATCCTGAGCCTCCTCGGAATGGGAAGAGTGTCTCTGGAATACTAATGAGGAGACTGACAGGAGACTGCTGGGGATTGGTTCTAATGCTCTGATTTAATCCGGAATCTGTGTGTTCAAACACTGAAGGTCCTTGTTCCCAATTGGTTTTTGATTGATCAATAAAGATTCCAGGGGCCAAAAGTTGGGCAAAGGGAGATGGGACAGAGACCTTAGATTTGTGCAGGCTAGGATGCTGGATAGGAAGAGGAAGACAGAGAGGATCACAATGATTCGGAGGGAGATGGATCAGATTTAGAGCTGCAGAAGGAAATTCATCCAAAATGTAGGTGAGAAGGAATGCGCCCTCCACCCCTACACCCCAAAAGGGCTGCCCAGATGTGTCTTGGGCAGCAAAGACTAGGAAGCCATCCAGAAGGAACAGGGCAGCAAAGATAGATCATAGATTTAAAGAGTATTGAGTCAGGAGTAGCACGGGGAAGTCTATGATAGCCAGGCAGAGGATTAGAACTACCCAGCCTTTGAGCTAACCAAGGCATTTCAAAAATACGCTTGTGTGTGTGTGTGTTTTATTCATGGATTCAAATAAGTTCCTGAGAAGGTGGATAGAAACGCACGACCCACCAGGAGTACAAAGTGGTGTAGATAAACTGACCTACCGGGGACCTCTACATAGCTACTAAGGTTGACACCCTGAGTGACCAGACTGGAAGCAAGGATTAGGACTTTTGGTCCCATTCCCCAATCTCTGGCAAGGGAGAGGGGCTGAAGGCTGACTCTCAACTACCATTGATTTAGTCAACCAGCCTAAACAATGAAGCTGCATAACAATTTGTTCAGTGAACGTCCTGTGAGCTGACCTCTGGAGCTTGCTAAGGGGAGAGGTGACCAGAAAAGACACAGAAGCTACAGCTCTAAATCTGATCCATCTCCATGCCCTACATCCTGCCCAATTTATCTCTTTTGTGTACGTATCTCTGAGTTCCATGAGCTGCAGTAGCAAATTAGGAATCCAAGGAGTTCCTCATGGCAGGCCCGATCTGTGACCTGCTGGCCTGGAACCTAGGGCAGGGGCAGACTTGTGAGGCAGAATCCTGAACATATGGAAGGTAGAGCTCACACACAGGGGATTGAACTGGAGCATACTTGACTACAGAATTGCTCATGCGTAACTGGGAAGAAATCTCAAAGATCACAGAAGTACTCTGCTGTGAGAGTGCAATGGGAGAATGCTTCCCCCTAAAAGCCTTATATACCTCCATCAAAAACAAAGCAAAACACTCTGCTAGAAGTGGTCACTAAAAACTAAACAGAGGGGACAGAGATGGCTCAAATGTTAAGATCATATACTCCTCTTCCAGAGGAACCTGAGTTCCCAGCACCCAAGTCAAGAAATTCACAGCTGCCCATAACTCCAGTTCCAGGGAGATCTGATACGTCTGGTCTCCATGGACACCTGCACTCATATGGCACATATTCACACATAAACACACACATGATTTAATATCAATTTTTTAAAACTTGAAAAAATAAAGGACCAGCAAGGTGGCTTGGTGAGATAGTTCAGTGGATAAATATACCAATCACCAAGCCAGCTGACCTAAGTTCAATACCAGGACTAACACGGCAGAAGAGGAAAACTGATCGATACAATTCTTCCTCTGGCCTCCACACCCATGCCACACCCACTTCCCTACTTCCCCATAACCCACACAGGCATGCATGTGCACACATGTAAACACACACAAAATAAATTAATATCTAATAAAGGATTTAAGACACAAGCAATTTCATGATATCAAGTTAGAAAACTTGACAACTCAAAACTCACTCCTCACAAACCTCTCTCCTCAAACCAAACCGGCCTGACTGGATTGATTGTATCAGGCAACGGAGTTTTCGTGTATATGTAAATATTCACTGTGAGGCTCAGAATGGAATGAAGGAACATGTGACAGGAGGCGGAAGGAACCTTGGTGACTTCAGGCTTGATCTCACGTGGACTTTTTCCTCCTGTGCTTTGGAAAGTGCATGTGGTAGGTCCATCTAGTGATCTGTTCCGAACAGGTGGCTACAACACATTTTGGCGATGACCCAATTTCTGCCTACTTGGAGGAGCGGTAACATTTATCTGTGTGTTTTTTATGGATCATACAATTCAGTCACATTGTCCTGTCACACAAGAAGAAAACAGCCTTGGCATAAAAGTCACACAGGGTAGCACAGCTTGAAGTGGCAGAGCCAGGCTGGTCATCTAGGCCACCTGTCTGATTGCACAGACTCCTCACCTGCAAGCTTATATATAGGAGTTGCAGATCCTTAGGTTCCAGTCTCAACCTGCTGAGTCACAGCCAAAAGTTAAGCCCTGGTGACTAATCTCTACAGTGACATTTAGGACACAGTGGAGGGAAGGCCATCCTAGAGCCCAGTGGCCACCACTCATTGGTTAAAACATGCTCATTGGAAAAGATGTGCTGCTCATACCAGAAACAAATGCTGGTGGCTCACCTGAGCTTTGAGGCTGACAGGATGGGAGTTTTGTTTCATCACCAAATCGAAGTCATCCACAGAGCTTGTCACAGGGGCCTTCTAATTATCTGCTCATAGTTGGATAGAAAGACCAACATCTATCCTGGGGTAAAGTACCAGGACAGACTATGATGCAGTCACTAATCTCTATGAACATGCATAGAGACATTAAACACTAGTGTGATTGTGATTCACATATCCTCCTGGCATCTTTAAAATAATAACGATGATAATGATGATTATTACTATTATTATTACTATTACTATTATTATTATTACATAGCCATAGGGATACACCTACAGTAACTGGTGAGGGGCAAATGATGAATACCACTATACTCAGATCAACAGCTTGTCATTTGCACATCTGTTGATCTGTCTCTCACACAGATCTTCCGTTATCTATATAGCTGCCCTTAGAGTCTAAACACCTGGATTAGAAGTTTTCCTACTAAAGCTGAGTCCAAGCAGATCACGTTGGGGAGAATGTTATAAAGGATTATAGCCACACCAACTTTTCCTGATTCTAATTCAACCTTCTTAAAATGTAGATCATAAGCAACCCCTGAGAATTGCTTATAAGGACCTCCCTCCCTCCTCTCCCCCTCCCCATTCCTGATCCCAGAATCCATATATTTAACCCCTATCCAAAAAAGTCATGATACAAAATGTTGAGGCCAACTGCTACTTGGTCCAAGTTCATAGTTATATAAACATTATCAGGCACACTGATCTTCAGAGCTGTGAGCAGTTGTACTATCATGTACATAACACACATGTACACCATGGAGACACTGAACACTGAAATTTTAAACTATGGCTTACTATGTGGCACACTACATTACTCCCATACATGCTCATGTCCAGGGAACTACTCCAAGATTCATAGCTTCAAGATACACATACTAACTACATAACTCTCCTGAAACCAGGGCTGGCATCTGCAACCCCTACACAACCGCTCACCCACAGAGAATACTTCCCAACTCCTCAAAAGAAATAAAGATCACTGAGGATACGGTCTGGAAGAAGAGTCTTTTGAGCCAGCAGTTTCAGCTAGGGATGATGTGGGTTTAAAATAGTTTATCCCAGTTTGGAAATAAAATAACTTTAAGTTCTCCAAGAAACTAGTCTAACAGAGGAGAACACCTCTAGACCCATAGAACAAAATGAATCTTTTCCAGAGACCAGTATCCAGCCAGCCCACTCCATAACAGGAGTGTAAGTGAACTGATGTTGACTTCATTGGGCCATAGTTGGCTCTCCCAAGAGATTCAGAAGCAAAGCCCCAAGTAGGTGCCCGTGAGGTTTATCCACGGGAAGTACACCAGGTGCAATTATTAGAGAAAGGGTTAACATAAACTTTCCCTGAAATATTTAAGTATATTGCTTGCATAAGAAATAAGAGTAGGGCTAGAGAGATGGCTCAGCCGTTAAAGGCTAGGCTTACAACCAAAAATATAAGAAATAAGAGTAAATATGACTAACCACATCACCACCCACTCCTACCCACCCCTCATGTTACTTCCACCATGGACGTAAGACTCAACCTTGTGCTTACTCCTCAGCCTTTCTTCTTCAGCCCATGCTCCCAGCGGAGCCGAGGATCACAAGGAATACCACATCACCGAAAAGCTTTAACAGAGAAGACAAAAATTCCTCAGCCGTGTACATGGGAGACCTACTGACAAAGACCTGAACCAAGCTGCAGGGCGTATAGGGTGAGAAATGAGAAGAGCATCTACCAGCCTTATTTCTGTTGCTATGCAACAGTACATGCGAGGCTACCACGTCTTCTAGGACTTGGTCTCCAGATCCCTTAAACTGCTTTCCGAGTCCTTCCAGACAGAATAGCCACAGGTCTGGCATAGCCATCAGCAAAGCATTCGGCACTCAGTAACTGAAGCGCTAAGATAGGGAGACTCTGTGCCAAAAACCAAAATGGGTAAGAAAAGGGTGGCAGCATCCAAGTGTTCATCAATTTGTGATGCCATGGAAAACGCCAAACTCAATTCTGGCATTGCACTAACCTCAAGTCTGGTGCTGGCCAGGGCCTGAGAAAATATGACTGTGGGTGGGGGTGTGGGGAGGTCCCAGGGGGCCTGGGAATGGCCCCATTGCAGAAGTGAGCACAAGAACATCCCAATAAATTCCAGCAGAACAAGTTACATAAATCTGTATGCATCAGTCAATCCCACAATCCCACGCTGCTTTTAAATCAACTCCCAAAGGCTGGCATGCACTTCAGGAAAGACTGGGGACATTTACACATTGCCCTCACTTGGCCTAAAGATACATGAACGGCTTTAGCAAGCTCATGAGAACAAGCAAATTAGATACTCTGAAGACAGTGTGTGAGTGAAAGACTTCCTACAGGAGGATATGATCTACAGCTATGGAGAACAGAATAAAAGCCATGCTATGCTCATGGCCTTGGGCAAGCTCCTTATTCTCTATGCCTCTGTTTCCTTGCACAAAGAGCTGGTTGTAATCAGTGTGAAATGAACTCATGCATACAGATGTTACGATAAACACAACACTCCTCTGTAAGATCAAGTTAACTTTCTGAGACAGGATAGCCGACATCCCAGGCTAGCCTCCAAAGCATATCACCACACCTGGTTTATGCAGTGCTGGGGATCAAATCCAAGGCTTCACACTAGGCAAACACTTTCCCAACTGACCAACATACGGAGACTCCAGCTAACTTTCTGACTCAAGATGATCATGCCAGCTTTGCAGTCCCTCGAGTGCGTTCAACTTTTGAAATCTTTTCAGGTGAAGGTCGAAAGGTCCTTTCAGGACATTTGCTTGAAAACCTTGTCATGAAGAGCAGACACCAGCTTGAACATCTAGACCCTCCCAAGGTTTCTCAAATATCTGCAAGCATGAATGAACAGAACCCAGCATACAATACATGCATAAGCCAAACTGGTTCTGAATTCTAAAGCTACAGGTCTGAATTCACGGGTACTCTTTAACCAACAGTACGTATGGCCCAGACAGCCACTGTAAAATACATGATTTCCTCTGTTCTTCCAGCAGCCATTTCAAGGGGCCAAAGTCTTATCTGAAGCTCAAAAGAGGAGGAACCATTGACACGCTGCACCAAAATTAAATAAGGCAGAGCCTCATGCTTTCACACACACTCACACACACACACACACACACACACACACACACACACACACACAATGTGTGTCCATCTGAGTACGAGAATTATTCCATTAAGAGAAAAACTTGGAGCATAAAACCCTCCATTTCCAAAGCTCCTCCTCCCAGTTTGGTGAAAACCCATGATTTATATTTGTATCAAGGAGACAGGATGCTGGGATTGCCCAGAATCTCCAGCATCGAGTGGTTTTCAGGACTCTTCTTCCTGTAAAAGCGGAATGTCTATCTGGGAAGCACACACAGTGCTTCCCACTTCAAAATTCCCTCCACCCCGACACCTCTAAGCAAACAGGAGCAGCCTGGAATCCAGAGGCTCTGGGAGGTCACAGCCTCCTCGGCTCCCAGGTCAGGATCAACCCAGCTGAAGTCCAGTGGGAAATTCAGCATGAGAAATGGGTCACAGCACATCCCCAACACAGAGCACTGAGAAATGCATTTGCTTTTTGTATTCAATTCCCTACAGAACTGATTATGTTTTTGTCTTTAAAGTGGCCCCCTTGATATGTACTCCTAAATCACGAGAACGGGTGCACACACCAGTCTTCATAAATATGCTATGTATACCTAAGACTAAGTATGCTCAAAAGCATAAACCTGTGTCCTACATATACCCCACTAGGGCAGGCCGGTATTTATTATTTGATATACTGATAACTGGGGCAGAATATGTTCAATTTTCCCATTATAAAATTTCCCTTTTACAAACTCTACTACCACCACCATCATGCGTGCGCGCTCGTGTGTGTGTGTGTGTGTGTGTGTGTGTGTGTGTGTGTGTGTGTGCATGTGTGTGCATGTAGCCATATAAAATTATACTAAGAGCAAACAAGCAAATTACCTGCTAAACCATCTCCCTTGCCCTGTAACCTACTAGGAAAGTACATGTTTATCATTCATTCGTTAAAAAGGGAGAGCTTTTCAACTTCCTAGCTTTCAAGGGAACTGCACAGGAAGGAGGTACTTAACACACTTAACCAAGTGGCCAATTCTGAAGATGCCAGTTGCTGATAAAATGGCCTGTATCCTGCAGCTGTTCCCCAGGATAGTGACATCCCTCAGTGTCAATCTGGCAGCAGGATGGGGTGGGGGAGGGGAGGTTTGCAGAAAGTTTGTCCAAGGGCTTTGTGTTGGACAACCACCCTGCCCGAGTCTTATTGAGACTGTTATGATCCACGCCAATGGAACACTTCATCTCCTCCACTTCATTCCCAGTGAGGTCACACTGCTGACATGTATTTCCCTTTGCTGCTCATGTAAGAGTCCTGTTGAAACAAGATGCAACAAAATACAAGCTGTCAGCCGGGCGTGGTGGCGCACGCCTTTAATCCCAGCACTCAAGAGGCAGAGGCAGGCGGATTTCTGAGTTCGAGGCCAGCCTGGTCTACAAAGTGAGTTCCAGGACAGCGAGGGCTATACAGAGAAACCCTGTCTCGAAAAACCAAAATGCAAGCTCTCAGAGGGAGCACACTAACCAAGAATTATCATCCACACCATGGACAACTTTTAAGAAATAGCCATTGTGGGGGGTAGGGGAGAGGGAGGGAGAGGAGAGGAGGGGGGGGGACAGGAGGGGAGGGGAGGGGGAGGGGAGGGGGAGAGGGAAAGAGCACCAGCCAGAGCACAGCTCAGAACAGAGCCTTCCTTCATTTTAAAAGCAGCTACCATGACATTCCCCAACATCTCTGTGCGGTGAGCTAATTGTACATCCTAGAGAAAAGTCACAATTTTCTTCTCTGCCTTTGAATTCTGAAATTGATACCTGGGATTTGTTCTGTCCTCAAAATATCAACTGAAGAGGGAA
Source organism: Mus musculus (assembly GCF_000001635.26). Taxonomy (NCBI): domain Eukaryota; kingdom Metazoa; phylum Chordata; class Mammalia; order Rodentia; family Muridae; genus Mus; species Mus musculus. The sequence goes on from NC_000075.6 coordinate 67,510,455, forward strand.
AAAAAAATTATAACCCCAAAGGCAGAATTAAGCCAGACAGAGAAACTGCCAAGCTGAAGAACCTCAAGGGTTAGCCAGTCAAGAATTCACTTTTTCTTTTTTCTTAGAAAAACGAAACAGCTGTTACCCCCGAGAAATACCCTTTGGAAAAGCAACTCTTGAGACAGTTCCCACACCTCCGAGTTCACCTGTCTCAGATGACTGTGGAAAGCTGATGGCATATATGTGTAAGGGGCTAAGTGGGGGCAGGTCTAGACAGTGCCTAGCTCACCCCAGCTGAGTATACCAGTGTCTTGACAAGCTAGCCTATGTCATTCAAGAGAATTTGATCAATGAACCAACAGCCTAAATCCTGGCTTCAGAAGCCAACTTCTGGAAAAACCAACTATACAGTTTGCCAAACCTCCAAGAAACGTTTTCCAGGAGGTGCTCACACCAACTCCCTATTTCCTACCACCTCCTTTAATGCTTTGAATGGGAAATGCCCCTCCTAGGCCTATGTGTCTCAATACTTGGTCCTTGGAGGCTGGTGCTATTGGGAGAGACTGTGAAACCTTGAGAACCCAGGCCCATACTGGAAGAAGTGAATGCCCTCAGCTTTCCGATCCACTGAGATGTAAACAAGGTAAGTCCATCCTCCCACTGACAGACTCACCTGGAGCCAGCCATGTCTCTTTATTCCCCTAAGTAGCCTCCTGTCAGGCATTTGTAGTGATAACAAGAGTAAGAATCGCATCTTTCCTGAACAATGTAAGGGAAGGTAGGCATGGCAGCACACACTTGTAGCCCCCACAGATGCTACACAGGGAGCAGCAGAATGCTGGGTCTGAGTCCAGAGTGAAGTCCAGGCCAGCCTGGCATACACTGCAAAGCCCTGTCCCATAAATAAGTAAATAACTTAACAACTAGAACTAAACTAAAGGGAGAGGAGGGAGAGGGCAGCCACTGATAAGCCCTATTCTCTTTGATCCTTCACAGCCAGCCACCATTTGTCAAAGATCAAAGTGCCATCAGTCACATCTGTCATTAGTCATGCTGGATCTACCCGAGGCTCCACCTACATCAACAGCCATGCTTAAATTTCCTCAATCACCATGTCAGAAGTCCATCTCAGGGAAAGAGCAGGGTTGGGGGTACAGTCTGTCAGCCACAGAAACAACCCTTCTTTCTCATCCTTTGGGCTTCCAAGTCATCGCCTAAGGATGTTCATCATACTAGCACTCGAAACACTGCACGGGACATGAGCACCATCTGTGCATGAGAGAGACAAATGAATAACACTCTAAAAAGAGAGAGAGAAACACTTCAGGCTCCAATCAAAAGGCTCTCTCTTCCACTGCACCCAACAATACAAGTTGTTTAAACCTTCACCCTGATCTCTGGTCAACAGTCAGTTCCAGGTCAACTAGGTCACAGTGTGACTGTAGCACGGTTAATGCCTGGGTACCTCGCACCTCTGGTTTCAAATGGCATCTACATTCACATGTATATAACCCACACATATGCTCATAATTTAAAATTTGGAGAGCAATTAAAGCAAACCTTCATCATGGCACCACCCACATTCATCTATAAAGGGAAGAGCAGACCAGAGTCAGCAATTTACCGTTCTCCGCTCAGCAAAGAGGCAGGCCGTCAAGGCTCGGCTGATTTAATGTGCCCTCCTCATCTCCCTCTAATGATTTAAATGGAAAAGGTGCAGAAAGTGAATTCCCTGAGCGTTTCATTTATGAGCCATGAAGGATGTGGGTTAAAATAAGGGTGTGAGAAGTAACAAAAAATCAACATGGCCTGAGCCAAATCTTCTCTGACTTGGAGCCATAAATATTCTTGAGATTTTGGTTTTTTACTAATGTATGTTAAAAAATTAGTTAACCACCTCCAAGCCAAAGGCGCTGAGCTGGCCAATTCCTAGTTGTAGAGTCATGGCTACCAGTGAAGTAAACCAGCAATGTATTATAGTTTACAGATAAAATGTCCCTCTGGACAACTAAAAGTGGAGCCCAGAATGAGGAAGTAGTTGAGCAGCTGGGGAAGGGTTCTCTGAAGGTTATCCTGGATTTCAAGTTCCACTGTACCACTTTGCTTCCAGGTTAACCACAGAGAGATCTTGTCTCTCCTACAGCACACTGCAGCCATGATGCTTGGCTGGAGCACAAAGGGCCAAGGCACCATGGACTGAACCCTCCAAAACAGTGAGCCAAAATAAATATTTCCATGAGGTTATTTCTTTCAGGCATTTGATCACAGAAGATATGAAGACTAAAGGGTATATTTGGTTCTAAAGTTCTAGCTCTGCAGTGTACTGTGGGTTCCAGATCCCAAACTCATTCAGGTCTGTGACTTGCAGATACATGACCTTGACCAAGGTACATCGGCACTTAGAACCTCAGTTTCTCCATCTGGAAAAATAAGAATAATGGGAGTAACCACCACTTAGAACTGCCAGTAAACCAAAGTTATTTTATGTCTAGTCGTACTTGGCAAATATTAAGTAACACTATTTATTCTATATCTATGTCCATATATCTGTTGTGTAGGGGTGTGTGCCTGTGTGCCTGCATTCTCAGGCACATGCATGTATACAGATGCTTGTAGCTCCCTACCCTCACCCCACCCTTGCCCTGCCACTCTGAGTTCTCACTGGTCTGAACTTTCTCACCTAGCTAGCCGGCTGGCCATCAAGCCCCAGGCATCCATCTGTCTTCACTTCCCCAGACTGGGATCAGAAGCATATGCCACAGTGCCTGGCGTCTACAGAAAAGCTATGGATGGAGATCTGAACTCAGGTTTTCATGCTTATGTAACAAGCACGTTACCAACTAAGCCACTCACCATTTACTCTTTTACCAAATGACTGGGGCCCAGTACTGGGAAGACATCGTTCAGTTCCTAGCTCTCTACTCTAAACTCCTCTTGGTACACATTGCTCCATGAAGTGCTCATAACATTCCAATCAGGCAGATAAAAGAATTTGATTTTTCAGGCTGGGCAGTGGTGGTGCACGCCTTTAATCCCAGCACTTGGGAGGCAAAGGCAGGTGGATTTCTGAGTTCAAGGCCAGCCTGGTCTACAGGGTAAGTTCCAGGACAGCCAGGGATACACAGAGAAACTCTGTCTCAAAAAACAAAACAATCAAAAAACAACAAAAACAACAATAGAATTTGATTTTCCTTGGTTGAAAATGCAAAGCCCTGAGATGTGTAAAAGCTTACCCGCAAGCCAGTGCTCTCCTTGCCTCTGCTTCTGAAGGTCTGACCTGCTACTACTTCAGAGAAAAGCAACTGCAAAGAGCTGTTAACCAGCCCACGCTAACTTAGCATATACTATGTGCTGGGTCTGATATAAGCACTTTTTATACCCAAAGTTAGCAAGTCAGGAGTAGTGTAAAGGATTAGAGTCTCATAACTGTTCCATTGAAGAACAGACAGATTCTCCTGAAAGGCTGAAGAACCCTATATAGGGGTTAGCAAGGCTATTTTTGATTTCTGAGCCAGTAGAGTACTAATCCAATAAACCCCAGTACTTCAGCAATGCTGACAACATGGCGAACATATAAAGAAAAGATCAGAATATATATGGGTAGTGTAGTGGCTATTCCTGGTTGTCAACTTGACTATATTTGGAATGAACTACAATCCAGAATTGGAAGGCTCACCAGTGACCCTTATCTGGAGGCTTGGAGATCCTTATCTGGATCTTGGAATGGAGATCTTGAGCCATAGTGGCTATGGATTCCAGAAGATTAAATCTCTGAGTTTAAGGAACACACCTTTAAACTGGGCTACACCTTCTGATGGAGACAATATAAGGACATTGGAAGAAGGGAGTCTAGCTCTTGCTCCTTCGCCTGCTTGCTGTGTGAGACTGAGTAACTGCTAGATCCTTGGACTTCAAAGCTGCGACTGAACCATTGTTGGGAATTGGGCTGCCGACTGTAATTCATCAATAAATTCTTTTACTATATAGAGACTATCCATAAGTTCTGTGACTCTAGAGAACCCTGACTAATACAGGTAGTGAGATTTTTGGCTTCTTTAACACAGAGAAACAGTATTATAATGTGTTTTCATTTTAACCCCAGGTGTGAGATATGGGATGTTTCAGATTGTCCACAGCAACTGACTGCGATTTCCCTCGTGCTCTAGCAGGGGCATGATTTTGTCAGCAGCAGATAGTTTTTGCGATTGTGTGATGTTTAGAATTCTGGGGATACTTCAGAGGGTATATAAACATGAGAGTCCAGATAGGTGAGTTGCTGTTGGCTATGGCTTGTTAATTAATCACGCACAAAGAAAAAACAAGAAAAAATTAGATATCCTGATGGCAAAAATGAAACTTGCCAAAGAACTTGACAACCCTAATCAGCAGGAGGTAGTCTAACAATGTCACCCCATTTCTCCTCTATCCTTCTTTCTCCCCTATCTAGTGTTAAGGGTTTGGAAGGATAGAATAAAGGTAGAGAAGTGTGGAAGAAAACCCCACAATGTAGCCAAATGCATGCTTCATACATAGAATCCTCGGGTTTCAGAGCAAGTCAGTCAATGCATTTAAAAAGGAGGAGGCAAGTTGGGCCGAGGAGAACAGCCCTACAATCCTAGCATTAGGGGAGGACAAAGCAGAAGAATCACAAGAAAAGGTCTGCCTAGACTGCGGAGTGGTTTCAAGGCCAATGTGAACAATCTAGTGAGATGCTAAATTAAAATAAAAGTTTAAAAAAGGCCCAGTGATAGACTGCTTCGCCTGGTGCATCAGTTACTTTCCTGTTGCTGTGACAAAAACCATGACACAAAGCGACTTGCAGAAGGAAGAGTTTGTTGATGGTTCCAGAGGGATGAGAGTCCATCTTGGTAGGAAGGTATGGCAGCAGCCAGGTATGAGAGCAGGAGCAGGCTGAGAGCTCGAACCACAGCATGAAGCAGAGAGCGAGATTGAAGGGGACAAGGCTCTAATCTCTAACAGCCCTCCCCTAATGACACACTTCCCTCAGCAAAGCTGTACCTCCTAAACCTGCCCTAACTGCACTGCCAAATGACAACCAAGTGTCCAAAGATCTGAACCTGTGTGGGAGACATTCCTAATTCAAACCACCACACTCAGCACATAAACGAAGAAACCACACTCAGCACATAATCATGGTCACAGTACCAACAAAAAGTGGCTCAAAACTGCCCTCTTCTGGCCTCCAAGGACAGCGAACTCATGGGCGAGCACACACACAAACACACACACACACACACACACACACACACACTATGTATGTATATGTACCTCTGTGTGCACACACAAATACATGTCATTTAAAAATGATAAAATACTTAAGAAAACAGTACTCTTCCCCCCCTTACCTTTTTTCAAATGTATAACAAAAGAAAAAGGAAATTAAGAACCAAAGACCCAAACAAGTCTTTCCTTTTTTAAAGGCAGAAATAGCTTTGCTTATTTAACTCAGTCTTTTTTTTTTTTTTTTGAGTAAAGACATGAAACCTACAATTTTATTGCAAAGACTTCCACCTTTCCTACAATTTTCTATTAACAGTGGTTCAGAATAATCTGATAAAAAGAGGGAATGGGAGGGAGAGAGGACAGGCTAAAGGAAGAAGAGTGAGCCAAAGACGGACAGACAGACAGACTGACAGATGAAATGGGGCTCAGAGTGTAACCTGGTGGTACAATGAAGCCCTGTGTTCAAGCTCCCACATTGACAGCTTCTTCAAAGGGGACAGAGAGAGAAGGGCTGCTACAGAGGTGCAAGATGGGCTTTCAACGGACAGGCTTCAGACTGTACCATCACATGAAACTGTACAAACTCAGCTGGTAAAGGCACCTGCCACAAAGCCTGACTTCAATCCTTAGAATCCACATGATAGACGGAGAGAACGGACTTCTAGAAGTTGTCTTCTGACCTCCTGTTGTGTGAACTATTTCCAAGGAGATCTAAACAAATGTCTGTTCACTCTGGATAGGGAACTGATGAGAGACCAAAGTAAGGACACCATCAAAGACAAAACTAATGAACCAGTGAGTTCACTAAGGTCACTTACAAGAGTATGAGTGAGGTCCGTGAATGACTGAAAGGGAGCTGCATCTTCAAACACCCCCTCCCCACATAACTCGTGAAATATGGAACCATGGAGAACTCAGCATGACTTACAAACAGCTCAGTAGGCCAGAGTTCCTCTGTCGTCAGAAGTTCTTATTTACTGCCTATATAACCTTAAAGAAGAAGGACTTTGTCAGCTTCAAGAACTTCCTGAAACTTGTGAGTTGTTTACTAAATGAGCTTGTTGTTTTGGTTTGTTTTGAAGAAAGGCTTTCACCCTATTGGCTAGCTTGTACTTTACCATGTAAACTAAGCTGACCAGAAACTTCCCGATATCCCCCTGCATCTGCCTCCCATATACTGAGATTAAAAGTGAGCAAATTACCGTATCCAGCTACTTTCTGAATCTTCATGATTTTTCCGACAAAAAATGAGTGTTCCAGTTCACAGGAACTTGCTACACATTTCTCCATGCATGATTTGGCAAGGGCATGTATCACATGGAAATAAATACATGAGTGAGTGCACACACATACACACACTCACACACACACACAGAGTAAATATATCTGTACCGTAAAAGTAAAAAGAAATGTATGCACTCATTAATTGTATTCACCCATCTTCAATGAAGAAAATGAGAAGGTGTCCTCACCAAGAAGGAATAGGGGGCTCTCAGCAATGTTTTCCAATCTACATCATCACACTAACATCAAACTTACAGAAATACTGCTACATGGATGGCCCCTTTCCCCCTTCAAACTCAACCTGCAACTCTGCATTAAAGCTTGGGATAAAGTTTATTAAAACACAAGTCTCTATCATGTATATGCTTGAAATGTAATTGCACAGAAAACCTGTATGAACTCTTAAAGGAAACTGTTTCAAAACAAAAATAAAGTCTTTCTGCCATTAAAATGGGATGGGAGACACAGGTGCCATGGAGCCTGCATGGCATCCGGCACATGGGTATGGCTTTGACCTATCTCCAGCCTCCCAGAACTTTTGTCCAATTAAGCTGCATGGGCCAAGGCTAGCAATGCCTAAAGCAGAGACACACCAGGGCTTCAGCCATGGAAGAAAAGCCATGTGATGAGACTCTCAGCTGTGCAGCTGTACAGAAGCAAACGTGTGCCCAAAGACAAAAATCAAAGGGCCTGAGATAATGAGTAAATTCCTTCCCTTGTCTGCCAGACATTTTTTGTCTTATTTGTAGTCGAAACAAATCTCCTGTGAAGTTCAGAATTCTTCATGTAGAACAACACAAAACTCCAAAAATCCACATAAAACAGAAAGGAGGGACCCAAGCCTTCTGCAGAGTGGAGGGCAGAGCGCTCTGGGGGCGACAGCCCTGCCAATAAAACCGGGTGTTGCCCAATCCTCAATCAAGAAAGGATTTCACACAGGCTGAAACACAAAGGCAGGAAGAGACTCCACTCAGACAAGTTTCCATAACCTTGAAATTCACATCTTCATCTTCAAAAGGAGATAGTTGTATCAGATCACCTGAGGTGTCACTCTCAAATGAGCTGCATTTGAGAATTTCTCCTTAAAATCAGGACCACGTCACCCTAGGGCTCTCCCTCTCTGCCCAGGATCTGTGTGTGTGTGTGTGTGTGTGTGTGTGTGTGTGCACGTGTGTGTGTGTGTGTGCCAGGAGTGTGGAAGACAGAGGTCTCTCTCGGGCTTTGTCTCTCTGCCTCTCAGAGGTGAGATTATAAGCATGTGTCATGGCACTCAGCTTCTTACGTCAGCTCTGGGCATCAAACAAAGATCCACATCCTTGCATGGCAAGCACATTGCCAGTCAAGCTATCTTCTCAGCCTTTCCACAGGGATCTTGTTTTAAAAGGAAATATGAAGGCATGTATGGAAGGGGCATGGCATCCAACATGGTACACACACACACACACACACACACACACACACACACACGCACGCATACACACACACACACACACACACACACACATGCACGCAGGCAACACATGCACAGTTACAGGTGCTTGACATAGCAATGCCAAGCATTCCGTGAAATTATTTTAGAATTCATAACCTACTCACTACAAATTCTTATTCACACAAGTCTGACGTGAAAACATGTTTGAAAACAAATAATAAAACAAAAATCCGTCCATATACACAATGCAGGTAAAACACAAAATAAATGACAATCCCAAATGCAGCATGCTTGAGTCCTCTTCCGCCCTGCTCACAAAGTCCTTGGCAGCCTGCAGACCACCAAGGTTACGCACGTTTTATATAAATAGCATTGCACTGAATCTTCTAGCGTGCACACCTCATGCACACGTGCATGTCACAGAGTTTATAAAACCTGACAAACAATGAGATACGTGGTAACTATGCTTCAGAGACAAGAAGAAAGAAAAGCTTTGACTCCTGCCCAGATGAGCCAGAAAGCAAGACAGTCCTTAGCTGGAACGCCAAATAGACATGCAGACTCCAACATAAGAATTATATTTCACTGCTACAGTGGAGGGAGTTTCCTGATGATTTTAAGACACTTGTGTCATAATAAATGTATTCGTATATGCAAGGCACACGTTTCCACTGAGTGTATCATCAGATATAATGTATACACAATGGATGCCTTTACAGCAGTGAACATAAACTAGCTTCACAAACAATACAATTAGAACTTCCTAAAATAACACTGAGTGGATGGTTAGAAACAGCTAAAGTAAAATTACCTTAAAGGAGCTTAAAATTATACTAGGGAGGAGCTAGAGAAACAGATTGGTAGTTAAGAGCACCAGCTACTCTTGCAGAGGATCCAGGTACACCTATGTATATATATAAAACTTGGGCCAGGTATCTGTTGCATAGAAGATTGCCCCCCCACCCCCAAAATCATAAATAGAAATAAACTCTTAGCATTAAACTGGCCTTAGATCTTCCATTGTTTGGCACCTTCTCTTGATAGATTAGGAATGGAGCTTAAGAGTAGTTCAATTTCATATGTGTTGCTCTTACACAGATCTGTCCCTTTGTCTCACTCCTCAAAGATTCTAAACTAGCATTTCTCCTCTCATTTCTCCTCTCATTGGTGTCCATGAATTATACAATAATAATAGCATCTTGCGTATTTATAACAGGCCTGGCAGAAATGAAAATATGCTAAAGAGGCATTTGTGTGCTGTAATAGTCTATCAGACTATTGAAACAATAAGCCCTAAGACATGAGAACTTCCACAGGAGTCTCACGCTGGGGAAGGAAAAGCCAGGGGTGGGGGTGGGGTGCGGTGTCTCCAAGAAAGAGATGTAACAAACACAGTTCTAACAACTTGTGAGACCACCTTGCAGGCTGAGATTGAAGTCCAGACAATAATCAGCAGAGCACAGGACCATGACTTGACTGCTGCTGCTCAGATGTGGGTGGCCCTGACCCTGTATTTAAGTTTTATTTTTAGCTGGACCAATCACTCAGCTGTTAGGAGCTGGCTATTCTGAAGACCTGAGTTCCAGTCCTAGAACCCATATGAGGAAACTCAAGGCCACCTACAGCTCCAGTTCCAGAAGAATCCTCTGACTACGGAGGCACTCATGCTCAAGTGCACATACCGAACAAATACACACATGTACATATATTTTTAAAATACTAGGAAATCAACCTTCAAGCTTTACTCTCATTTCAGGACCCAAAAGATGAACGTGGGGAAGGAGAGGATCCCTGGGTCTCTTTGTCCCACTTCCCAAATGTGGCTATACTGAATAAATCTCCTCTTTCAGCTTTTTTTTTAACTATAAATGTGGCTGTCTTAATTGGCTTCTCAGAGATGGGCAGCTGAATCCATCTTCTTGGAGGCCCCCGCCCACAAGTTCAGTAACACATCCGCTTTCTTTGGGGAGAAGATTTCACTGCCCCGGCCTGTTCATCCCACATCCTAGCAGGATAAAGACTGAAGCTGACTTAGCTCTTCTCATGGGAGGTGCCAGCTATTTGGAATCTGCACTTCAGGACTGAAGAGTGATCAGATGCACCTCACGGCTCGCCAGGTCTTTAACACTGCAATTACAATCATAGCCTGGCACAAAATGCATTCCATGGATTAAGGTACATACTGAAACCAGGATCTGTCTCTTCACCACTGTCTCCAGTCAAGGCTCGGGAAGTACACAACCTCCTACGTGTCAGATTACAGGTACACATGGACGAACACCGACTTAATTACCTCCCTTCATTAAACAGGCGCGTTCGTCTAACACAAGTTCTAAAAGATCCTTCAAAATAAAATGCTACTTCAATGCCTTCTTCCAAACACACACCAAATATAGTTTAAGGGATTTTTTTCTTGCAAACATACATTTGGACTCCTATGTAGAATGACATTCTCGGCCTGAACAGAGGGAGTTGTGTGGTGATTTCTATTGCACAATGCTGGGGCATGCTGCAATCAGGAAAGATAAGTCTATTCAAACGTGTTACTCTCAAAGAGGCACACACCCAGAAATCCCTTTTGTGGAGAAGAGAAGGATCATGTGTGTGGACGAGGTTAGTCACCCCCAAGACACAATGAGAGAGGGGGAAATAGAGGACTCAGTTGCTCAAGCACTGGCCACACATGCAGGATGGCCTGAGTCTGAATCCCAGACTCATCTAAACGCCTGCTGTAATCCCAGTGCTTCCGAGACAGAAGCAGGGGATTCTGAGGACAGGGGGCTTAGACTGGGCAAACGGGCAAGCTTTAGGTTTAAGTGAGAGACTTTGTCTCTATAAATAAGGTGAGGACTGGAAAGACTAGGCAGCAGTTAAAAAGTCTTTGCTGCTCTTCCAGAGGACCAAGAGTTGGGTTCCCAGTATTCACACCATGTACCTGGTAATCACCTGAAACTATCTCCGGGAGACCTAACCATTCTGCCTCCATTGGCAACTATAGTCAGGCACAGGCACATACCACATCACACCACACACACACACACACACACACACACACACACACACACACACAGATAAAAATAATTCTTGAAAAATAAATCACAAAAGACAATGGCAACCTCTGGCCTCTACATACATGCAGACACATGTACCCAGACATGCATACATGCTGTCACACAATAGGGTGCAAAGACAAGTTCAGTTACAGCAAAGGGAGCATTGGGGTTTCTGCCCGAGATCTAACAACACACTTTCTTTCTTTCTCTCTTGCTTTGCTGAGTAAAGAGAGGACAGATTACCATTACCACGAAAGCCCTGGAACATTGTCTGCCCCTAGTAAAGATTATAATCAGTGAAACGGAGCCAGGGTTGTAACTCTAAGAGACAGGGCTCCAGGCCTTCATCCCTACATAGCCTCCGACTGGGTGATGCTGGCAGGACCATCAGTACCTATTCAAAACCTGCACATTGAACTGTCCCTCGTCCCCTGGCTGGAATACAGATTAGGGAAAGAACTGGCATTTATTCAGGGTTCCCCATGTGCCAGACACTCTGCCAGACCCCTTGGTGTCTGTCACACTTCATTTTAACACTATCCAACGCAGGAGGACTAACAGGACATGTCACAAGTGGAGTGAGTGTAGGCTAGGTAACCTCTCTAAGTGCACAGAGCTCATGGGTAACAGCAAGGAAACCACCTAGGTCTCCTTCCACTGTCCCTCACACAGAGTTCAGGATGATGACAAATGGCCTGCATTTACAAGAAGTTAGGAAGGACAGGAGCTCTGTGGCCACAGAACCACCCAGAAAATCTCCAATGAAGACGTACAGACGTACCCTCTCTCCTGGCAGGCAGGCAGGCAGAGAGGGTTCACCAAAAAAAGGAATCTGTGATTCTGGCTTTTAAGCCACCATGGTGGGTGACCAGCAGAAAAGCCCACCCACCCCCAAAAAGCCATCACGGCAAGGATCCAGAGCCTACACGGCAGGCAGGTGATGAGGCCCGGGCAGCAGGACTTAGGTCATCAATTCATGAATGACCTCATGCATTTGTATTCCATCCATTCAGAAGTAACGGGTTTTAGAGGCCCCCAAAGCTGGGAAAACATCTGGAGCAGGGGTGGAGTGTGGGAGGCCTCCTGTGGCAGCTGCAAGTTAGACTTATAAACCTGAGACGTTGAGCAATTTGAGGCGGGGACACCAACCAAAGCCACCTAAGAGAGATTAAGAGCCTTGAATTAGGACTTAGAAGAAGAGACCTGGAGTGACTCAGTGATCTTGTGGATGGAAGCTGGAAGATGGAAATTTAGGAAGGTGAGGCCTTCAGTTGGGGGCTGAGTGGGCAGGAGAATGGAAACAGATGTTCTTATCCAAACAGGAGAGGCAGGCCCATCAGAAGCTAACGGGGCTGGGCAGCACTGAGGATCTTCTTAGGATAGTTTTACCTTCTAAGAAGATACAGCAGACAAATCACATCTTGACAAATGCTCCATATGACTGACTTGCCTAAATGCAAGGGGAGCTCAATAATTCTCAACGGTTGCTCCAAACTCACCAAACCAATAGCATTACACACTCCACGGAAGGATCAAAATGAACACTGTGAAAAGGACCTTAAGCCATTTCCATTTATACTATTTTTATCTCATGTGTTTGCATGTATGTGGGGTATATGTATCAGTGCACATGTGTCTGTGTATGGGTGTGGACATGTGCACAGCACATGTGTGGAGGTCAGAGGATAACTTTTCTCTCCTACCTTGTTTAGAAGAGGGCCTCTTATTGCTTGCTGCTATTCATACTTGGAGGGATTCTACTGTGGCTGCCTCTGATCTCCCTGTAGGAGCTTGAATAACCGATATGCTCTATCATACCCAGCTTTACATGAGTTCTAGGGATTCAAGAGTGCTCTACCCTATGCCAGGCAGTTGTGGCGCACGCCTTTAATCCCAGCACTTGGGAGGCAGAGGCAGGCAAATTTCTGAGTTCAAGGTCAGCCTGGTCTACAGCGTGAGTTCCAAGACAGCCAGGGCTACACAGAGAAACACTGTCTCAAAAAACAAAAAACAAACAACAATAACAACAACAAAAAGAGTGTTCTACCCACTGAACTATCTTCCTAGTTCAGCAACCACATTTTTTAAGTTGTTTTTGTTGTTGTTGTTCATTTCTTTGTTTACTGGTTTGTTTGTTTTTGAGATGGGGTCTCATACATCCTAGGCTAGCCTTGAAGTCAATGTCCCCATTTGCCTAGTTTAACCTTATCACAACAGTGGGGAAGAACACACACACCAAACAAACACCCAGGCTAGTAAAAGTCAGGGTAAGCCACAGTCCAGGCAAACCAACCGCCTGGCATAGTGATCTGTAATGAGTAGGGATGTCCAGTTGTCTTCAGTGTAGTCAGTGAGATGCTTAGGGTTTGGAAAGACAGATGGGGATGGGGCTGGCGGCAGCAGGGTCTGCCTCTTCTACAGTTGAAATGCTGGGGAGTACATTTCTGTGGTAAGCCACAACTCCAATACAACACAGCTTTTAGGAATCCAGATTCTTCTAGAAGATAGACTGACAGTTCATTGAGTCCACCAGAGTTAAGATGGCAACTCACTTGTCACCATCATCACAAGACGAGTTCAATCTGTCACACAGGATTATCCTTTGAGCCAAAGTGCTGGCATCTTCCTGTGTTCAGTGGTGCCATTTTGGAAAAAAAAAAAATCTTCATAGCTGGGTTTGTTGAATATTCATATTATCTCACAGATGGAGGGGCAAGGAGGGTGATGGGACCCTCACCCCAGTATTCAGCCACTCCTCTCAACCAACTGTAGACAACTTTGCCCCAATCACACATGACAGCACTAGGAGGCAGCTAGAAGTAGAGGCTAGATGGACCCTGTTTATGCAGCCATGCATGCAGGGGCCTTTAGGAGAAAGGGCAGACATTGTTTACATCTACCCTGGGGAAGAACTAAATAGATATGAGATTCTAAGTAAGTAAATATGACGTCCTATACTTTTGTTTTTTGAACTATAAAATTGAAATAATAATACCTGCTTCCTATGACTGTCACGAAACTTGTATTAAGTAAAAAAAAAAATGAAAACAGATTATAAGCTTAGTTAAGTGCTTTTATGTCATTTATAATGCCACACATATGTAATTTTTTTTGTGTTATCTGTAATGCCCCTCCCAGGGAAGCACATGGCTAGAAGCAATGGATTACCACTGTCCTCACAGAAAGGTGTCACAGTTGGCTTAGACAGTCAACTAAGAAGGGAATTTCAATGGAAGGATGGCCCAAAGCAGACTGGCCTGTAGGCACACATTCATGTAACAATATATTCATTATTAACGGACAGAGGAGGACCCAGACCACTGTAGACAGCATCATTCCCTGGGCAGCAAGAAGACTTAGGATGTATATAAAAAAAAGTGGGCTAAGCATAAATGAATGGCCCAGAACATAGCTTTTCTCTATGATTCTTGCTTCAAGTTCCTGCTCGAGTTGCTGCCTTAACTTCCCTCACTGATGGACTGTGACCTGGAAGTGTAAGCCAGATAAGTCTTTCCGCCCTTAAGTTGCTTTGGTTAGCATGGGTTTTGATTTGATTTGGTTGGTTGGTTTTGTTTTGTTTTTAATTGGAGTGTTTTCACGACAGAAAGAGTAGAACAGAAGAGATAAGGTAAAGTCCTATTCTGCTCTAATAGTGCAGAAAACAAAAGCTGAACAGAAAAGATAAGCACAGGTAACCTTTCATTAAGGAAAACCTTCATGTTACCAGGCGGAACCACCATTGTCAAGAAAAATTTAAGAAGGCAAACTAAGTTACAAAAATTTTACTTCGTTTTACTGTCTACTCGAAGTTTGCTATTTGTTTTAACAAATATTTCCCTAAATATCTTCCTAACTTGATAAAATTTTTAACACTTATATCATCTTCTTTAAAAAAATAAAATAAAAATGAACTTTTGCTCAATAGTAACGTAAGGGATTTAAATAGTTGCAAAGAAATGAGCATGAATATCTAACATTACCTATTGCTATGAAGAGTCACCATGACCAAAGAACCTCTTATAAAAGAAAGCATTTAATTGGAGGCTTGCTTATAATTTCAGAAATTTAGTCCATTATCATTATGGTGAAAGAATGGTGGTACTCATGGTGCTGGAACAGTGCTGAGAGATACATTGTGATCCACAGGCACAGAGAGAGAGAGAGAGAGAGAGAGATATGGAGGGAGAGAGAGAACACTGAGCCTAGCATAGGCTTTTGATACCTCAAACCCCACTCCCAATGATACACTTCCTACTTCTACAAGGCTATACTTGCTAAGCCTTTTAATCCTTTTCAAATATCATCACTCCCTAATTACTAAGCATTCAAATATATGAGCCTCTGGGACCTGTTCTTATCAAACCACCACAAGCACATTCATCTATCTCTGGTAGACACGTTACTTAAGCCTATGGAGCTATTATAGGGCATAGCTTCTTAACCTTTGGGGTACAAGAATGAGGAACTCAGTGTGGAACCCATGAGCAGTTAGGAGCACCTGCTGCTCTTACAGAGTATCAGAGTTCAGTTCCCACAGCAAGTGGCTTACAACCTGTAACTCCAGCTCCAGAGGATCTAACACCCTCTTCTGGCCTATGCTCACATGCACGTACGCACGTACACATACACACACACACACACACACACACACACACACACACGCACGCACGCACGCACACACGCACACACACACACATACACACATACACACACACTGACACACACACACACACGCACACGCACATACACACACACACGCACACACACACATAAATAAACAAACAATAAATCTTATTTTGTTTATGAATTCACAGTAACCAAAACATGATTCAAAATGGAACATACAGTATGGGGTATCTCTGGCAGCACTTACCTGGTTACATCGACGCTTCATGACAACATTGGTTCTGAACATATCATACCCACTTTGCACTGGGCTGCCATCAACACCAGCCAGCATCAGTGTGCACTACTGGGAGCTCCTTGGCTCAGATTAGAGACTACTGCCTGTGGTAAATATCAGTATGCTATTGTACACGTGAAGTTCCTGGGCCCACAGAAACCTACAGAGCAAATAAAGGCCTAATACAGTCATAGTGTCATTCTTTGGTGCATGTCAAATTAGTCTACTCTGGATGGGCTCCTGATAAAATATTTGGGTTTTAAAATTGCTGTTTGAGTGGCTGACTTGAGTTCCATAAAATGTGTTGAATGGATTTCAGTTTTGAATTAGGGTAAAATTTCCAGCAATTTCTGAAAATACTTTAAATATACTTCTGCCATTTTGTACCTGGTATTTATGGAAATGAGCATCCTCGGTGTGGGTGATTATAAAATCAAATTAGCAAACTCTGAAAAAGTAGTGAAGATGTTCTAGTCCTGATATATAAAATATTCAACAATCCATCTAATTCTTTATGCAAAAACAAAATAAACACAGCCATCTCATTGTGCAAAGCTGCTTCCATCTGACTAAACAATAAAAACATACAAATGAAAAGTAACTTAAAAACAAGGTATTTGATAGTGTATCTTTTTATACATCTATTTCTTGAGTGAAAAGAGTTGTGAGTGGGAAAATTTAAGACCTGCTGTAAAGTATTCAAATGGAATCTTCTGAAAAATTCCCTCATCCAGTATGTGTGTGTGTGTGTGTGTGTGTGTGTGTGTGTGTGTGTAAAACTAAAATGAAAAAGTTGACATTTTACCATTGATAAAATGTAAATAATCTACCTGTTTAAAAAAACATTATTTAGGAGCTGGAGAAATGACTCAAAGGTTAAGAGTACTGGTTGCTTTTGCAGAGGACCCAGGTTCAGTTCACCAACACAGCAGCTTACAACCATATGTAATTCTAATTTAAGGAGATCTGACACCTTCTTCAGGCCTCCATGGGCACAGCATATATGTAGTATAGAGACATATAATCAGGCAAAATATGCATATAAAATAGCAAATCATTTTTAGAAATAAAGTATTACCGAAGTATAGTGGCACTGCCTTTAATCACAACACTTGGGAGGCAGTGGCAGGTGGATTTCTGAGTTTGAAGCCAGCCTGGTCTACAGAGTGAGTTCCAGGAGAGGCAAAGCTATATAGTGAGACTTTGCCTCATTAAGTAATTAGAATGAAGTAATCAAAGTACTACAGAATATAGAAGATTTTACATTAAGAATTCCATGTTTTAAAGACACCCCCATTGATTCTTGGGTGCCTCCCTTATCCGAGGTCTCTGTCACTTCCTAGAGATGCCCCCTACCACCCCACCCCTGTCAGATGCAGATTTCCATTCATTCTCACAGTTGATTGAGCTATAATTCATTCTAAGTACTCTGAATTAAATTATAAATCTGCTTTCCAGGTGTGATGTGCAGTTTTGGGCACCTCACTTTGGAGTAACACATCCCCATATCTTCTCCTAGAAGACAAAAGAGCATCGCTGTGCCAGGAACAGCTTGTTGAAGACATCTGTGCCTCCCCTGCCTGGTACTGCTCCATCCTTGGAAGACAACTCAATTGCTTACTAAGCATGCCATATTTTATTATGCTTCAATTACACAGTTCCTCTGATCAACCATGTTAGCATTTAATTACCATGCAATTAATTCAGGGCACTAACACAAGCTCATGGGTATTTCCGCTTTAGCCACAGAAGTCATCAAACAGTTGACCCAAAGCCCACCCACATTTACTCCCGCTCACCTGCATTCTGACTCACAAGAACTGACCTGCTCTGAGCTTGAAAAATTCTCCTTCAATCAGAACCACCAAAGAGGAGCAGCATTGGTGCTGAGGATCCCCAGCACCTTGTCAGTGGGAGGAGGGTAACTCAGATGTCAGCTGGATAGGGCATTAGCAGACTCTAATATTCGGAACGGCAAACCCCACTCTTCAACAAATACAGCTTGCATGGTCCTTATTTATCCAGGCTGAAGAAAACCACCCCAAACCACGATGTCATTAAAAACATTCAACACCTAAAAACTAGTAAGGATAAACTAATAAGGATAAATACATTTATCTTTTTTAAATCCTAGGACTAGAGAGATGGCTCAGCTGTTAAGAGCACTAGTTACTCTTCCACAGGACCTGGGTTCAGTTCTCAGCATCCACACAGCAGCTCATAACTATCTGGAACTCCAGTCCCAGGAATCTACCTGCCTCTTCTGGCCGGCACAGACACTGTACACACATGGCACAAACATTCATGCAGGCAAAACACACCCATACACATAAAACAAAAATAAGCTGATTTTGTTTTCATTATCCTGAGACTAGGGAGATGGCCTTAGTGTGTCAGAGGAGCTATGGTGCCAGAATGAAAGCCTGAGTTCAGATTCCCGAGATCCACATAAAAAAACTAAGAATAGATGAATGAGCCTATAACACCCATGTTGGGGGGTTAAGGAGCACATGGACATAGGATATGCTTGCTGACTGCCAGCCTAACTCTAGTTCAGACTCTGTCTTAAGGGAATAAGGCAGAGGAACAGGAAAGCAGGACTCTCCCTCCCCCTCCCCCTCCTCTACACACATGTCCACACACACACACAGAGGCACTCACATGTACAGACATGAACATGTCAAAAAACAATGCAATCTGAGCTGGTATGAGAACCACATACACAAGCTTTAAAGAAGCCGTGGGGGGGGGGGGGAGATGCAGAAGGGAGTCTGTGTAAGGGATGGCACAGTAAGTCAAGGCACTTGCCAATCAGCCTTTTAGCATGAGTCCTGTGTCCTATATGGTAGAGAGAGAGAACCAACCTGTGCAACTTGCTCTCTGATCTTAACACGTATGCTACATACACACACACACACACACACACACACACACACACACAATCCTTATTGTTCTGTTGTTTCATGCCAACTCCTGGATCAGCTGTCTGGAAAATTCTGGATCAAACTGTTTCAAGTACCCCTTCAAATGTTGTCTGTTCATTGCAGACCAGCAATGGCCTTTAAGTCCTGAAGTAGACATATTTAATAATCTCCCATTACTAAATAACTAAACACTGTCTGCTTCCCACATGCTAAGAAGAGGACCATATACACAAGCTTTAAAGAAGCCGTGGGGTGGGGAGGAATGCAGAAGGGAGGTTGTGTACTTCCTTCACAAATTCTAGGAAGATTAAGACCCACTTGAGCACCATGATCCTCCCGCAAGACTTTTGAAAAGCTGTATCTTGCAGTCTGTAACAAGAGTGGAATCGGCTGTCTTAACTGGGGCCCTCCTGTGTGACTTTCAACTCAAGTGGTTATTTATAACTGCAATGTCTGCTTTCTGCTGTCAAAGTGTGTGAAGCCCCAGGGAAGGTCACTTGAGAGTAGTGCTTGTTTCCAACGCGTTGGCAGTGTAGGATTCCTCATCCTGGGGAAGGGGAGGGGAGGTAGTGTGCTTCTGCATAGGTATGCTCCAAGAACATGCCAAAGGGTCTTCTGGCAGTAGGGCTCTCATTTTTACTAGGTAAAGTGCAGTTCCTGGGGCTCTGGTGCCAGTCCGCAAAGGCTGGCTTTTGTTCTTAAGCACTTGTTCAGTAAACATCTGCTGAGCCCATTCTAACTGCAAGGCACCATGGGAGTCTGCACTCTTCCCTGGTGCACTCAGGTTTCAATAGAAATGGGAAGAGCCTGGCATGAAGGCCTGGACACACATTCCTACCACACATACAAATGAAGACAGAGGAGAGATAGGTGCCTTCCACTTGGGGCAGCCTACTTAGCTGGGTTTGTGCTGGGATTTAGAAAAAGAGACAAGAGACCACATCTCAGAATATCCATTTCCACCATGCAAATCCCATCAGGGCCAGATCTTCATGGTTCTTGCTCAAAACCGAAAAAGCCAAAGCTTACTAGGCATCTATCTCGTGAAAATGGTCATCACACGATCAACCTAGATGGGACAATGACTTTGTATCATGTAATGAGCTTCAAGGCATGGAGTATGCCAAATTCAAGTTATCTAAAAAGCCAGCCACCCCTTCATCCCCATTCCTCACCTACAGAGAGGCATGCCAGACCCCAGACTGTTACAGAATAAGCCAACCAAGGCCTCCTTTGACCATTCCCCCACACTGAATGTGATTTCTTTAGTTTGGTCCCTGCATCAACATAAATGAATCAAGAACAGGGTAGATGGGAAGGGAAGACTGACCACACTATACAAATACCCACTGTTTGTGCAGTTCTAAGAATTTTAAGAATTCAAGTCTGGGGCCACCAGCCAGATGATAGGGTTCTGTCCTCCACCCCCAACTCCAACTGGGGGGCAAATGGCTTCCAGGTCATAGAAACAGAATCCAGGAAGGAACTCCAGAAGAAGATAGGCTAGTAGGAGGATTCTGGGCTTATTACCTGATGTCAAAGAGTTGTTTAGAGGCCAAGACTTCAACACACAATTAAGCTTGATTAATGAGCATTTGTGTGTGTGGATGAGCACAATGTATCAGCTAAGGCAGTGGCTCTCACCCTGTGGATTGCCACACCTTTGGGGGCCAAACGACCCTTTCACAGGGGTCATCAAAGACCTTCAAAAACACAGACATTTACATTATGATTCATAACAATAGCAAAATTGCAGTTATGAAATAGCAATGAAAGTAATTTTCTGGTTTGGGGTCACCACACCATGAGGAGCAGTATTAAAGGGTCGCAGCACTGGGAAGGATGAGAAGCACTGGGCTATGGTATGATTAACTTGTGGGGTAAGAGAAGGAGAGGAAGACAGAGTGGGGGAGCCTACCAACCCATTTCCAAAGAGGCCAAGTAGCAACAAGAATCAAGTCTGGGGTTTTGCTTTCTAATATTATTACACAACAAAGAAGACAGTGGCATGACATTCAAAAAATAAACTAGCAAAAAAACAAAACTAAACAAGAAAAAAGTCAGCTGTGGTAGCACAGAGCTATAATCTCAGTGCTGGGGGTGGGGGGTGAGATAAGACTATCTCCTTGAGTCGTGGGCCAGCCTGAGCTACACAGCACACCTCTGTCTCAAAAAAAGCAAAGCAAAGCAAGCAAACAACAGAGCACTACTTCCTTGCAGTACTTTAACCCCTCCTCACTAGCAGAAAACTTTAAGTGTGTGGCTGTGTCTAGCAGGATGCCCACCAAAACCAGGAGACATGGGATCCCTAGGAGCTGGCGTTACAGGCATTTGTAAGCTGCCTCATGTGGGTGCTAAAAACTCAACTCTGGTCCTCAGATGAGATGCAAGTGCTCTTAACTCTATGTCTCATATATCCTAGGTTCACTTTTACAAATGGTGTAACCTCTAGTTCAGGTTTCATCTTTTCTACATTGATGTGCAACTGCCCTAACATAGCTGAGAATCCCGCCCATTCTCCTCACTGACTCATACTGGCTGCTTTGATGAAAATCTATCAACTACAAAAGTGTAGAGTGCATTTCCAGACACTCTACTCAGGTCCAGGGACCTAATGTGTCTATCTTTATACCACTATCTTGATTTTGGTAGCTTTGGAGAAAACCTTCTGGTGAAGGAGGGAGAGCAATTCAACTTGTTCTTATCCATAATTGTTTAGGCTTCCCTGAGCCCTTTGCACTCCTATGTAATGCACTCTTAGAAGCAACTTATTGATCTCTTCCAGACAAGTGTAAACAAGAAAACACCACTTCTGGGATTCTGGAAATTACTGACCCTATAGATTGATTTGTGGACAGAAGATCCTACCATCACTAAGCCTTCCAATCCATAAACACAGTGTCTCTCATTGAAAGGCTCTATTCAAATTAAACACACACAGTAACAAAAGCTAGAGCTACCGTATGTATGAAGAAAGGGAAAATTACCTATCTCAGTGGGATAATTTATAGCTTTCTACAATCATTTCACAGACCTATGTACAACAGATTTCAACTGATGGAAAGGGGAAGGCTTGGAAACCCACTGATCAATAGACAGGCATGCAACCCAAACCCAGGCCCTCTTTTCTCTAATTCAGATCCCATGACCTTTGATCCTATGTGGTTCATGGAAAACTAAGAATTCAAAGAGGTTGATTGGAAAGACAAGAGCTGGGGAAGAGACAAGGGTCCAGTTATAGGACAGACACCTGCTCCCAAGGCTGTACACAGTTTCCAAGTTTCAAAATAAGCCCACACAAAAGAGAAGAAGAGGAGGAAGATGAGAAGGAGGAGGAGGAGAGATGAGAGAGAGAGAGAGAGAGAGAGAGAGAGAGAGAGAGAGAGAGAGAGAGAGAGAGAGAGAAAGAAAGAAAGAAAGAAAGAAAGAAAGAAAGAAAGAAAGAAAGAAAGAAAGAATTCAGACCTAGAGAAAAGTCCATCTGGAAAAGCACTGGCTGGAGCCAGGCCAGGGGATGGAGTGAGGCAGCTCCTTGGAGCACAGTTGAGAGCACACACCTGGCTGCAAAGACTCCTGGGACAGTCCCAGCGGAAAGGCTGAGGATAAGCATTGCTGTTTCCTTCTCACTCCCTAGAAAAATCATTTGTGTGAGGCACTCTGAGGACCATGGCAGCAAGTGACTCACTCATCCTGAAGTCTCTCAAAGTACAGAGCATACACTGGTGACACAAAAAAGAGAGTGCAGCAAGGGAGAGCTGCAATAAGTGGAAGACATCTCTCTCTCTCTCTCTCTCTCTCTCTCTCTCTCTCACACACACACACACACACACACACACACACACACAAAGCGATTAAAAAGAAAAACTGCATAGCTAGAGATATGCTCTGTGGTCTCGGGTACCTGCAGAGGGCTAGCTCAGACCTTTCAGACCTTGGTGTGGTGCAATGCTGAGGGCTCATCCCTAAGAGGCTTGCATCCTTGGTTTCACTTCAGTGGGCGACTTTAATTGTCTTCATCTTTTTCCTACATCTAACAGACCATAGGGAACATATATGACTTTTGAAATAAATGACAATAAATCTATTTTAATGGCCATAAAAGAAATGTGTTGACTCTCTTGGCAGCTCAGCTTAGAATCTGGCCACATAAATCCCATGCACCATGGATCAAAGTGGTGAGGTCATGAGGTACAGAGCACTCGCCCTTGGAAGAACGGGCAGCTAATACAGTCATATTGAAGACACAGCAAACAGATCTGTAAAGCCAGACCTTCTGGGCTTTATGAAATTGTTTCCTTCGGCCCATCGCTGGGCTCTGACAGCTAAAATGAAAGGCTTTGTCTCCAAGTTGTTTCCAAACACACAAGCACAGGAAACAGAGACAAAGGTGACACCGGAGCAGAGAGAGTCATCCATCACCCAGCCTTTATATTTTGAACCCACTTGCATGTTCACAAGGGGCAGAGCTCACAGCCTGCCTGTGTGGGGCTGGTTCCAAATGCCATCTGCTTCATCTGGTTCTAGAGCACAGAGAATCTCTCTCTCTCTGTCTCTCTCTCTTTGTCTGTCTCTGTCTCTCTCTGCCTCTCTCTCTGCCTCTCTCTCTCTGTGTCTCTCTCTCTCTCTCTGTCTCTCTCTCTGCCTCTCTCTGTGTCTCTCTGTGTGTGTGTCTCTCTCTGTCTCTTTCTCTCTTTCTCTCTCTGTCTGTCTCTCTCTCTCTCTCCTAAAGCTAAGCTGGCCCAGGAACTGACAGACATAAAGACAGAGACAAAAAGACAGACGGACAGACAGACACACACACACACATACACACACACCCCTTTACTGACCTACAGAGGTGTGGTCAACAATTCTGGAGAAAACTCAAAACAACAAAAAGCAACCTTAAGGAGTAGGAGAATGCTTTCTTTAGTGTAAAACCATCAAAGAAGGAAGTCAAGGGGAAAAAGCAGTGGTCTCAATACCAGTCCTGTGTATTTTATTTTACCCTAGCCTACGCCTGCCCTCAGCTGGAGGCCTGTTTAAGAAATTCAAGCAAAGTAAAGCATGTGTTACCTGATCAGGAACAGTGAGAACAAAGGCCTCTTAGGCCCCGAGTCAGCCAACCCTTAGCCTCATCCATTTCTTGGCCAGGTGGAAGCATGGGGTAGAGATGAAAGTTGCTTTCTTAAACAATGAACAGAGGAGGCTTAGCTGCCCCAGGACCTGCCATGCTCCTGACAGGAGAGCATCTCTGTTCCATTCCCTGGACGGCCTGGGCCGTGCCCTGTAGCACACTGCACTTGGAAGCTCACTATTTCCAAACTCCCAAACTTGCACAAGATGCATTTTTCAGTGGCACTGCTGGAGAGAAAGAGAACCACTCTGCCAAGACCGCGAGCCCCCTGGGGTGACCAAATTCCAAACAAACAGAACGGTGTTGACATACGGACCATGGTGGGGCCTGCACACTCTGAAGCAATGGCCAAGAACAGCCTCTATGATTGTTCTCTGACAATGTTATCTTCCTTCTGCATCTTCAACGGCTCAAGAGGAGAATGCACATTAAACAGAAGAGAAAAGTTACTTAATTGACAGACACACACACACAAAATTCCTTTCCCAACAGTGTTCACTCAAAGAAGGAATTTCACTCCAAGTGGGCACAGATGTAGCTTCAGGTGGCCATCTCAGATATATTCACTGGTCTTACACATTGCTAAGGAAGTCTGGTTCAACAATCCTTACTTCCTCAGTTCAATTTAGGGTTGCTCACTAGGAATCTATTTAGGAATTAAGGGTCCAAGGGCAAGTCAGACCTTCACCCCATTCCCTAGTGTGGAGAGAAGAGACTACTCATTGGACTCTGAGCGGATGTGGGAGCAACAGTGATGTCTCTTCTTCAGCCCCTCGGTTTCTGTGCAGCCGCACTGAGCAAAAGGCTCTTCTGTGTTCCTATTTATCAGTAGAAAACAACCAACAACCACCAATCATTTCTTCTCACCCAAACTGTGGTCTTGAAAGAATTTATAACTGTGATGCTGAAAGTAATGTGACTGTACTGGGGACAGAATTCATGGCAGAGTGGTAACTTCGAGTCAGACCTAAGCTATTTCTCTGTTGAACTTTCATAATTAAAAAAAAAAAAAAAAGTGGTTGGTAGCACACTCTCTTAATCCCAGCACTAAGGAGGCAGATTTCTATGATAAGTTCAAAGCCACCTTGACTGAAAAAATAATAATAAATAAAAATTAAAAATGCATCACTTTCCCAGAAAGTAGGAAGGCATTGCAAATATAAACCACGGGCCTGGGTAATAGAAATGGTTGGCTTCAAGATGGTGTCCAGATATGTCCATGAGGTTAACAGGGCAAGGCTGGAATTCTGTCATAATGGGTGTCCTGATAAAGCACATGTCGCCCACACCTCTTGTTGGTTATTAATCAACAGTGACTTTAGTCTCTGTCCCACACTGACAGGTGATCTCTACCTTGAAATGACAACAATAACCCTTACAGGGCTCACCTCAGAATGCCCCAATCACTTAGTAGTTTTGCCAAATTCCTTTCACTAATGTTTCATGCCCTCCACATACTCCGTCCATCCCTAAAATATAATGAACTGGTGATGGATTAGTATATCCATCAAAAGAAAAATACTGTAAGTGGGGGCAGGGGCAGGACCTCATAGAAAACTAGTACACTGACAAATCCTTACAGGGGGGGGGGGGCATGGGCACAAGAAAGTCTCTCACTCCTGTGACAGATACACTGATAAGGGTCAGGCTTAGGCAACCCTGGCTCTCAGGAACACAATCACCAACATAAAAGGGCCTTTTAAAAGCCGATGCCGATCCTTGAGCCAATGAGGAGATCAGTCAGCAGTCCCCATCTTCTCCAGCATGCCAGCTCTTTTGGCTGAAGGAAAGTCCATCCTCTCCTCGGCCTCAAGGAAGGCGGGAGAGAGCATGTAAGGTGGCATTCATTAACTAACCCTGAGCTTAAAACACTGGGAGAATGAACACTAGAACCCCGCAAGGGGATTGTGGGTAGAATCACACCACTCAGAAGCATTAAAATCAGCAGAAGAGATTACTGAGATGGCCTGTTAAGCTGTGACAGAAGAACTAGAGAGCTGACTTCAAAAAGCTAACTTTGATTTATATACTTATGTATCTTTACATCTTATTATTATTATTTTCATTTTAGATGTATGAGTGTTTGGCTGCACGTATGTATGTGTACCATGTGCAGGTCTGGTGTCCTCAGAGGATAGGAGAGGGCATCAGATCCCCTGAAACTCAAGTTACAGATGGCTGTGAGCTGCCTGATTTGGGTGCTGGCAATCCAAGCTGGATCCTCTGCAAGAGCAGCAAGTGCTCTTAACCACTGAGCCATCTCTCCAGCCCCTCTTTCTTATTTTTCAGCTGGTATCCAAGTCTACACTTTAAGCTTCTCAGTTAGGACAGGAAACACGGTCCTTCCCTCAGTCTTGAACAAATCAAAACTCTTCAGGCTTAGTTGCCGGCCTTGTGTTACATACTTTTCTATTGCTCTGAAAAAACACCATAGCTAAAGCAGCTTGGGAAGAAAATGGTCTAGTTCATCTTACAGCCACCATCCATAGAGGTCAGGGCCAGAACCTGAGGCAGGAACACAGGGTCAGGGGCTGAAACAGAGGCCATGGAGGAAGGAAGTTTCCTGACTTGTTCTCCATGACCTGCTCAGAGCCTGTACTAGCTGGTTTTGTGTGTCAATTAGACACAAACTAGAGTTATCTGAAAGAAGGGAAACTAAGTTGAGAAACTGCCTCCATAAGATTAGGCTGCAAGGCATTTTCTTAATTAGTGATTGATAGGAGGAGGCCCAGCCCATTATAAATGGTTCCATCCCTGGACTGGTGATCCTGGGTTATATAATAAAAGTAGGTTGAGCAAGCCAGTAAGCAGCACCCTTCCATGGCCTCTGCATCAGCTCCTGCTTCCAGGATCCTGTCCTGACTTGTTTCAATAATGAACAGCAATATGGAAGTATAAGCTGAATAACACCCACTCCAAAACCTGCTCTTTTGGTCATGATGTTTTTGTTGCAGCAATAGAAACCCCAAGACAGCACCTTTTCTTATACAACTCAGGACTACTTGTCTACAGGTGGTATCACCATCCCGTGCGATAGACCAACAACACCATCAATCATTAACTGAAAAAATGCCTGCAAGCCAATCTGGTAGGGACATTTTCTCAATTAATGTTGCCTCTTCCCAAATGACTCTACCCTGTGTCAAGTTGACAAAAACAAAATAAAACCACAAGCATCAAGGGACCAGATGCTAAGAGAAGCACCCAAGCCTTGCCATTCAATGAAGAACCTATGTGAATACTGGAAGTCAATGTATCTTCAATTAGTAATGGTTTAAGGTTGTACTAAACCGACTATGTCATCTTTCAGTATAAAACCACCCTTAGTGTAAAACAATCATGTTGTGCTGAGGCTCTGCCTGTCACTGTGGCCGTGGCTAATTCAGTCCTGTATAGCTACAATACCAAGAAAGCATTCTGAGAGATGATTTTCAAAAGCCCTCAACCAAAGTTATCAGTGGACCAGGAAGTAGGCCTCTCTCCCACTAGAGGAAGAAGTCATCTTTCATCCACAGGAGAGTGAGGAGAGCTTGCCGACCTTCTTTCTCACAGGGGCTGAGCTAAGATCAGCAGGCACATAAGTAAGTCACCGAGATGTGCTCCACACGGCCAGCCTTGCAACTGAATTCGGGCAGGGTCCATTCATTCCCATTCATTTTGTTTCACCCTCAAGGACCCAAATGCTTCATTCAATGATTCCGATTTCAAGCTGAAAATAAAACACTTTGCCACCCCCTAGATATGTTGGGGAGGAAGCTATTGAGAATACACATATGTACTGCCGTCGGCACACTAAGAATTTTTGGGAACGCCCACTCCACAGCACATTCATTTACTCATTCATTCATTCCCTCAGCAAACAAATTTTAAAGGGTTATAGTAGGGAGACCCTAAAACACAGGGAATGCCCAAAACAAATGCCTCATCCCTCAGGGGTCAGAAATGTACACATTCAATTATAGCATGCAAAGCAACTGCACCATCAACCACATAACTCAGGGACAGTCATAAAGCAGAGGTGGGGGAGTGTGCCTCCAAGTGTGCAGAAGGGACAAAGGGACTATTTCCTAAGATGGAAACAGAGACAATGTTGACAATTGTAGTGGTTATTCCTGGTTGTCAACTTGACTATATTTGGAATGACTACAATCCGGAATTGGAAGGCTCACCAGTGACCCTTATCTGGAGGCTTGGAGATCCTTATCTGGATCTTGGTTTGAAGATCTTAAGCCATAGTGGCTATGGATTCCAGAAGATTGAATCTCCGAGTTTAAGGAACACACCTTTAATCTGGGCTACGCCTTTCATCTGGGATTAAAGGTGTGGTGGGACACACCTTTAATCTGGGCTACACCTTCTGCTGGAGACAATATAAGGACATTGGAAGAAGGGAGTCTAGCTCGAGCTCTTGCTCCTTCGCCTGCTTGCTGCGTGAGACTGAGTAACTGCTAGATCCTTGGACTTCCATTCACAGCTGCGACTGAACAATTGTTGGGAATTGGGCTGCCGACTGTAAGTCATCAATAAATTCCTTTACTATTTAGAAATTATCCATAAGTTCTGTGACTCTAGAGAACCCTGACTAATACAACAATAAAACAGAACGCAGCTCATATGATAAAGTACATATATTCAAATAAACTACACCATTATATTGCATGCATTGAGCAATACAGGGCAAGGTAACTTTGAAAAAAAGAGTCACAACCCATATTTTTAAAAAAGAGACTGGTAACACAAACACCTAGGTTAACCCTTTCCAGGAACTATTATGCACTGACCAGAAAACAAACAGTGTCCCAGCAGGGGGTCCCAGCACAAAGTGACAGCCGGTGCAGGAAGCCAGGTGGAGCCTGGGTGCAAGCCCACAGTCCTGCAGCCTGACCCACCATCCCACTCAGCGGCGGAGCTCTTTAACAGCACAAATTCCAAGCCTTACCTGAAACCTGCTCAAACACACTCTCTTCGGGAAGGGGGAGGGGGTGTCTCCTGTCGCCTCTTCTAGATCATCCTAAGGAAGTTAGCCACAGTGAGATAGGCACTCTGAGCAGATTTTCTCTGAGCCTCTCTGATCCCCAGGAATGAGTAGGTTCCCTCTCAAGACAGCTCAGAGCCAACAGCTTCCCGAGACCAGTGAAGATTCTGAGAGAGAGAAAGAAAGTCCTGCCCAGCTGGCCTATAACACCTGGGTTCTGCCTCCTTCAAGAGACTCCCGGGATAGATGGAATCAATCTTGACCCTGCCCATCTACTCGTAATTGGTATCCAAGGTGACTGCTCTGATCATTATCATAGCCTGTGTAGCTTCATAAAACCTACAAAGAGGAGAAAAAGAGAAAATTTTGCAGGGTCCAGAAATTACAGCTAAGAGGTCATCTGTGATTGAAAGACCGAGAAAAAGTCAAAAGGCAAGCATGCAATTACCCAGGCAGGTGCCTCTGGGTTCTGTCTGGGAAGGGCTCTCCGGCCACACCCTGCCTAGCTGCAAAGTGCAATTTTGTTAATAAAAGGATCCTGTGGAATGTGGTCCCCCAGGGCTTGTCACACACAAAACCGCTTGTTTTAAAAAGGATGAGTAATAACAGTCCTCGCTCTCCAGGGGAAACAGGTGACAGGCCTGGGACCATTTGCAGCACCAGCGGTCCAATTTCCCCTGCATCCACATTCCAAGGCCCCTCAAACTCCATTCTGCATATTCAGCTTCATGCTTTGATTACACCCATCTCATTAAGAGCCCAGATCCCCTTCCCTGCCTTGCTTAGGTTACACTCCGCTGGCAGAAGGCGGGAAACCTCTTCAACAGAGAGGGTCCAGGGGCAGGCAGACTCTTTGCAGCTATGTAGGGGCAAGCTCATGGAGAAGGCTTCTCCTATCTTCCTCAACCCTATTCCAGCCACTTAAAAAAAATAAATAAATAAGCAGTCTACAACCCCTGTCACGTGGCTCAACACATCACGTTCATCTCTGTATTGTCCGGTCCTGGGAGGGTAGTTGTATAAAGAAATGAATGACTAGATAAATGGCTGGAAATAACAACATGAGCAACATCCTGTCTTCCAGGCGTGCGGTTTCCAGCCAGGAGACCTCGAAGGCTCTGCACAAATGTGACTGTGAGTGCAGAAAAGGCGAGGGACTCTGCAGTCCAGAGTGGCAGGAAGGGAGAAGGGCGGGGTGGGGCAGCTCAGGCTGGGCCTGGGTACTCTAGTACAGCCCATGTGCATTCTTCTTTACCTGTTGCTGACGAGACAGGCAAATGTGTGGAAACGCAGGGAAAGGAGGGCTGGCTAGGCAGGGTAGCTAGGAAGGCTGAGCACCTGTATCTGAGCAGTGCTGGGAGGAGGAGCTGAGGGGCTGTAAGGAGACCAAGTCACCTTTAGGCTATACTGAAGAACTGTATTCAGAACCTCCTATCACTTATCAGCACTGAGCCAGAATGAGAGGAGAGAGTGGGAGGGAAAGAAGGTAGAGAGGGGGAGGAACATGGGGCCACATCTTCTCAGATGAGCCTTTCTTCCTCCTCACATTACAACATCATCTGGATTCTTGACTGCCAGAGCTGGACAAAGACCTAGGATGTGCAAGAGATATGGACCCACACATGAAGGTGGATGGGGCGGGGTCTGAAAGTCCTGATAATTTTATCACATCCATGGAAACATGATCCTGAAAATGGAGAATCATCCGGAAAACTCTCCCATGGGGCCTGAACCTCTACCATGTAATGATTTTTTCCTTCTTAAGAGAAGAAAGGTTAACAGGGTGTATCTATTTTTCTAAATAGGGTCACACAGCCTTTTCTCAGAGGATTAGTGACATGCCCGGATTCCTACCCACCCCTACCCACCCGCCCAAAGGACATCCCTTAGTCTAGAGAAGCTCTGCCTTTGTTTCAAACCCCCCCCACACACACACAGAGCCAGCTGAGGCCCAGCATAGCTTAGAGGCTATAATTCAATTTTGCCATGCCCCTGCTTTAGAGCAGGGCATGTAAGCCTTGGGAAGAAGGCTGTAAGAGCAGGATATCTTTAGGCTGTGTCCATCAAACCCAAAAGGAAAACACAGGCTCATGGCCTTGAGGACACAAACAGGGGCTCATGGGTCTGAGGATGCTCTGGGCCATTTAAAAAAAAAATTAAGAAAGCACAAAGATAAAGTTCATATGAAAATCCACTGGCCAGCCTCCCAATTGGCCTCTAAGTATGTATGTTCCTGGAAGTAAATCATTTCAGTCTGAGCTGGTCCAAAGGAGGCCAGGTCCCTAATCCTGACACATTTAAAAGAAACCCCCACCCCCAGCCTGCATCTTCCCTCTAGTGCTATTCACCTGCACTAGTGCTAGGTACTGGCTGGTCCACTTCTATACAGTACACTAGAAAGATTTGGAGCACTTTTGTAATAGAGTCTTCCTGGCAATAACCTGCTCAAATCACCCTACACTGGATGATAACGTAATTGCAGAGAGAACAGAAGTTCATGAGGTGTCTTTGCCAGTCTGCCATAGGGTCACCTGCATCATCCAGTCCAGCATTACAGGAGAAGGGTACATCACCACAGTTTCCAAAGGGATGGTGGCTTTGACCCTGGCCTGCAGTGAGCAACCCAGCAGGTGGAAGAGGTGAGCCCAGAGCTCGGATGTTTGTGACAGGTATGTGGGACCACGCACGGTTCTGCATAGCTCCGTTCTGACACAATTTAAGAGTCTCGGATGCACACTCGCACACTGTTTGCCCAGTTACTAGCACAGCAGCTGGCTGACAGCTGTTCCGGGACCAGCTTCCCACACCATGCTCTGTGCCTATTATCTGGCTCTCCAGCCATGTGCTGCAAACATCCTACTCAGCCCCCCAAAGAGGGCAGAAGGAGCCAGGAATCCTCGTAAGTAGCTCTCTCCAGATTCATGGAATAGTTTTCTCTTTGGGGACTGCTAAGTTTTTTTCTTTTTAGTTTTGACAGGGTCTCATGCAGCCCAGGCATTACCTTCTGCCTCAACCTTCCCAGTGCTGGGACTACAGGCACATACCACCACATGGGGTTTATTTCATGCTACGTCTAGACCAGGCCTTCCTGGATGCTAGCAAGCACTGTATCACCCTTATCATACAGTGCATCACTGAACTATATCCTCAGCCTCCTTCCCATCTCCATCAGCTAGTCAGGAGGAAGGGTGTATTACAATTCTCAAATGTTGCCAACTGCAGGGAATGTCACAGGGTCACCCGGAGCCACTGCACCTCTTTTGAAACATCACGACAAGGACCTCTGCAGACATAAGAATGACAACAGTCCTCTGTGGTAGAATTCGGTGACTACAAAATCTCCACCATGACAGAAAGCAACAGTTTAGAAAAAAAGGAAGTGCAAAATAAGAATGTATTTGCAGTTTTTTCACTGTGACTTCACAATCTAGGGGCTTTTTGGAGATTATCTTGTTGTTTCTATGTGAGTACAGTGCCCATGAATACCAGAGGCTTTGGATTCCCTTGGAAATGGAGTTATAGGAGGTTATGAGCCACCTGCTGTGGGTGCTAGACTAACTTGACTCAGGTCCCCTGCAAGGGTACTATATGCTCGTAAGTGCTGAGCCATCTCTTCAGCCCCAACAACTTGGGGACACTTTAAATTTCCAAAGGAAAATGTTTTAGAGAAGAAAATAAAACATTTATGACAAAATATTATTTTAAAAATATGTAGTGAGGCTTCTATTTTATGAGTCTGAATATTTTTTAAATCCTAGTTATGTGCACATGTGTAACAAGTAAAAGTTATAAAAAGCACTTGAAGACAAGCTGGTTCACAATTTACTATAAGCAAGACACTTAGGTTATTATGAAAATACATATGTGCTCTCCAGAAGCTCGGCAAGAAGGCTCCGGAAGGGGAAGCCGCCTCTCCATTCTCAGAGGCACTTATTGAACAAGGACAAGCACACCCAGAACTCCTTCCACAGAAGGGTGCAGAGCCGCTTTCCTGTAACTGTTAAGAAATCTCCAAGTACCACCATGTGAAAGTGTGGTAATGACCTTGGAGCATCTGACAAGCTCTAGACCTAGATAACACCAATCCATCTGTTGCAAGGCTACAGTCTGTTTACTCTGCAACCTGTGTGTGTGTGCATGCGCACATACATGCATGCACATGTCCATACTCGAGGCCAGCTGTGTGGCTCCCAAGATCACAGACTACATGCTGAGGAAGGGTCTCTCTCACTTGAACTGGGAGCTCAAGCATTTGGCTAGTCTAACTAGCTAAGTTATTCTAGCAGCATCCAAACATCCTGGTTTTGTCTTATCTCTTGCCTCCCAAGGCTGGGATTACAGACAGGGTACCACATCTACCTCCTCTGTATATGGGTGCTGGCTGCACATCCAAACTCTGGTCACTGCACTTATGTGGCAAGTACTTTACCCATCGAGCTATCTCCCCTGAATTCGTCCTTTTTGCATACATTTATCATAAGGTTAATTATACTAAAAACCCTTCCCCACATCTTGCTATCTATCTATCTATCTATCTATCTATCTATCTATCTATCTATCTATATATCCCAAGCTGGCTTCACGCCCACCATCCTCCTGAGTGTTAGGATCACAGACTTGCCCCATCACACTCTTATCTAAGGATCTGTCCATACAGACCAAAAACACATAGACATTACCAACTAGCCAACTCCAAGGTTTGCCTTGCCTTTTCTCTAGATATCTCAATAACGGCTTTGCTGTTGTCTTTTCATTTCTATCTTCTGCCTCCTGATGGTTTGGTGTGTACTGGGCTAGCCAAGCCAGCAAGTCCTGGGTTTAAGCAAGAGACCCTGCCTCAATGTATAAAGTACAGGATGACTGTGGAAGACACCTTATATCAACCTCTCGCCTCCATACAGACCTGCACAGTATGGACACACACACACACACACACACACACACACACAGAGCAGGTGAGGAAAGAGAGAGAAATACTTAGTGCTTGGCCAAAGCCCCTTCCTCATGAAAGACTTCCATAAGTAACAAAGCATTCCTCTTTAAACATTAAGGACATACACAACCCTGGAGCACCACCTTAGGTCCCAAGGCACAAGATAAGAAATTGCTAGCACCCTTTTAAGGCAGATGGGCAATTTCCTATTAGGGATTCCCCAGGGGTGCCTGTAATTTTTACCCCAGCTCAGGCCCATCCTCGGGGAACATATGCCTGCCTGCCTGCGTGTATTTATTTCTCCAAGCAGCTGTCTTTAGGATATGCCAAAGGCTTCCTGTCACCACAGATTCCTCTGAGGACATGGATAAGCATGTGCCCCGAGTCCCAGAGTCACACAAAGATAAGTCCACAAAGCAAGCTCAAACATTAAGGACTGCCCAGAACAAATCACAAAAGTGTTTGAGAAACAAATGAGCCCATTAATCAATTTAATCTTAGGAACTGTCTTTTCAAAGGATACATACAGCGGGGAAGGGTGGAACGTACATGGCCATTATGGGAGCCATCTCTTTAAAAAGCTAAGCTGCAAAATAATGGTAACATCCCAACAGATGACTCAGCGCAGGGAGTCTGACCACACCTGTGCCAGCAAAAAGTGCTAACTGTCTTGTCTTGAGTCTACTGTTTACTACAAGGGTTGCCAAGACTTACCCCAAAGTGGACCAGCTTAAAATAAACATTACCTCACGTCCCTGTGAGTCAGATGCTGGTGTACAGGTCTAGTCTCTGAGCTGAACTGCCACGATCTTCATCTAATCAGTGGAGATTCTTTTCGTCCTTGCAAAAGACCATCTTTTCGTCCTTGCAAAAGACCATCAATCTCGGTGGGGCTAGAGGACTGTTGACTCTCCCTCAGAGAAGGAGGGGCCAGAATCTGCACCTGAGCATCTGGCAGCTCCTCCCAGCCAGTTGTATGCAATTCCGCTCTCATTTCACACAGACCTGAGGTCTCTGGGAGGAGCTAGAGCAAACAGGCTGGGGAAGACTAGAGGAAGGTGCTCCATCTGGACAGCTGTGTAAATACCTTGCTGAGGTATTTAGTGTCCTGGAAGGAACCACCATCCATGCTGGGTGTAAACATTCAAGTATGGATGCTTTGGGGTCACTCACCCATGCTTTGTAAACCAATAAACTCATTGATTCCCCAGGAAGAACTTAGTAAAATCAAAATTTGGTTTGTCCTTGGGACCTTAGAGGATGGAGGCAGCCATTGCCTAGTCTCCCATCCAACTCCACCCAGGATGAAAAGTCTTGCAGCAGTTCTCTGGAATCTCAGCGTACTCACTCAGACCCATGGTTCTCTCTGGGGATGGGTCATTGGACAGCTTGCCTAGAGAAGGGCAGAAGTCTTGCCTCTAAGATGGCATTCTTGACTGTAGACAGAGGCCCTGATTTCTCACTCTATAGGTCTGCCTTTGTTGCTATAAAAAGTCTCAAGTAAGCCAGATAGAACTCAAACTCTAGATCTTCCTACTTCCTCCCAAGCGCTGGGATTATGGACATGAACCCCTGTCCCAGCCTCATATAGACCTCCCAAGTGTCCTTACAACATAGCAGCAGGCTTCACAGCCAGCAATCATAGAGATTAAGAAAGCCACCATGCCTCTCGTGACTCAGCCTCTGAAGTCACAATGCCCTCACTTCCACTGTACCCCATACATTAGCAACTCATATCTAAACTGAGCACACATGGAAGGGTAAGTAAACTGAGCAGAGACGCAGAATGGGAGGGAGTTAGAGGTTTACAAACCTAGACCTTTTGTTTGCTTTGTTTTCTAAGACAGGGTCTCTGGTTGAACTGAAAGGCTCAAGGATGACACTGAACCTCTGTTCCTCCTGCCTCTATCTCCCAAGGGCTACCATATCCAGTTTACACAGTGGTGGAGAGTGAACCCAGGGCTTCAGGCATGCTAGGCAAATCCTCTACCAGCTGAGCCACCTCACCAGGCCTATAAACCTGTTCTGAAACCACCACGCTGAGGTACTTACAATCCTGAGAGGAAAAAAAGAGTGTTAAAAAGCCAGGATTTCCAAAATGACAAATTTTACAATTGTTAGTAGCTCCATGAAGTTTCAAGGAATATTTCTTTTGAAAGACTTTTCTTGCCTGAGTTTGATGGGTAATTGTTTTGGACGTTCACAAATTCTGAGCTCAAGGAAAAAAATAAAGGAACAGATTTCTATGTGCATCTTTCTGTTTTGCCAAGGAACTGTGCATTTTGTATTTATATCTTTAGCACCTCGTTTGTGACAGTTGTTTTTGAGAGTCCTGGAATATTCATATTTTACTGTCTTTTTTGGGGGCTAAATCAACAACTCAATAGGAACCTATCATAGATAGCGCTAGGCTCAGTAAATATTTTGAGATCAATTAGGAGCCATTTGGCTGAACATTGTCTTCTGAAGATAATCGCTCAGGCGGTGGGGCTGCTTCGTAAACACTCTGTTTATGTTTCATCAGACAGAATTTGAAAATTGGCCTCATTCAAGATTTGTTTTCGTTGGCAGTGCTGGGTAGTAACTCACCAATTATTCAAATTCACACACACACACACACACACACACACACACACACACACACACATTTTTGGCCATTTTGTTGTGATTCTCACAGTCTAGTTAGCCCCACTGCTTCTGGCTGGTGGTCTCTGTAAAGCTGTTGTGATCAAACCATGAGCCTACAAACCATTGCCCTTGCCCTCAGCAGCTCCCACCACCATCCCCCACTCACTACCCTATCCCCCATTCCTACCCCCTATCTCCCATCAGCCTTTACTCTCACTTTGTGCTTGCCTAGACTGCCTCTTCTGTTTCAATCCATGGACTACAAACCATGACTCTAACAGTCTCACAGTGTGGAGAGCCTGCAGTGGGGTCTGCCCTCTCCTCACAGGAGGAGGTGCTCTTTTGGCTCTCCTCATGCTCTATGGTCTCCTTTTTAGGGTTAAGCTGCCTGCAATGAAGGGCAAAGCCTACAAGGGAGTCACTCACTGTGAATCACACAACACAGAAACCAGGGAGAGACTTGGGTCCCTGCATCTGCTTAGGCTACTTACCCACCTGCCAGCCACTGGACCACATACTACACTTGACCAGCAGAAAATGGACTTCAGAGGCATCCATATCTGTAAAGCCTATGGGGGCATCATCTTACCTGGCAAATGGGATTTGCAGGAGTTATCAAATAAGGACCCTGAAAGGGTGAGGGCATCCTAAATCCATATGCACAGGGCATGACAAAGGCCTTTCCCATGCACAAGGGGAAATGTGATTGAGCAGAAGAGATGGCACAAGGAGATGTGAAGACAGAGGAAGGGGTGCTGGGGACATGGGTGGCTCTAGAAACTAAAGACGACAAATGGCTCCATTCTCTCCTGGCATCTCTGGAAGAAACAGGACCGACCCCCCACCAATACTCTAATTCTAGCCCAGAGAGATGCATATCAGATGTCTGCAGGACTAGAAGATGCTATATTGGTACTATAGTTTACAGTCATCTGTCACAGCAGAGAGGAAACAGAGGTGTCTGTGTTTTGTAAGCATGCCCCTTAACAGGCCCCTGTATTGGAGGCTCGGTTCCCAGTCTACAGTAGTTTGTATATACTTGGCCCAGGGAGAAGCACTATTAGGAGGTGTGGCCTTGTTGGAGTGGGTGTGGCCTTGGAATAGGTGTGTCACTTAAAGAATGGGCTTTAAGACCCTCATCCTAGCTGCCTGGAAGCCAATTTTTCCTGTCTGCCTTTAGATGAAGATGTAGAAATCTCAGCTCCTCCAGCCCCACATGTGCCTGGACGACGCCATGCTTTTATGATAATGTACTGAACCTTTGAACCTGTGAGCCAGCCCCAATTTACTGTTCTTTTTTATATAAGAGTTTCCTTGGTCATGGTGTCTCTTCACAACAGTAAAACCCAAATTAAGACACAGTCTGTAGCACAAGGAGGTGGCAGAACTAAAGTGTAGAGCCTAGTGGAAGGAACTGGGGTCACTGGAAGAGTATCCTTGAAGAGAATGTTGGGACCTGAACTCTGTCTCTGTGTCCTTTTGCTTCCCAGCTGCAACAATGCTCCAACCACAATGTACTATGCCATCAAAGACCCACAGTCAACAGAGCCAAGCAACCAGGGATTTAAAACCAGGAAACAAGGAAACATAATGAAGCTGCCTCCTGAGGAGTTAACTTCCAGGGGTATTTTGTTACAGTAATGGGGAGCTGCTTAGCACGCTCCCATCGAGGGATTTAAGGTTTCATCCTGATAGATGGGATAATGGAGCCTGGACCTCACCTGTTGATCATAGCATCCCTCCATGAGACACCACTAGAAAAAGATGAGACTCCTGGACCCCAAGCTCTGTACAGAAAATTAGCTCCCGAGATGAATGTGCTCTGTGTGGGCTGGGTTTGCTTGTTTCCCCTGTTTTACATGTTTTGCTTCTAGAACCCTGAGATCTTTCTTTTTAGAAATAAAAATGAAGTGTGGTGTGGGGAGACGGCTCATTTGGTAAAAGTCTTGCTGTGCACACAAGAGGACCTCAAGGCCAAGTAAAGGCCAAGCATGGTGACATAGACAAGAGGATCCTGAGGCCTGCTGGCCAACTAGAATAACCTAATAACACTGAGCCCCAGGTCCCAGAGAAGTGACCCCCATCTCAAAAAAAATAAGCTAGCGGTGCTGGTGCGATGGCTCAGTGTGTGAAAGAACATGCGGGGCAGGCCAGCCAACCTGAGTTTGATTTCTGGATCCAACAAGGGAACAGAGGAAAGTTATCCTCTGACCTCTACAATGAACCGTGAGGTATGCGTGTGAACATTCACAAAATAAAAAAAAATAAGACTTATGTTTAAATAAAGTAAATGGCCCCTAAGTGATAGCGCTTGAGGTCAGGGGACCTGGGGCTCACTGTTATTAGGCTCAAGCTAGCTCAGAGTTCAGCAGCTGCTTAAAGATCACGTCCTCCCTCCCTCCCCCAGGTCATTCTCTCCCTCACATCTTCTCCATACAACTACACTTGTCTCTTGGGAGCCACACAGCTGGCCAAAGGACACAGTGCCAAATGCAGCTCAGGGGTGCTGGGCTTGCTCGGCTACTCAGCAGGAGATACTGAAGTCATTGCTTCTGCTCGGAGAAGGGAGGGTATTTTTATCACAGAAATAGTTCCATGGAACACAACATCTGGGTGGGACAGCTTCTGTCCTGACTACTATGCTGTAGCACAAATAAGACCTTGCCAAAGCCTGGAGGCTTTTGTCAACAGGGCTTGTTAGGGCGGAGCCTATTTGGAACGCCCACTTCTTTGTTCTACTAACATCTGGCAAGAAACAGCTCCTACAGAGGGAGGTCAAGGCAACCCTAGAAGAAAAGAGAAACCATTATTTCTGACAGCCCAGCTTTCCATTCACTTTAAAGCCCAGGCCCACAGGCCCACAGCAGAGTCCCCCAGGAGAGCAATCCAGAGAAGGTAGCACCACTTTTAAAGAAAATGGCATGAATAAGCCAGAACTTGAGCTAGGAATAGTTCTGGTCTATTCTAAGGATATTGATAACAAGGATGGACCAGAGAGAGCACAGGGAACAAGGCAGGAAGCAGCCTGCTGGGGGTTAGTCAGGCCAAGGAGGCTCATCCCCTGGAGTGTCATCATTCCTGTTAAATATGGGATCTGTCACAGAGGCCTGCGGAGGAGCAATGCAGTCTGACAATGCCTTGGAGAAATGTGCTTCCAGCAAATGTTAGAGACCAGCAAGGGCACAGCAAGCATTTGCAGGAGTGTCTCCCCAAGGCAGAATGGAGGGAGGAAAACTGGGCCACACAGAGAGAAGGCCAGGCCTCTGTGGGTAAGGACAGGAGAAGCTTCACACTCAACTTACTTCCCCTCCCAGGTCTGAGCCTAGTTAGTATGCAAGCATCTCTCAGAAGCAAAGACCACCAAACCTCAGGGGAGCAGAGCTTGCAGGAAAGGGCTGGGCAAGTCTAGGAGGCTGAACCACAAGACCACAAAAAGCTTCTTGGCCCCAGGTTTCTGGCTAGATAACTTTTTAGGAAGGGCATGCATACACATATGCAATTAAAATGCGTGGGCGCGCGCGCGCGCACACACACACACACACACACACACACACACACACACACACACACACCAAAACTGCTAACAATTTTAGACTTTTCACATTTCGTTTTGAAAATAACTTTTTTTTTTTTCCTTTTGGTTTTTTCGAGACAGGGTTTCTCTGTGTAGCCCTGACTGCCCTGGAACTCACTCGGTAGACCAGGCTGGCCTCAAACTCAGAAATCCTCCTGCCTCTGCCTCCCAAGTGCTGTGATTAAAGGCGTGCACCACCATGCCCGGCTTAGATGGTTTTAATATTAGTAATCTTCTATGCTACTGAAAGTCCTCCTGGTTAAAGATGTACATTTTATATTTTGTTGGGGTTTGGTTTTGGAGTGTCTTACTATGTAGCCCTGGTTGGCCTGGAACTCACCCATCTGGCTTTGAACTCACAGAGATCCACCTGCCTCTACCTCTTGAGTGTTAGAATGAAAGGCATGTACCACCGTATCTTGGAACACTTTATATTTTTAACAGGAAATTTTAAAAACTATTCTTCTGACCCTGAATGAAATTCTACAGACGTAACCATCTCAGGCTTTAAAAAGCATCATTTTAAAGAAGTTAGTTGCAGTACTAAACAAAAGAAAGAAGGAGTTAGAGAAGGTTAAAACTATAACCACAAGGTCCAGCCAGTGTAGTGGCACAAGCCTTTGATTCCAGCATTTGGGAGGCAGAGGCAGGAGGATCAAGGCTAGCCCAGTCTACATAGAGTTCCAAGACAACAAGGAAAGACCCTGTTTCAAAACAAACAAAGTTAATCAGGAATGTGAGACTGGGTGACTGGGAACACATTTACTGGTATAAAAACAGTATGTCTTATACCACACTCTGGTAGAGTTATAGTAGAATGGAATCAGGGTCTTACTATATAACCTATTTAATAGATTCCAACTTTATCACAAAGAGTAACATTATTTATAAAGGCCCTTTCTCAGACTCAAAGGCTCATGAAGGCATTACATAATTTAGTCTTGATGTCAGCTAAAGAGTATTTTTACTCCTCACATAAAGCAAACAGAGTTAAGAACATTCATAACTGGGCATGAAATTTCTGTAAGGAAGGACAAGGTTGTCCAACTTATTCATTTCCTGAGTCTGTTTGTTTCTTTGTTTTTGATTTATTGGGTTGTAAATGGAGAGAAACTTGCATCTCAGGCTCCCACATGACAGAATTCTGACTACACATCACACTGGACATATCATTCCTGACAAAATAATCGAACAGATCAGAATACCCAGACTAGCTGGAATGAAGAGCATTTGGGTACTTAGTCATAGTACCTGTGTGACTGCACTGCACCTTTTTTATGAACAACCCTGGGTCTGCTGTAGGGTTTGTGAATGAGCAGGAAAAGTGAGCATCTGGCCTTGTGCAGACAAGAAACAAAGCCAGCAAAGTATTGTGTTCACACAGCACTGCACATGCAGCTGGAATGCAGTGACTATGGTGCTCACACAGCACTACACATGCAGCTGGAATGCAGTGGCTATGGCGGGTGTTCATACAGCACTGTACAAGCTGCTGGAATGCAGCAATTATGGTGCTCACACAGCACTGCACATGCAGCTGGAATGCAGTGACTATAGTGCTCACACAGCACTACACATGCAGCTGGAATGCAGTGACTATGGCGGGTGTTCACACAGCACTGCACATGCAGCTGGAATGCAGTGACTAAGGTGGGTATTCACACAGCACTGCACATGCAGCTGGAATGCAGTGGCTAGGGTGGGTGTTCACACAGCACTGCACATGCAGCTGGAATGCAGTGACTAGGGTGGGTATTCACACAGCACTGCACATGCAGCTGGAATGCAGTGGCTATGGTGCTCACACAGCACTACACATGCAGCTGGAATGCAGTGACTAGGGTGGGTGTTCACACAGCACTGCACATGCAGCTGGAATGCAGTGGCTAGGGTGGGTGTTCACACAGCACTGCACATGCAGCTGGAATGCAGTGACTATGGTGTTCACACAGCACTGCACATGCAGCTGGAATGCAGTGGCTATGGCGGATGTTCACACAGCACTGCACATGCAGCTGGAATGCAGTGGCTATGGTGCTCACACAGCACTACTTACAGGGCAGGGAGGTATTGCAGGTCTGCAGAAGGGAAGTTGAAATGAATATCCCATCAGCAGAGCTTTATTAAGAGAGCTGCAGTCACACGGTTGCCCGTGGGAGAGCAGATTTCTACGACCGAGGAAAAGCTTCATTAGGATAGACCCCCCATCAGGGACAGGAAAACCGGGACCATTTCTAAAGGGAAAGAACCTTCAATACCTTTCTGTTCCAAGCTTGTCAGTTCTCATCAGATCCAGGGGACAAACAGGGTTTCTGGCTCTCACAGGTTTCCAGAGGGAGGAAGTTCCATGTATGTGCTATAGCCTACATGCTGGGATATGGCATGATAGAAGTCAGTTTTAACTCAGGATCGCCTTGAGTAGAGATTGAGAAGCAGACCTTGCTTGCAGCTGTAGGTGGGAGAGTGACAACGCAGCTCTGTGACACTGCAAAGTGACCCCACACTTTGCTATCAGCTCTCTAGAGAAAGCTGTAGGGCCATGTCTCTAAGAGAAAGAGGCAGCCAGAGAACTGTGACCTAACAAGAACAAGATGGGTCTCTGCCTTGGCAAGCTAGAAGGTAATTACACTGCCATCCTAAAAACACCCTCCCCCACAGGCACAGGTTTATTACTGAAGATGACTCTTGCATTGTTGCTTTGAGTTCTGTAGGCTGTCATTCTAGAGTAAAACCGGAGCTAGGCATGGTAACTGTGATCTATATTTTGGGAAG
Source organism: Mus musculus (assembly GCF_000001635.26). Classification (NCBI taxonomy): domain Eukaryota; kingdom Metazoa; phylum Chordata; class Mammalia; order Rodentia; family Muridae; genus Mus; species Mus musculus. The sequence goes on from NC_000075.6 coordinate 67,553,275, forward strand.
CAGAGGCAGGAGAAACTTGAGTTCAAGATCTGCTTGGGCTATAAAGTTCAAGGCCAGCCTAGGCAACTTAGCAAAACCCAGTCTCAAAAGGGAAAGAAAAGTTTAGGGTATAGCTCAGTGGGAAAGCACTTCCCCATGTTCATTCTCCCAAGAGGGAGAGAGGGAAGGAAATAAGGGGAGGAGAGGAGAGGAGAGGGAGAGGGATAAGGGAGAGGGGAGGGGAAGGGAGAGGGAGAGGGGAGGGGAGGGGAGATTGAGAGGGGAAGGGAGGGGAGGGGAGAAAGGGGACGGGAGGGAGGAGAAAGAAGAGGAGGCAGGTAGGTACAAGGAGAGAAAGTCAGTGGCTAGTCTGGCAATATTAATGCTTGTCTCACACATAGGCCCAAAGGCTGGCATAGCTGGCATCCTGACCAGAAACCACTAGTGAGCAAGCACAGTGTTTTGGTTTTTTTTTTTTCCATTTTTTATTAGGTATTTAGCTCATTTATATTTCCAATGCTATACCAAAAGTCCCCCATACCCACCCACCCCAACTCCCCTACCCACCCACTCCCCCTTTTTGGCCCTGGCGTTCCCCTGTACTGGGGCATATAAAGTTTGCGTGTCCAATGGGCCTCTCTTTCCAGTGATGGCCGACTAGGCCATCTTTTGATACATATGCAGCTAGAGTCAAGAGCTCCGGGGTACTGGTTAATTCATAATGTTGTTCCACCTATAGGGTTGCAGATCCCTTTAGCTCCTTGGGTTCTTTCTCTAGCTCCTCCATTGGGAGCCCTGTGATCCATCCATTAGCTGACTGTGAGCATCCACTTCTGTGTTTGCTAGGCCCCGGCATAGTCTCACAAGAGACAGCTACATCTGGGTCCTTTCGATAAAATCTTGCTAGGGTATGCAATGGTGTCAGCGTTTGGATGCTGATTATGGGGTGGATCCCTGGATATGGCAGTCTCTACATGGTCCATCCTTTCATCTCAGCTCCAAACTTTGTCTCTGTAACTCCTTCCATGGGTGTTTTGTTCCCAATTCTAAGGAGGGGCATAGTGTCCACACTTCAGTCTTCATTCTTCTTGAGTTTCATGTGTTTAGCAAATTGTATCTTATATCTTGGGTATCCTAGGTTTGGGGCTAATATCCACTTATCAGTGAGTACATATTGTGTGAGTTCCTTTGTGAATGTGTTACCTCACTCAGGATGATGCCCTCCAGGTCCATCCATTTGCCTAGGAATTTCATAAATTCATTCTTTTAAATAGCTGAGTAGTACTCCATTGTGTAGATGTACCACATTTTCTGTATCCATTCCTCTGTTGAGGGGCATCTGGGTTCTTTCCAGCTTCTGGCTATTATAAATAAGGCTGCTATGAACATAGTGGAGCATGTGTCCTTCTTACCAGTTGGGGCATCTTCTGGATATATGCCCAGGAGAGGTATTGCTGGATGCTCCGGTAGTACTATGTCCAATTTTCTGAGGAACCGCCAGACTGATTTCCAGAGTGGTTGTACAAGCCTGCAATCCCACCAACAATGGAGGAGTGTTCCTCTTTCTCCACATCCACGCCAGCATCTGCTGTCACCTGAATTTTTGATCTTAGCCATTCTGACTGGTGTGAGGTGGAATCTCAGGGTTGTTTTGATTTGCATTTCCCTGATGATTAAGGATGTTGAACATTTTTTCAGGTGCTTCTCTGCCATTCGGTATTCCTCAGGTGAGAATTCTTTGTTCAGTTCTGAGCCCCATTTTTTAATGGGGTTATTCGATTTTCTGAAGTCCACCTTCTTGAGTTCTTTATATATGTTGGATATTAGTCCCCTATCTGATTTAGGATAGGTAAAGATCCTTTCCCAATCTGTTGGTGGTCTTTTTGTCTTATTGACGGTGTCTTTTGCCTAAGCACAGTGTTTTATGGGCCTTTTATTTTCTTTTTTTGTATTTTTTAATTCAGAATATCAAAAGGTTGTAAATTACTTTTGAAACTTTATAAAGTCAGAAGATGTTTAAAGGAAATACAAACAGCACCTGTGTTATAGGAAAGAATTGTACTTTGAGTCAAACTCTTCCAGTCCACCTGTTCTTTGCCATTACCTCACATAACCTAAGACCCTGGAGAGGTCTACATGCCTCAAGTCACAAAAGCCTAGGGACATCTGCTATGTGGCTTCATGTGTAGACTCGTCATTACATGCATTCCAACCCACATGCCTTCCTGGTCATCATGTGTACAATGTTTTGTTGATCCTCTCCTAGCAGACTAGAATAAGGGATACAAATGGATGGAGGGATGCTATTTTAGTGGGTTCAGGCAATAAATGCTTACTGCCCTTATAGTCTAGGGCTAGGTGTTGAATTCAGGGGTAAGTGAAGCCTCATTTAACCTTGCAGCATCCCCATCCTGCCCCAGTGGGCTCACTGTTTAGAGACAAAGCAGCTGGCTTCAGGTGGCATGAAACATCAAACAGACTTGGAGGAAACCAGACAGCCACATGGACTAGAGGACACTGCAGCCAGTCCTTGAAGGATGTGTGGCCAGAATAAACATGGAGAAGTCAAAGAACCTGTATCTACAACTGCCTTCAATGCAAAATCACTTCTCCATGTCAGGGAGCCTGTGTGAGAAGGGGGGAGGTTCAGAAGGCACACCACCACAAGCCCCAGGGGACCCGGAGTGTTACCATACTGCAAAGCTTGGCTTTGACCCCGGCTCTCACTAGCTCAGAGCCTTTATTCCTGTATGGAAAAGCAAGGCTAACTCTGGACCTAAAAGGACGAAGTGGGACTACTGTTTAAATATGACTGGCACACCAGGCATCTCACACCCCCACAGAGGGTTAGAAGCAGCAGTTCAGCAGAAGAGCCTGCAGTATAAGCAAGAGCATGGCTTGAATCTGCCAGTGCCTGCAGTCTGCAAACCGGTGTGCACACTTCATGTGGATAATTGGCTAAATGAATAAACTCAATTCTACAAATGGCTTGGCCCAACCCTGAACTACACAGGACCATGAAACCAAATATTGACAAATCAAATTGAAGACTTAAAATCCATTAAAATGCCAGGTCTGACATAGAACAGACAAAATAAACCTGAGCTCAGCGAAGCTGCTTGGAGATTATCTTCTATATAGAAGTGCCAGGGTGTCCAGAAATTCTTTCTTTAGGGCACAGTGAGTCAACTCCTGACCCCTCCACCTCCTATCTCCCCACTGTGAGCCACTGAGGATTGAATTACAGCTATAGATCCCTAAGCCACCAACACCTGCCACCTGTGAGACTGGCAGGGGCAGGGCAAGACACCCAACCTCCAAATTCGCATGTCTCTTTCCTGTTTAGGTCTGCCTTTTAGAAAGCTATTTCTTCTGAATTGAAAGAGCCCTTTCCCAGGAAGAGAAGGAAGGCCCTAAGACTAGACAAGTAAAGGCAACTTGCAAGGCTCAGGGAGATCCTGAAAATTACATGATTCACAAGGTTTCTCTATAAGAACAGCAAGTAATTGCTCAAGAGGAGGGGCTCTTCAGCCAACCAAGCTATCTGCAAGTTAGTCAGGGAGTTCCAGGGATACAGCTTTTGTGAGGTGTCACCCATCCTAGGGTGAACTTCTCAGAGATACAGCTGCCTTGGAGTCACCCATGCTCATGTCAATAATCCCAATAAACTCACTAGTCCATTAAGCTAGATGTAAGTGGAATCACTTCTTCAGTCTACTATCTGTGCCCTAGCTGAATAGACATTCGTTCATCAGCAAAAGTCATATAACACTGTACCATGCCATCTAAGTCCTTCCTGAACTCAAGAGACCAACATACTTTAATATTGTCCCACTGGGAAAGTCCTTCCTAGGGAAACAGTGAGTCTAAGTGGGAGTAAAATATAAATGAGGAGTAAATAAGGATCAACCCTATACTCCCAGCATATGGGAAGCTGAGACAGGAGGACCACCACGTGTTCACAGCGGCTGTTCTACAGAATGGTAACTTGCCTCAAAGAAAACCCATTTCACTCATGGCCCAAGTAGTGAGAGCAAGAGTAGGGAAAATAGAAAGAGACTCATCTGAGACCAACAGCCCAGACTGTATCAACCACTGCCATGCTTCTGTAGTGTGACCCCAAGTGAATACCTTCATCCCAGGCCTCGCTGAATCAGTGAGCACACCTACAACCTAAACATTGCAAGAATGTATACCAGACACTTATTCCAGCATCTCAGATGTTGCAAGGACTCCATATATGGCTTTTTGAACTGTCAACAACTCAGAAGAACCAGTCTAGTTCTTATAAAAAAAAGGAGACCAGATATTTGGAAGTGTCTGCTGAGGTGGCTTGCCAGCTATTCAGAGTACATTACTACATAGGTATCCCAGGCATAAGTTCAGGATGCACTCATCACATGGACTCAAGACTTACCTTTAAGCCCCGCCCCCGTCACACTTTCCGACCATCTCGCCCCTCAAGCCCTCACTCAACCCTCTCACTCTAAGGTTTCTGAGCCCTGTTTATGACTCTGAATATGGCCTCTAACAGTCAGCTTGAAGGTACAGCATACAGCCAGCTGATGCTGCCTCCTCTTCCAAATGAAAGAACCCAGCTATTTTAAGAGGTACTGAAAGCAAGCCCTGCACAGAGGCCCTGGAGGGTTTCAAGGCATGGATTCAAGCAGTGTGATATGAAAGAAAAGGATCCAGAAGCTAAAGCCACAATCTACAACAGCTGCAATGACGTACAAGCACCAGTCATGAAAGACAAGAGAAAGTCCTGCCAGGCCTTTGGTGAATCCCCTCTCTCTCTCTCTCTCTCTCTCTCTCTCTCTTTCTCTCTCTCTCTCTCTCTCTCTATCTCTCTATCTCTATCTCTATCTCTCTTTCTCTCTCTTTCTCTCTCTCTCAAGTCAAGGGGTTCACTAAGCCACATTCCATGACAAATAATGTACTGAGAATATCAAAGCAATATATTTGTATGTAAAGTTTCAAGACATTATTTCCCAAGTATGGTCTATAAACCATCAGTATCAGAGTGACACCTTGAACATGTCAACAGAGCTGACTCTCAGGTCTCACCCAGTCATCCCACAGTAGGTCTACAGTTTATTTTAATTATTAAAACAATATTAATTGAGCTGAACAGTGCTGACACATGCATTTAATTCCAACACTTGGGAAACAGGGACAAGAGGATCTCTGGGCGTTCAAGGCCAATCCTGGTCTACAGAGTGAGAGTAAGTTCTAGAACAGCCACAGATATACAGAGAAACCCTATCTAGAAAAAACACAAAAATAAAAACAAAAAAAACCCAAAAAAAACAGAAAACATATTACATGAAGAACAATGGAGTACAGGGTGATGTTTCAGTACATGGGTATGACCCAAGGGGTTGGCCTTTTAACAAGGTACTTTAGTGACCCAGTCGGAGAGTACCTAGAATCCACCAGGCTACTTGGATAGGGCTGTGATGGTTGACTTGGGTTTTTATGTCATCTCTTCCTTCTTGTTGGACATGACAGCAGATTGATTCTGAAAGACTGGTGTGTACTCAATAAGTGTCAAATGAATGAGCAGTCTACCAACTGACTGTTGAAGACCTCCACCTTGAGGCAAGTACAAAGAAAGATTTGATAAGGATGGAGAGAGATGGAGACAGACAGACAGGCAAGTGTGAACATTTAGGTGGGGGGAAATGTGGCAGTGGGAAGGAACAGGCTGAACGAGGAGGTGCACACATGCACCAGGGAGAAGGTTGCTAGGGAGGCCATGGTTCCTGCATTCCCATCATGTGTATTGTCTACCTATAGGCCAGAAGCAACAGCCAGTATAACTGCAGTACCGTAAAAGGGAAGAAAGGAGACAGGATGGTAAAAATGGTGTATCTGCCTCTGGTGCTGGCTGGTAGTAGAAACAGAATGGGCACACATAGAGTTTCAACTGCTATCTCCAAGGCTTTTGGTGCTGGGCATGAAAGAACCTGGCTCTCAGAGGCTCATCCAAACTTTGAACATTGCAAATACAATGTTATCTACAAAGTTCAGGCTAGAGTACCACATGATTGAGTTATCAACAATTATATAGATATAGATATTCATATCCATATACATAGAGATAGCATGAGAGATAGGTAGAAAGGCAGGTGGGTAGATAAGTAGGTGGAAATGGATATCACCAAAAAAATCATAATGTTTTAAGTAATTTCATGATTTGTACTGGGCCAATTTCATAGTTTTATCATCGGGCACACATAGCCAATGGCTGAAGGTTAACTGTGGCTGGAGGGAATTGGTGCACCAACCAGGTCTGGCTGGACTCTTTAACCCACAATCTCTTCAGTCTCATCAAGCAGCAACATAGACATTACTTACAGTCTTCAACAAGCCGATCCAGGAACTTAGGGACATCCAAGCACCAGAGGAGCCTCTATTCCAGTCCAGATGTTACCCTACAGCAGCACACTGGCAAAAGAAACACAACTGTCAGTTCAGAGACCTCATTAAGCAATGTATTAGTTAGCCAGGCATGGCAGCACACACCTTTAATGCCAGCGCTTGAGAGGCAGAGGCAGGCAGATCTAAGTGTGAGGCCAGCCTGGTCTACAGAGCCAGTTCTAAGACCACCAGGGCTACATAGAGAAACTCTGTCGAGAACAAAGTTTCACTTACTCACTGCTGTGATAAAACTCTTGACCAAGACTACTGCCTTTACCTGGCTCATTTTTCAAGAGTACAGTCCATTAGGGTGCGGGCAGCAGGGCAGCAGGGCAGCAGAAGCATGGAGCAGGAAGCGGAGAGCAATGAACGCTGGTGCTCAGCTCTCTTTCCTCTTCAGTGCAGGACTCCAGCCCATACAATGGTGTCCCCCACATTTACTGGACTCTCCACCTTAGTTAACCCAATCTAGAAACTCTCTCACAACCATGCCCAGAGGCTTGTTTCCATGGTGATGCTAACTCCCATCAAATTGGTAATGAAGAAGAACTATCACAGCAGGGAGCAATATCCTCACAACAGTAAACACTCCTGATTGGGTTTCAGATTATGAAGAGGAAAGAGTGAAGTTCCCAGTCCCAGGACTCAGGGCAGCCTCACAGCCTGTAACTACCCCAGCTCCTTCAGACAGAGAAAGAGTCTCCATCTCCCTGCTGTAGACTGAGGGGTACAGGAGCTCTTGGAAGCCAGCAACTGAAGGTGCTCTCTTCAGAGATGAGGCTAAGGCTCAGAATGCTGACAGACCTTGCTCCAAATCAGCTGCATGTTGGAACCAGAACCAACAGCAGGCAGTTGCCTTCCTAATAAAACTCCGTGTCTAAACACATATTTCTCTCATTCTGTCTAGCTCTAGATGGGAGAGGAGACTAATTCGTCTGCGGTTCCAAAATCTTAACCATTTCTCCAATTCATATCCCCCATCCTTATCCAAAAAGGCCTGTATCAACCCAACTGAGGCTCCTGGCTTTCCTCAAAAACAAAACAAGAAACAACAAACAAACAAACAAACAGACCAAACAAACAAATGAAACCAGAGTTTTAGAAGAAACGGAACTTTTGTATACCATGGAGGAAGACTATCCAAAGCCTTTAGCAAGAAGAAAGGCTAAAGAAAGCTAAAGAAATAAAGACCAGATCTGAATCTTTGAGATGTAAAGAACACAGAACAGAAGAGAGCATTCCATCTCTGCTCTTGAGGTTGGCAGACCTGGGGGAACCTAAATCTGAGATGGTCCCCACAGACTAACATTTCACTCGTGGTCCCCGGCCACTTGTGCTACGGTGGGAAGCTGAGGAACCCGAAGGAATTTTAGAGTAGCTAAATTAAGCCAGTGGCCTAAATTTTGAAGGGTAGAGCTGGCCCTGAACTCTGACCCACTAGGAAATAAGTAGACTGCCACATACTTCCACCAGCATGAATTCCACCATGTGCCCTCCCACCCCCAATGACAGAACAAAACCTGCTGAAACCGTGAGCCAAAAGAAAGCTCTCCTTCCCCAAGTTGTTTCTGTCAAGAACTGTGGTCAGAGAGCAAAAGTTAATTGATATGAGAATCAAGGGACCAGAAGCCATCCCAGAAAATGCTTAGGGACCGTCGAAATTAAGAGCATCTTAAAGGATAGCAGACTGACTCCTGTCTTGTTTCATTTTGATGAAATGAAATAAGACAATCAAAGTGCTCGTTCTGTAGGAAATGAGGCTTCTGATTATGGTCTGGGTTCTTAAATTAAATCTTCACCTAATTATATGTTGAAACATAATCCTCTAAATGGTTGCCTCTCCCCCTGGGTTTTAGCTGCAGCTGGTCGTGAGGAATCACTGCACCTTGCAGCGTATGCCTAACCTGTGGATGCCATAATAGCTCACCTGTGAGACAGGGATCGCAGACGGGAAGTCCAAGGCATTCTGCTGATACAAAATTCGGAAACTCTCTTACCCTCGGGAAAGGGGGCCAAATAACCGTCACATGAAGCTGGCATCCACAAAGTTTAGGGCATTTACTTACTTTGAGGAAGCAGAGGCCAGTCTTTACCAATCTGAGTCGCAGCGTCTCTTTGATCATTGGTAAACTAGTGTAATACTGTGATGCTGGCTGTATTTTGTTTGTAGAGCCAATTCCAGCCTCCCTCCCCCCCCCCCACCCCCACCCCCCGCCAACACACACACTAAATGGGAATTTGGATCTGTTTCCCCAAAGATCCATTTTTTTAAATAAGGCAAAGTTAAGGTTTTGGTTTTTTTTGGTTTTTTTTTTTTTTTCATAAAGCAGAATTCAGACAGTGAGGTCATCTGTTTGGAAACTACAGCAATTGTTCCAATATTTTTTTTTCCTCCTGTGTTCACATTCTACTTACTCTGGATCATAAGAGGGAGATGGAGGTTTCATAGAAAAATGCAAAGGCTTCTTAGGCCACCCACAGCATGGTCAAGGCCTCCACACTGGGACACAGGCACATAGCTAACTCATCACTTGCCATCCAATAGTTAGTCGACCCACAAAGCTAATGAAGACAAACCAAATTCATGACTAGAATTGGTCAGCAGTCCCTAGCTCTATCCAAACCAACACATAAACCCCTCCCACAATGTCCATGACGCTCCTTAGCCTTAAGGGAGACAAGGGATCAGGAATAGGAAGCAGCCCGGACTCCTCTGAAGGTCAGCGGACCTTTACCCTTGAAAGGAAAACACAGTCAGACTGTGCATCCAGTGTCAAGGGACCCTGACCTCAAATTCTCTGTTCCTCAGTGTAACCCCCTCCAGTACCATATTCCAGGAGTTCTCTTCTATAATTCTCTCAGCAACCCCAAGTTCTCTGCAAGTGGAGTTGTGAATGGAGGAGACCTGTTTTGGGACGTGATCACATGATCAGAGAATACTGGCTTCCTGCAGCAGGTGCAGTGCACAGCGTGGCTCTCCTCATAGCCAGACTTCCTCGGGACTGCTGGAAGCCTCTTCTAACAGCTTCAGGATGGACCTTCTTACAAAGCTAGGCTCAGGCTCAGCATTTAAATTTCTAAGATTAATACTAACAATAATAAATAAAAGTGCATAAAAATATGCATACTTCTAATAAAATGAGAGGGACTGCAGGGGAGAAACTGGGAGGGGGAGAGGGAGGGGAAACAGTAATCAGGACATATTATGTGAGACTATAATTTGTTTTCAATAAAAAGAAAGTGAAAATAAACAGATAAAAGAATATGGGCAGCAATCATTTTGTTGTTCATGAAGCTAAAAAAATTACTAAACATTTTTATGAACATGCCATATTTTAGTGAACTTTAAACATAGTTTTGTTTCTTTTAAAGAGAGGATTTATTTCCCTTTCACTTACGTGCATGGAGGCAGGAATACATGCAAACACACGCAGGTGTGTACAGAGCCTCAGTGCCTCTGGAGCTGGACTTACAGATGGTTGTGTGTTGCTCAGTGTGGGTCCTGGGAACCGAACGGGAACAGTATGCACTCTTAACTGCTGAGCCATCTCTCCAGCCCTTTGGTTTCTATTCTTAAAGATTTATTTTTATATGTTTGTGAATGCCTATCTATCTGTATGTGTACCACATGTCTGCAGGTGCCCTTGAAGGCCAATAGAGGGTTTTAGACCCCTGGACCTGTAGTTAGAAGAAGGTATGGATCACCAGATATGGGTGCTGGGACGGAATTTGGTTGGGTCTTCTGGAAGATCAGAACTGTCTCTCCAGTCCTATAATTTTGTTTTCTGAAAATTCCTGTCTCAGATCATATTTCATTCAAAATTAAGAGTGTTTTCCCCATAAAAATCTGTTATATTTTACATACTGTTTTTTCATATCTGAGGTATGAGACTACTTTCCTGCAATTCACAAAGCATAACTATCTGGGCCCTCTGTAAAGAAATAATTCATGGTTTCATTTCAAGACACAGAGATGCTGGTCACCTCTTAGGGGGACATAGGGTGGGAAGTCCATGAGTATCCATCTTACTCCTTATGACTAATCCCTCCCAGCTGTACCAGCCTTGAGCTCCGGAGCTCAGGGGATCCTCCTCAGTCTCCCAACTAAATGTGACTGCAGGTTCTTGGTACAGTACTTCGGCCTAGACATATAAATCATAATAAACATTAAAAACAAACAAACAAAACAGATTTGTGTCTGTGACAGGATCTCCCAGGGCTATTTCAGAATTATTATCAGCCCTACTTTGAGATGCCAGAAAAATATGAAGCAAGACCCAGAGCTGGTCAAGGGTGGGGTCTGACTGGCAAAGCAGAAGGCTCTAGGGACATCATCTATAAATATATCTTTGCTTTGGAAAGTCTACACCCTGGCCAGTCCTGCATTCTGCACTCATGCCATGCTGGGCCAGCCCTAGGTATCTGTGTACCCAAGGGTCTTCTCTGACACATTCTGCAAGTCTATTTCGTAAGGCACATTGTGTCCTTATGTTGTCCCTAGCAGCTGAGGGGCAAGGGAAGGACCAGACCTTCTGCAGATCTGGGAGGACCCTGCTTCCTCTGATGGAGATGCTGAACCCGGGTTCCGTCATTCTCCTGCTCCAGTACCTCATCTTTTCTTTGCCTTCCCTATGAAAATTTTGTTCATTGGCTGAATCAAAGCAAGTCATCCATCAGCCAGAAATGGCTAAAAGGCAGAGATGTGAGCAGTACGTCTCAATCTCTAGCCCTCCCCATGTTCACCAGACGCATCTTGACCACATTAGTAAGAGCAAGCCATCCAAACTGTTATGAAAATCTCACTGGAGACAGAGTTTGTCACTTTAAGTTAATATCTTCATTCCTTTTGTGTTGCTAAAACAGAGACTTGAAACCCAGACGATTTATTTTTAAAAGTAATAAAACACATTATTTCTTATGGTTCTAGAGGGGATGGAGTTCACGGCCATGAGGCCCATATCTATACAGGGCGTTCATGAGGTATCATCCCATGTTAGGAAGAGGAAGGATCATAAAGAGTAAAGGAGCAAGTGGGGGGGGGGGGCTGAAGTCACCTTGGCAACAGAACCTTCTAAAGGGTGTATATACATAGCTATGGGTGGGTACATGCGTGCCTACACATAGAGACCAGCAGTTGGCCTCACATGTCATCCTTTAGGAGCCGTCTATCTGTTTGTCTGTTCCTTTGTTTTGAGATAGGGTCTTTCACTAGGACTTAGGACTCCCCAATTAGGCTACACTAGCTAGCCAGCACTACTTGGGAACACAAGCGTGTATTACCATGTTGGCTTTTTACATACCATGCTGGGAACCTAAGTCCTCATGCCTCAAGCATTTTACCAACAAAGTTACCCCCGGAGCCCCAAACCTAGTACTCTTTAAGATAACTGACCTACTCTCATGGTAGTCCATGCGTCATGGATTTTAGATCATGACCTAAAAATCTCCCTATCAGGCCTGATTCCCCAGTTCTTTTTCATTGTGAATTAAGACTACACATAGGGAATTTGAGGAACATTTCAACTTCAGTAGTTATAATAGTCAAAATTTGACACTTATGATACTTAATAACATTTCGACCTGGTTTGAGGCTGTACGCATTGACCTAACACCCAGGAAAATTATACAGGCCCAATGATGGAATTATTCTAGTTCCTTTTCTTCTACTAAGAGTCTCCTCTTCTCTCCTAAGTCTGTTATTTAATAAGCAAAACTGGGGAGCTGGAGAGACAGCTCAGCGGTCTGCTTCCAGAGGTCCTGGTTTCAATTCCCAGCAACCACATGGTGGCTCACAACCATCTATAATGGGCTCTAATGCCCTCCTCTGGCACAGAGGAGAATGCAGATAGAGCATTCATATATGTAAAATAAATAATTCTTTTTAAAATCAAAAACAAACAAGTAAGACACAAAACTAGAAGTTTGCGTGTTGGAAACACATGTGTGTTTATGTCTATTTGCATATATACTTGGGAGGGTAAATATGTATTTGTGTATGCATGAGTATGTCTCTGTCTGTGTATATGCGTATGTGTGTATGTGTGTTCCAGTACATGCATGCACATACAACTCTTAACTGACTCACAATAATGGCCTTACAGGGAAACTATCGTTAAGAGCTCAGGAAAAGACAAGTCTTGCCAAGTCCACAAGAACAAAGGGTTTCAGCGAGTAACATGGAAACACGGTGACCTCACCCCGTCAAACCCCCACCTCTGAGCCTGTGCATCTGGGGACCCTTTTCAATTCTGGAGTGCTCCCTTAGAAGTACCATTCCTCTCCTGGAGGATGGCCAAGCCAGGAAACAGATTCCAGAGGTGGCTCTTTGATATTTAGCCCAGACAACCCACTGGCCACTGGGGCTCCTCCGCCAGGCTGAGGGCTGAAGCTCAGCGAGGCTGGAATCCCCAGCCTACCCACAGGCATTAGTCACTTCATCCAGCTGCTAGTTCCTGTCCAGTAAGGGCCTGAGCCAAAACTGAAATGCACTGTCTGATATCAGTCCTTAACTCCCAGTGACTCATGCCAGTGGGCCTCTCATAGGACACATGTTCTGGGCTCCACGATGCCTGAGTTTCCAGAATTATCATGACAGCCATGAAGAGTGGCCTGAAGCAGATGATGAGACCATCTCATCATCTGGGAATCCAAGCAGAAGCCTTCATGCCAAACACACACACACACACACACACACACACACACTGCACTATTTATTAGAAGACTATGCTACCCAAAAGGAGCTTTACCATTCACTCCACACACACACACACCTCATGCCCTGTGATGACACTTTTGGAAACAGGCTATCAGCTGCATCTCCTCCCACTTCTTCCAGCTCTCTACCCTCCCACCAGCACCCCAGGACTGCTCACTGGCAGCCCCATAATACTGGGCTCAGCATGCCGTGAAGACTGTTCATCTCCTTAGCACAGCAGCCGCTGGAAGGTAAGGCCTGTCATTTCCTGCTGCCTCTCTCAATACGTACGGAGAGAGCCAGTGGTGTCCAGCTCCATCATCAGCCAACAACAGTAAGGGGCTCAGAGCAGATGTGCCCCCCCCACGTGCCTCCTACATGGTGGCCACCACTGACTCAATGGGGTCAGCTTCTTCCTCATAGCCAGTGCTTGACTTTCTCCTCTACCTTCAGGATGGACTTCAACACCAGAGCCCTCAAACCTAAGGTTCTCAGCCAGTCCCTGACTCAGTCCCGTTCCCATCTTTCCCACACAGACAGACACCACAGACCAGTCCCAGGGGGTTGTCTGGCATCTGAGGCTCTCTCCCCAATCCTCCCACATCCTGCCCTCACTATGGGGTCTATGCTCACGTCATTCCCTCCAGAGAAGCTTCTTTTTACCTTATTTTTCTGATAGAAATATTCCTTCTTCCTCAAAACCCAACACACCACCTCCAGCCTCCAGAATGACTCTCGGATCCCAGTGTTTATCCCACCATGAGAAACTTTATACCAGATGGCTCTAGTATTAGAGGCTTTCCTTGTGGCTGTGACAAGATACCTCACAGAGCCAATTAAAGGCACAAGGAATTCATTTTGATTGACGTTTTCAGGCAGTCCATGGTGATGGGAAAGACCCAGCAGCAGGAAGGTCCCATTGCATCCATGAGCAGAGAGCAAAGCAATGAATGCTGACACTGCTTGCTTGTCTTTTGTATTCAGTCCAGGACTCCAGGCAGTGGAACGGCGTTGTTACCTATGCTTAGGGTGTGACTTCACACAGCAATCCAATCTAGAAACTCCCTCACACATACAGTGAAGTTTGTCTCTTGGGTGATTCTATATCCTATCATGTTGACGATCTATATTAACCATCACAGTTCTCTTCTGCCTGGCTTTCCCCCTCACCGACTTTTATCTTTGTACCCTACAGAACATTCAGTACAGACATTAGCAGATGGTGAGGACTCAGGTGACCCCACTGGGCTCCCTGAAGGCCATTTCTAGAAGTAAGTCGTAACTGGACAAGGAGTTATGCATGCTCCCGTTAGCATGAAAAGACTCCACCACATCAGATCCTCTCTCCAGGCTCCAATACACAAAGGTCAAACAATCAAACCTCCTCCACAAACTTCAAGACTCCCCTGGGCCCAATTTGAAAAGTTGGGGACCACAGGGTAAGCATTTATAAGGAACAGCTTCAGCTGATGCACATCTTTAATCTCAGCACTCTGGAGGCAGAGACAGGGAGTTTAGGCCGATGCCAGCCTGGTCTATACAAAGGATGACCAGGACTATACAAAGAAACACTGTCTCAAAAGAACACAAAACAACAGCAGCAGCAGCAACAACAACAACATCATCAACAACAGACTAGCTTCAGGGAAAGTGTCATTGTAAAATGAATTTAATTTTTAAGTCCATCCAAAAGCTATCTATTCACATATCTTTCCTTCTGACTCACTGTGCACATATATTTGGTTCTATAATCACAGTTGCTTGGCCAGTGACAGTTCTACAGGTAAAGTGCACCCTGTGATAGCCTGATAGAAACAAAACCAGTTTGATCCCTGGTGCCCATATAAAAAGCACTTCTACAGGAAGATGGTAGGAAGAGAAACGGGGTGCTCTGGAAGCTCACGGGCCAGCCTGCCTGGAGTAAGCAACGTGGCAGAAACGCTGTTCTCTCCGATGAGGCTCTGCTCCCACGTCCCAAAGAAAATCAGGAAGCAATATTTGCCCTCGGTCAAGAAGCCTCTGAAATCCCACCCGCCCCCATCAAACAAACGCTCCTCATTTGATCCAAACTCTTTCAATTACATGCCTAAAAGAGACAAAGAAAACCCCACTACCACCTACCCCTGCTTTGATGACACATTTAAAATGGTTGCTTCCGTCATCCAGTTAAACTGCCTTGATAGTTAACAAATGGTCACCAAACCTGGACTGCTGCTTGTGCGTGAGTGTCAAGGCTCTACTTTTAGAGAGTCTCTGTCGCTCTCTGTGTCTGTCTGTCAGCCCGCCCACCAGCCCATCCGTCCGTCCCTCCTTCTCTCTCCCCCCCCCCACCCCACCACCTTGGCTGAACTGTAACTCCCTAGAAGACCAAGCCAGCCTTGACCTCATTCATATTAGTCCACCTGCCTCCTGAGTGCTGGGACTAAAGGTGTGTGCATCACCTTGGCCAGCCTCGTTTCTCTTACAACTGCACCCAGCACTGAGCACATCAGTCCAACTAAAGCCTTTGTCATTTGTTTCCATCTAAAGAATAATCATGAGGCTAAGGCTGTTGCTCATTTAGCCGAGTGCTTACAGGGCATTCAAGAAGCCCTGGGTTCACTCTCCAAGACTGCGTATGAACTAGACATGGTGGCACAGGCCTATAACTCTAGCATTACTAAGGAGTCAGCAGGAGGATCAAGGGTTTAAGGTTATTCTTTGCTACATAGGGATTTCAAGGCCAGCTGAGGATATATGAGATCCTACCCTCTTCCCAACTCCCTTCACAAAACCCACAAGCATTAGCATAGAAAGTAGTGTTTTTAATGATTTCAAAAACCAGCACTGAGGGTCTACAGCATCACAACACCCCAATTCTCCCGTGTCGGTGAACCCCTGCTGGGTTCTCATCTCAGCCTTCACATTGACCTTTGTCTCTTAGAGGCATTTGAAGAAATTCTCTAACATACATTCTAGATTTGGTAAACTTAGGTATAGCCCTAAGGATGTTATACCAAGCCAAGTCCACTCTTCTGGTTCTGTTCCATTCTTCCCAAGATCCTCTCTGGTAACAGGTTAAGTCAACCCACCCAAGAGTCTACACCAAAACTGCTGTTGTGGCTGCTGTTGTTATTCATGAGAATTTTGAGCTGTAAAAGTGGCTTTGGAGCTCCTATAGCCCAGGACTGCCAGAACTGAAGGCTCAGAGGGTCACAGGCCACCGTGCAGTGAGAAGCCATTCACACCAGCTTCCTTTCATTTGATTTATGGAATTTTGTATTCTAGCTTATTCAATATTTGCCTGCTTACTTTCATACCAAAACAAGTTTTTAGCTTCCATATTCCCTCAGAAGACGTAAGGCCACACAATATGTTTTATGCTTCTTTCATAATTTATGTTTATCTTATATATAAATCCAGGCTTATCTAGTAGGCCTTCAGCCCTGTGTCAAAGACAGCAATTTAGTGTCACCCCTTCCTTTTACAGGGAATGAACCTGCTGCTCAAATAGATTGGGCCACTCAACCAAGAAAGAACCTTGGAGGTAGATCCAGGTCTCTAGACCCTGTACAAGGGCTCATTACCCCTGAGGAGCCGGACCGTTCAGAACCACTCAGTGAGTCTAGCTCATAAGGCGATGGTCAGTATTTTAATCTCCCCAATGTCTGCTATATGTTGGGGTATATTAAGACTAATGAGCTTCTTCCCAAACTTGACCCAAAGTCTATAAAAGGGAGACTGACCCTTCACTGGCAAGCAACCACTAAAACTCTTCAGCCTTAGGAATATTTCTTCCCAGCAACCACAATATTTTGTCCCCATTCATTCCCATTTGCAAAATTACAAATATAAGCTATATAGTGGATACGAGTCACGGTGCCAGTGTGACAGTAACCTTCCTGTTGCTATGGCCGATGCCCAGGGTCAACAACTCACAAGGAGGCAATATTCACTCTGGTTCATGGTTTTGGAGCACTCACCCCATGGGTACTTTGGCCCCACTGGGTTGGCCCTGCAGTGAGGCAGAGCATGCCTGCAGGGAAAACATGGTAGAACAAACTTGGTCCTCATGGTGGCTGGAAAATGATGAGCAAGAGAGGAGATGCTGGAGTCCCAATCACTCCTTCCTGCAATGATCTCACTTCTCACTGAGATCTTCTGACTGCCTCCTGCAGTCTCCCCTACTTCTCTACTACAGGGCAAAAGGCTTCCACCAAACCTACAATACCCAAGACCTCAGGAGACACTGCAGATTTAAAGTCTAGTGGCCAGGAACAGCAGCATCTACAATGGAAGTTAAGACACAAACAAGACCAAGACTACATCCTCTCAAAAGCAGCTTCATCAGGAACACAAGGCTGAGCTCAGGTGAGAACTGCTGACTACATTCCTAAGGATAGCTTCTGAGCCAGTACTAGCTACTGCAGCTACTCTACTTGTTATAGTAAAGATTCCAGTACTGTACTTCGCATTCCAAAGTAAGATAGGGAAAAGGCCACACTAATAAGTGAGCCATGTTTGGAAACTATAAGAAGTGACATATACATCTTTTATTGGTTATTTATCTTTGTGTGTGTGTGTGTGTGTGTGTGTGTGTGTGTGTGTGTGTGTATGCTCATACAGAGGACATTTGTGTACCACAGCATGCATGTATAAATCAGAGGACAACCTCGCCTGTTTTAGGCATACTTTCTTGTTGTCTGTGATTGCATTTATCAGGCTAGCCCAGCCCTAAGACTTCTGGAGATTCTCCCGTCTCCATCTTCCATCTTGGTGTAGGATTTTCACTATCACGGATGTGTGCTAGCCTGTGTAGCTTTATATGGGTTCTGGAGGTCTAAACTTGGGTCTTCATGCTTGAGTGACAAACATTTTACCCACTGAGCCCTCTCCCCAGCCATCGAACTCATACCAACATGGAGTACTTTCTATCTGCAGGGGACACATGGCAATGTCTAGAGACAACTGTAGCTGTCACAGCTGCAGGGAGCAAGTGTGTTGTGTAGCCGAGGGCATGAATGCTGCCAAACACTCCTCTCCAATGCAGGGAACAATCTCCAAGCAGGAACTGTCTGACCACCAAAATGTCAGTGGTCCTGAAGGGGAGACTCCTGAGCCTGGCAGCACCAGAAGAGATGGGAGCAAGGTTATAAGTTGCAATCTTGCCAGCAGTGGCCTGCTTGGTCCAGACATAGCTGCATTTCCTGGATCCTGAGGCAAAGGGGATGGCCTGCTTGAGGATTTACATCCACTCAACCGCATCTAGTACTAACTCTCAAGCTTCCAGGTTGGTGGCTCTGCAAAGGGGCGCTTCCCACTAGGCCTCACTCACAAAGCCCTACAGCATCTGACTGGGAAGGAAAAGCAGTGGCGGCGGCACTAACTGCCCCACACTGCCACTGCCCCACACTGCCACTGCCCCACACTGCCACTGCCCCACACTGCCACTGCCCCACACTGCCACTGCCCCACACTGCCACTGCCCCACACTGCCACTGCCCCACACTGCCACTGCCCCAACACTGCCACTGCCCCACACTGCCACTGCCCCACACTGCCACTGCCCCACACTGCCACTGCCCCACACTGCCACTGCCCCAACACTGCCACTGCCCCACACTGCCACTGCCCCACACTGCCACTGCCCCACACTGCCACTGCCCCACACTGCCACTGCTCCACACTGCCACTGCTCCACACTGCCACCCAGCAAAGGACTCCCTCGGGGACTTAGCAGCCACAGAAATGAAAAATGCAAAGGGCTCCAGGACGCCACAACTTCCTTTCAATTATAAATGCCCATGATTCTAGTTAGTCAGCAAGAGGATAGAACAGATACTTCTTTACTTTGAATTCTAAGTTCTGTTTGGCAAACATGTGCCAACCCCCCCCCCAAAAAAAAAGGAGGAAGAGGAAGAAAACAGCTAAAATAAAAATATTCCAACCTCAAGTACATGCAATATACATATAAAGCTTCCTGCATTCTCACTGTTCTTGGCAACCATACATCAGCCCAGCACCCTGACTTTCAGGATGGCCCAGGACTACACCATCGCTCTATGGTCAGAAAAAACACATGACTGCCTTGCCAGTCCTAAGACATTCCCCACTGACCCTGACTATATCCACAGTCTGCAGAAGTCAGGGCTCCTCAGAGAGGCTGACAGGTCAAGTGTGCTCTCTCTCTCTCTCTCTCTCTCTCTCTCTCTCTCTCTCTCTCTCTCTGTGTGTGTGTGTGTGTGTGTGTGTGTGTGTGTATGTGTGTGAAAGAGAGAGAGAAAGAGAAGAGGGAGACAGACAGAGAGAGAGAGACAGGGACAGAGATAGGGAGACAGAAAGACAGAGGATGTATGACAGAGAGTACAGGAGCTGTTTTACAAAAAAAAAAAAAAAAAAATTAAAAAAAATAAAATTCCTCCCTTGTAAAATTTGGGGTAAAACTAACCAGGCTATAGAACAGGCCAGATCTTCTAGACCAGGTTACAAATTTGCTATCATACCTTCTCTTTGGAAGGTGGTGAGAAGAGTGAACCATTGGCCCAGCAATACTACATACAGGAGCCCCAACTTCTCCATCCCACATGACACCAGGGAATCTGCAGATTGCCAACTGCAACAGAGTATCTATGCTACAAGCTCAGAAGCCCCAGAAGAGAGAGCCCTGCCCCGGCTGAAAGGAAACAGCTTATGTGGATGCTGCTAAGTAGAGACTAAGGGCTAAAGGGCTAAAGCACATTTCCTTTGCCTCAACAAAAAAGAAAACACCTCCACTCACCACACATTTTCTAGCACATCCATCATCCGTAACACAAATGAGAGGACACAAAGATCATCCGGAGAGTGCCGAGCGATCCTCTGAGAACCTCCACAGACACCCACATGCTGGTACTTGGCAAGAGAGAGTTAATGTCCTGGGGCCAAGGCTGCCTCTCAGCATGTCCAAATGTGAAATCATAATAGAGACACTGAGGGATTTAGTCATGAGCCCTCCCCTCCACCATCAGATGGAATGGCAAAAACGCAGAGTGCTGGGAGCCAGGACCATTTCATTTTCCCCCCTAACCACGCAAAGAATTTGCATTTAAAATGAGCATCTCATCAGCCTTCCGAGAATGCTCATTGCTGGCTGCTAACATTAGCCAGAATAGAAGCGATCCTTCACCACCCTGCGTTTCTCACTGCTGCAACCACAGTACCTGGTAGCCTTGCAGGCCACAGGACTCCCCTACATAGTTGCATCTTACAAAGCAGGTACCAGAGCAACACACAGAGTGTAATCAGATCAATTGAATCCAAGGGAACAACAGTGCCCTGGGTCAGGCTTTACTTTTCTACCATGTCACAAGGACAAGCTAAGTTGTAGCAGGAAACAAGCGAAGCACATGAAAACCAAAGTGGAAGCCAATGGGAGAGAGAGCTCCAAAGCCTGTCACTTACTCAGCAGCTGCGAGAGACAACCAGTCCAGTGCAGAACACTGGAGCCTCGTCCTGGCAACTGCTGGGTGACAGGAAACAGTGTGAGACCACCCAGCCAGGAAGGTAACAGTGACTAACACTGGTAAGAGCTATATGTCAAAAGCAGTGGTGCTCAGAAGCCTATCTGAAAAGCAGAACTTACCTTGTGTATATGTGTGTATACATGTGTATGCCAATGTGTGTGCACATCTGTATGCTTGTATGTAGATGCCAAGGGTAATAAGCCTTTGATGTTGTTTCTTCGGTGACTACCCACCTTGTTTTCTGTGAAAGGGTCTCTCCCTGGCCTGGGGCTTTCGGATTTGTCTAGGCCATCTGGCCAGTGTGCTGCAGAGATCTGCCTGTCTATTTTTTCCCATCACTGGGGGTTACCAGTACAAACCACGGTGCCTCATTTCTTCATGTGGGTTCTGAGTGTTTCTGTGGGCAGCACTTTACTGACTGAAACATTTCCTCAGGCCCAGAACTTGACTTTTGAAGGAAGAAGAGGGACAGATGCAGAGGGGAGCCCTAGGGCACTCTTCTCTGCTCTTCAGCCAGTGGGGGCAGGGAAAGCGGAAGCCAGTGGGTGGTTACTCCACACTCAGGGTAGTAGTTAAGTTTATTAAACACAGAAGAGCCTCTTCTCTTCTTCATTTTAATAAAACTGAAGAAGGAACATCTGAAAACCACAGAGAGGGTCAGACCAGAGCTGTAAGGCTGGAGAAACGTGGGTCACCTCCTAAAGCAGCCTCCAGGGCTCTTGTGTCAGCCGCTCACCAACCTGTATGATACGAGGGGACTTCTTAGGGCTCTTCAGTAGTTTGCGTGACTCTTCCTACATCCTCTGCCTAGAGGAGGCTGCAATGGGCTGTGGTTAGGAAGTTTTTTCACTAGAAATAGCTAGCTAGATGATTTCCTAACAGGAGTAGTTTAATTAAGAATGAGACATAAGGCCTTTCAAGGGGAAAAGAGAACTAACTCTCAGGAGGATGCTGGTCCAGCCTGCAGTCTCCATGTGGTTCTCATTCCCACGAAGGCCTGCACCAGGCTGCCTTTAAGCCTGCTCTTCTCGAAGGAAGGCCTATCCCAATGGGGCAAGAGCCACACCCATAGTTCAGGGCCATTTCCTCCTGCTCACAACTCTCATTATCCAGACTTCAGCATCCCAAAACTCTTCCACAAAACAGATTCCCTCCACCGCCACCCCACTTCCTCTGTGAAGCATGACACTGCATCTTGTCCCAGCGTCCCTATCCAGACCTGGCAAATGTCCACCCTGGGAATCTAGACCCTCACAGTTCGGGGAAGATGAGTCAATGGTTAAAAACCAGGAACCTAGTGGGCAGTGCCGGTTTCCAAAACACGGGGCCCTAACAACCTTCCAGCTAGCTCCCTAGAGTGAACAGCCCAAAAGCTGTTTGGGAAGCTCAGGCTGGTAGCCAGCCTGAACAACACAGAGACCAGCCGGCTGCCTGGCCCTTTCCTGGCGGCTGCCATGAAATGATTCACGGCAAAGCTGATGCTAATGTCATTTAGTTTATTTAAAAAAAAAAAAAAAAAAAAAGGCAACCAACAAACAAACAAAACCCCAAGCATAATCCTTCATCTTGGCATCTACAAAGAAAAGTCGAATGTAGGGCTGTAGAGAGACCTCAGTTGGTAAAGCGCTTGCCTGGCTGTATGAGGGGCTGGGTTCAAGCCCCAGTACCACATAAAACCCAGAAACCCAGGCATAGTGGGACACACCTATAATACCAGCACAAGGGACATAGGGGAGAAAATATGGAAGCTCAAGACTATCTTTAAGTATGGAGCACTGAGTTACATAAGACAGGGGGTGGGGGAAGGAGGACACTAAATGCCCTGGGCTACAGCAGCAGCCTGGACGGAATCCATCAGCACTTGGGACTTCTCTGTGCTGTTCTGGTCACTCTCGAGCCAGCAGCAATGCCTCGATGCAGCCTGCATGTGGTTTTGTTGTTGTTGCTGTTGTGTTTTTAGGGTATTTATGTGTAAGAATGTTTTGCTTGCATGTATGTCTGTGCATTGTGTGTGCAATGCCTGAAAGGCCAAAAGTGGCAATCAGATCCCCTGGACCTGGAGTTACAGATGGTCGTGAGCTGCCATGTTGGTGGGTGCTGGAAACCAGACCCAAGTAGTCTGGAAGAGCAGCCTGTGCTCTTAACTGTGGAGCCATCTCTCCAGCTCATGTATGTTAACATTTTGGTCCTATGTTTGGGAAGGTTGTGGAGGAAGTAGGTCATTGGGAGGAGGCCTTCAGGCTTCATTAGGCTCGCCCTCTTCCTGTTAACCCTTGGATTCCTGAATGTGGATGCAGTGTGACCTATTCACCACCTGCTCCTGCCGCCATGTCTTCCATACATCATGACTGAAAGCATCTTCTGGGACGGTGAGCCAGAACAGAACTGTTTCTTGTTGTTTTCGTTTGGTTTGTTTTTAGACAGGGTCTCACTATGTAGCCCTGGTTTTCCTGGAACTTACTATGTAGTTTTGGCTGGCCTTGAACTCACAAAAGTCCTCCTGCCTCTACCTCCCAAGTGCTATCACTAAAGGTACTAGCCACCACACCTGCCTTTAAACCTTCCTTCTTTAAGCTACTTCTTGATATTATGTCACAGTAACAAGGGAGATAACTAACAGGGATGGAGATATGAATATATGAAGGGTATGGGCAGAGGGTAGGGGGTGAGGTTAACAGACCTACAGCCCTCACGACATGGCAAAGAGTCCTCTAAACATTATACTGAAGAAAAGCAGCAGAAACAGTGGGACATGCTCAGTCATAAAATGTCAGAATGGAGGCTCTGGGAGAAGACGCCATCACTACTAGGGGCCACTGTGATTTGGCTCCGGTTTTCCACCTGATCTGTATGTAGTTCACAAGAATCTGTTCAGTTCTAGGTCTATAGCTTGAACACTTCTTTGTGCTCAATTAAAAAACCCCGTTGAAAGCAACTGTCTTAGTTACAGTTTTACTGCTGTGAACAGACACCATGACCAAGGCAACTTTTATAAGGACAACATTTAATCAGGGCTGGCTTATAGGTTCAAAAGTTCAGTCCAGTATTGTCAAGGCAGGAATGTGGCAGCATCTAAGCAGACATGGAGCCAGAGGAGCCGAAGAGTTCTACCTCTTGTTCCGAAGGCAGCTAGGACAAGGATATTAAAGCCCACAGTCACATTGACCTAATCCAACAAGGCCACTCCTCCTAATAGTGCCAACTTCCCGGGCCAAGCATATACAAATCATCATAATAAGTAAACATACTTGAAATGAGCAAGGGATCTGCTTCTTTCAAGAGCCAGCTAGAGGCTCTTTTCTGTCACAAAGACAAGCATTCCTACCCAGAATGCCAGTGTTACAAGACACACTACCATGATGTCAGTTACTGGGTGAGCTCGGAGCACATCATATGTTCCCAAGGCTGAAATGCACCAGGACACAAGACAATTTGTTGTTGGTGGTTTTTTTTTTTTTTTTAAGATTTATTTATTTTATATATGTGAGTACACTGTTGCTGTCTTCAGACACACCAGAAGAGGGCATCAGAACCCACTACAAATGGTTGTGGAAACCTGGGTCCTAATGGGAACAGGAATGGGATGGGAACGTTACTAATGTTATTGCCTGAAACAGACAGAGCTTTTTTTTTTTTCCTTCTTTTTTTTTTTTTTTTTTTTTTTTGAGACAAGGGTCTCATGTATCTCAGGCCAAGCTCAGACTCACTATGTAGCCAAGAGTGAGCTCAAACTTTTACTCCTCCTGCTTCCACCTCCTAAGTGCCACACTTACAAGTGTGCAGCACCAGTCCTTGTACATGTGGTTCTGGGGATAGACCCAAGGCTTTGTGCATGCTAGGAAAATACTGCCAACTGAGCCACATCCTCACCCCCTGATGGAGCACTTCAGTGGGCACCTGAAACCTAACTCTATCCATAAACGCCTTACTAAAGGTCTTGGGTCACAACAGAGGAAGAGGATGGCAGGAAAGACTGACCTTGTGCTTCTAATGCCTAATTTGTATCTCACAAATATTTGGTGAAAACTGATCTCTTTTTAAGTATATTTATTTGCTTTATGTGTATGCGTATGTATACATGTGTGTGTGTGTGTGCCCGTGTTTATGTATATGTGCAGCAGCAGTGCCAGAAGGGGTCAGAAGAGGATATCAGATCTTGAGCTACAGACCATTTTAAGCCACTATGTCACTGCTGGGAACAGAAGCTGGGTCCTCTGCAAGAGCAGTTAACGCTCTTAACTGCTGGGTCATCTCACCAGGTCTCCAGTCTTAAACCTAGTTTATCTCTCAGACAGGACAAACAGCCTATATAGGCTTGGCCTACTGCTTAGCACCCGAGATAGCTATACAGTCTCAAGCCAATAATGACTGGACAGTCATGAATTAAGATAGCACCACAGGGAGCAGAGAAAGAAAATCAGAGTCTGCCTTGGGACGCCTAAGGCTCAACCCAGTCAACTACAGGTTTAAGCTGAAAGGGCAAAATAGAGAAGACCTAACTGGACCACTGTTGTACTATTAACTAAGAAAGAGTCTCAGATTTGTGCAGCCAGGCACACTTGTGCACACTCATTTGCAGGCTGGTGTGTACACTTATACACACATATTCCTACCTCCAACCCTGCCAACTTTTTCTCAATTGCAAACTCATACCATGGGGCAGAAGAGCAGTATGATGTTATTCATCTCAATGTGTCATCCTATTAAATAAGATACTTGATAGTTTACCATCTTTTATCTTTCTGCCCTATGAGGTAGAAAGAGCAGATTAACTCAGCTCTAATTCACCTTTTCAGGGAAACTAGAGTTCACCACTTTCCAGTTACAGCCCAGGCCATGTGGGTCAGCAAGCTAAGTTTCTGTGGTGTCACTATGATGGCCTTTTTTCGTGTCTGCTAGTCACAAGACAGAAGGAATAGAGGTGACAGAGGTGTGCAGAAAGAAAGAATCCCTGCTAAATAGGCTCGGGAACCTGAGGGTGACAGGGCCATCCCAACCATGCACCACCCTGGAGTTACTGCGTGCAGAGCCTCTCCACCTCCTGAAGGCAGAGACATCCCAGAAATGGCACCAAATATCACAACCAGTTCTGGGGAAATGGCCCAGTGGGTCAAATGCTTGCTGCTGCAAATGTGAGGGCCTGAGTTTGGATTCCCATTGTTTTTACAAATCTGGCAAAATCTATGATATCCAGATTCAGTGAGAGACCCATTCCCAGAAAATAAAGGTGGAGTTATTGAAGACACTGGCTGTCGACCTTTGGCCTCTACATATATGCACACACATGCACACACACACACACAGAGTCGCTCATGCATCTGTGCATACACCCACAAAACCACATAGATTCACCACATTATACATTCACACAAATCCCAAGATCAACCAATCAGGCCACTGGCCTCAACACACAGTCCATCTCCAGCTAAGAATGAGAAATCAGAAGCACACCAAGAACCAGGCCCCCAATGTGAATGATTCCAAGCTTGCTACAACTTTTTTAAGGAATATTTTAAATATCTTTAATTATGCATCTCTGGATATGTGTGGAGGGTGTGTGTGTATGTGTGAGTGCAGGTGCCTGTGGAGTCCAGAAAAAGGCCTGAGATAGGCCATTATGAGCCACCGACTTTGAGTGCTGAGAACTGAATTCAGGCCCTCTGCACAAGTACTACTTACTAAGCCATCTCTGCAAAGTTACTACTTGTAATTCCTTCTCAAGAAGTCAGAGGAAAGGCAGCAGAATGACCTTGCCTGACACACAGCATGAAGAGACACTGGAAAAAGGCCCAGACACAAGAGCCAGCTTTGTCCCCATACTTGCCATCACTGCATAAGCTCTTACTGTGACCAAGATGCCAGTGGGGCTGCAGAGAAGCAACTGGCCAATAAAGACACCATTGTTGACTCACACAGGCAAGATTTCCACATCCCAGGGCAGGGAAGCCAAGGCTAACAATACTAGGTAAGAAATAGTTGGGCAGACTTGACTGTCACACCAACGTCACTAAAGGAAACTGCTTTTTCCACTTTTCTGGCAAAGTTGCTTCCAAATATACCAAATGTCCAAAGCATGGCTAGTGACACAAGAGGACTTGAACTCCCACAAACCCCACAAAAAAAAAAAACACAATAGGAACTTGTTCAGGAGTCGACCAGAATGAATGAGGAACTGCTGGAGGCCAAGCAATGAAGTAGTGAGAAAGTGACTCTGCCACCATCTCTGTACATCCTTCATTTACCAACACAGTCACACACACACACACACACACACACACACACACACACACACACACACATGGGCAAGCATTCACTTACAACAGTCCCACACACCTTCCCTTTGTTGGGTCCTTCAGCACATTGGAGCTCTATAGACCAGAGGCAAAGAGAAAGGCTAACACACACACACACAAACTCGCAGTCCCTTCTAAGCTCTTTACCACTGTTCCAGAAGGAACTCCTCATCTTGGGACATGGTTCCTCAAAGCCAGCAGAAGTCTCATCCTCAAAAAGTTGAGACCAGTTTTCCTCCAGCATCCACAGCCCCTGTCTTAAAGAAATTGAAGCTGGACCCATAGAGATTGCTCAGCAGGTAATAGTGTACAGTGAGCTGAGGTCAATCCCAGAAACCCACATTAAAAACCCCAAAGAGATAGTGAACGTCTGAAATCCCCAATGTTCCCTCCATGAGGAGGAAAGTGGAAACAAGAGAATCCCCCACCCACTCACAGGCCAGCTAGGCTAAAGCCCAAACCTCAGCAGAAACAAGAGACCCTCCCTTGCAGGGTGGAAGGAGAGAACCGACTTACACAGTCCTCTCACCGCAGAGTGCACACCGCGGCACACACGGACACACTAACAATACGAAAAATCTGCAATTCGCCAATGAGGAAAACCTTGAGGGAACATGGAGGGAAAGGATGCACACACTGTGGCTGGGAACATAGAACAGTGCAGCCATGACAGAAACAAGCATGGAGGCTCCTCAAGAAAACGAAAAATCAACCACATGACCCAGATACACCAAGCCTGGCCATTTACCCAAAAGCTTTCAAGTCAACACATCACAGAGATGCCTGCACAATGCTTGCTGCAGCACTGTGCACAGCAGCTAATTTAGGGAACCAACCTAGGGGTCGGTCCGTCCACCGATGAATGGATAAAGACAATGTGGTATATATACCTAAGCAAATGATTGTCCAGCTATCAAGAATAAAGTCAGTGTCTGCCGGAAAGTGGAGACAACAGGAGGTGACGGTAGGTGAATTAAGTCAATCTTAGAAGCACACATATCACACTTCTGGTTACTCGTGTTTCCTAGACTTTACAGATACACAAAATCATATATGTACAAAGAACGGGAAAAGTGGGAAGTGAAATCATCTTGGGAAGAAAGGACAAACGGGAGGAGGAGAGGGAAGTATGGGGGTGCTTAAAGCAAATTTACAATACACTCTGACACAGTAAAAATTAAGAGGAAAGAAATATAGTTCATACTGGTAAGAAACCCTGCCATGGTAACTGTTTGCCTCCCTCTCCCCCAATTCCTTTTAAAGCTCTGATCTCCAGTGTGGGTGCTGGGAGGTGAGGTCTCTAACAGGAAGCTCAGATGATAAAGTTACTGGTCTTATGTTAAAAGACACTGGTGTAACTACCTAACCACACGCCGTCTCCGTCACATGAAGCCCCTGGGAGCAGTCTACAGGCCAGCAAGAGGGCCCTCACCAAAGCCACACCCTAGCACTCTGACCTCAGAGCCCATTCTCTGGGGCCATGAAGAAATGTATTTCCTAGGTCCATGGGGTTTTGTTACAGCAGGCTGAGCTGACTAATACAAACCCCATGTAGACTGCCCTTGACCAGGGACAGACAATGCCAAGGGCAAGTGAGACTATAAGGCAGGCATTCACATGCTGTGAAAATTAGCCAGTCATGCATAATGTCCAACTATTAGGTCCTTTCCCATGCCCCAGCTTGCTAACTCGGTACCAGCATGCCAACGAGCCTGGTACCGCAGGAAGAGAGAGCTAGAAACAGTCCAGATACTAAGATGCTTAGCAGAACCAGAAACCTTTGAACGTGCACATTCTCCAAGCAAGCTAGCAGCCGTGGACAGTCTAAACTTAGCCAGAGAAAGAGTCTGCTCAGCTTTGTCTCCTACGTGGTCTAGTAAGTGTCACTACCTCCTTTGGCAATAACTTGTCTTGGGAGTGCTATAAATATCACCTGAGTGATGAATACCAGGAATGGTTTCATGGTTTCCAGGCACTGGCTTTGTGACAGGGGTGTCAAATTCAAAGTCGCCTGCACAAGATGCCGACCCAGAGAACACATAAATCCCCTGGGGCCACACCCTGCCATAGCTCTACTGATCCACATTGCTAGCAAGTAGGAAGTCGTGGGGCAGAAGACACTGAGATGACGGAAAGGATAGAGACTGGGGAGGCAACTCATGTGGTAAAGTGTTTGCCTTGCAAGCACCAGACCTGAGAGTGAAACCCACACTCCATTGGTTTGTTCATTCATTTGCTTGCTTGCTTGTTAAGGGTCTCACTATGTAGTCAAGGCTGGTCTGGAACTCAACATGTTGACATAACTGGCCCCTGTACTCTTAACAATCCACCTGCCTCTACTTCCTAAGAGCTGGGATTAAACACATGTCTCTCCATGCCCAGATAAAATCTGAATGGTCTTGGCTTGTTTTGAGTTGGTTTTTAAAGCTGACACAGGAACATAAACATGTAATTCAAGTGCTGGAGAGGAGAAGACAGACAGACAGATCCTTGGGGCTCAATGGCAAAGGCCATTGAGAGGCCCTGTCTCCCCTACAAGACAGGTGGATGACATCTGAGACACAAGACCTGAGATCATCCTCTGGCCTCCTCCTATGTGGCACAGAAGTATACTCCCACAAAGACACAAAGGACAAAAGGAGTTTGGGCCTTTTGAGAGGACTACAACTAATTTAGGGCTTCGAGGGGAGGAGCCACAGAAACAAACCTGGGCTACTGCATCTCCCGGTGGCTGTGCCCAAGAGATTCTGAATACAGTATTTATGGAATATTTATGGAACTTGAGGTCTGTGGGTTTCAGTGGGTAAGGGTTTGCTTCCCTAATATGGAGGAACAAAGCCAGCTAGACCCCTTCACCCAGAAAGTAAAGGTGAGATAGAAGAGGGGGTGGACTCTGCAGATGGGCGCTAGGAAACGCAGTTATGAGAAGAGGCCCAGGAGGAAGGCCAGCACACAGCAGCCAGAGATAACAGAGAGCAGTCCGATGGGGGTGTTAACCAGTGACCCTCAAATGCCACCTATGAACCCAAGGGAAGTGTGGCCATCCATGGGCTGCTGGAAGCCTTTCAGAATGTTGCTCTAGTACAATAGCCATGCAGGAACCAGAGTAGGGACCAGAGGTACAGGCCACTCTAAATTTATCCAGGGATACCTCACCACCAACACTGGGGGTGCAAATAAAAATAGGAATCAATCACTCCTATACAGCTGCAGGCACATCTGTAACTACCTCTGCCTGTCTGACCTCAAAGAACCTTCCTATCTTTGCATCTTTATGCCTCTGGGCTCTCCCCTCTCCTATTGGCTATCTGATATCTTCAGGTCCCTGGTGGGACCTGCACCTCCATGAACCGCTTTCCAAGGTCTTCATCATGCTGGCTCATATGGGGACACACCTACTGTCTCATAAGGTGTAGTCTCTCCTCTCCCAGTCAATCCCAGCCTGCAGTGGCACACACAGTAAGGGCTTCCCAGCCCACACTTCCTGATTCTGATCCTGTGAATAAAGCAGTAACTCCAGAAAGAGAGCTCCCCAGAAAGTGCTCCCCAGAAAGAGTACTCCCCAGAAAGAGTGCTCCCCAGAAAGAGTACTCCCCAGAAAGAGTGCTCCCCAGAAAGAGTGCTCCCCAAACATTACTATTTCAATTAAAAAGGTTTTTTTCTTTAAGAGAGTTGACAAGACAGCTCAGTGGGTCAAGGCACCTGCCACACAAACTTGACAACCTGAGGTCAACCCCCAGAACCTATGTAAAGGAGAGATCGACTCCACAGAGCTGTCTTCTGACCTCTACACAGGCACTGTGGCCTGCACCCTCCCACACCACCCACACACACATGACAGTAATAATAAAAATAAAAATGTAAAGTTCTTTTCCTCCTTCCTTTACTCAAACTCCTTGTACTTCATAACAGATATAACTTCACATAAACATACTTACACACACCACTACACCAATTATCTCAACAGGTCTTTGCCATCAGCCCTTCACAACTAAATGGACGTACACATCCTGGTGTATAGACCTAGACAGAAAGAAAAGTGCTAGTTTCACATGGCCAGCCATAGACGGCAGAGCCTTGGGAAGAATGTCCCCTCAATCC